>NC_133393.1:152848185-153156333 GCF_047511655.1 Castor canadensis
CTCCAGGCACCGAGTCTTTGGTCCTGGGAGGGCAGGCAGCACCTGGTGGTTAGTGAGAAGATAAGAGTGCGAGCTTTAGACAGGGTACCCTGCAGGTCTACTGCCACGGTGCTCTGGGGGCTTGATGTCAGGCACAGTAGCTGTTTTCTCTTGTCCTTTTGAAGGACTCTCCGTGGACGCCTTTAAAGACTGTTGAAGCCCCTCGGGCTATGTTGGGTTCTGAAGAATGTAGGGATAGGGAAGGAGAGCCAGGCCAGTAGGAGTCCCTTTGTCCCTTGTCCTTGGCCCTCCCAGCTGTGCCAGGGTGGCACCTGATCACCCTGCAGGGAAGTGGAGCCTTTGGAAGGGGAGCCTGTGAAGCCGGGACACCCACTTAGCACCATGTGGTGACTCAGCCGGTCACTCACCGAGAGGCTTAGGAAGCCGTGGTTCAGCCCAGAGCCAGAAGGAAGGAGGGGCTCAAACTCAGGAACACCTGGCTCCCAAGCTGCATCCTGCATCTTCTCCTGCCGGGCAACAGGTGCAGTACCCACTCGGTGTCCCGAACACTCCACTCTTCCTCTGCCTCAGATCTTGGCACTTGCTGGTCCCTCTGCATTTCCCACTGTTTGTCTGACTGTCCTTCGGACCTCACTCTGGTGTCACTTCCCTGTTCACCTCCTGAGAACAGGTCACAGACTCCCTGGCCCTTCTCCAGCCCTAGTGCAGGGGCTGTATGCCTGGAGCCCAGCTCAGTGCGTGGGAAGCAAGAAGGGAAGGGAAAGGGAGCGAGGACAGGCAGAGAACCAGGCCAGGAAAGGTGGCAGGAGTCCAGGGTTTGGAAGTCCAGCAGCGTTGGACCTAAGTGGGGCAGCTGTTCCAGCTGGAGGGGCCAGCTAGCCACAGGCTGGGAGGAAGCACAGGCCCTGGGATGCAGGGGGTGTCTAGGGCCAGGGTCCCTTAGAATCACTGTCTTGTGGGAAGAGCATTAGGTAGGGAGTGCAGACAGTTGTGTAATACGGAGCCAGTCAGTTGCTGACCCTCCCTGGGCCTCAGTTTCCCATTTGTAAATTCTAAAACAACGTGGCTGATTCTGAGTCACATGGCTGGATGTGTTGTTGGAACCTCAGACCTTCAGAGTACCCCATTTCCTCAGGATTGGGGTAACAGGTTGCTTCTGCTTCTGATGCCCGTGTGGACCTTTGATACCAGGAACTGTGCTGCCAGGGAGCCGATGGCTTCCGGCGGGGAGAGAGCCAACAGCAGGGTCAGGACACATGGTGAGCATCAGCACCAGGGCTCCGAGCTGTGAAGATCAGTTAGGCTCTCACTGCATCCCAGAGAGCACTGTGGGGGTCTCTGAGCTGGGTGCCAGCCTGGGTCAGCAGGCTGGAGGGGTGTATTTTATCCTACACCGGTCCCACTGTCCTTATTCCCATAGGAGGATCCAGTGTTAAGCTGGGAGAGCTGGTGGCAGGTTTTGGGGCTCTGAGCCACTCCACCAAGCAGACACCTTGGGAAAGTCAAGTTAGGCTTCAAGAAAGAAAGAGCATTTATTTCTATACCATACGTCCGGTCTCTGGGAAATAACCACTTTGCTTTATTTTTCCTGTTACAAGGTGTTGAGGGTTGATGCCCAATTCCTGTTTTCAAGACCTGGGTTCTAATCTAATCTTTAGCTGGGATCTTGAGCACAGGACTTGTTTTTCTGGACTTCAGTTGTTTAGTCCATGGGCTGTTGTGACTCAGATATTAGCTGGGGTATTGTCACTCACAGAGTTAGGAATGCAACATCAATTGCCTTAAGGAGAAAAAGGAGTGGATTGGCTTATGTAATTAGCTAGGAAGTTTGGGTGTGGGACCAGCTTTAGGCACAACTGGATCCAGAAGTCCAGTGATGTCCTCTTTCTCTATATCTTGTTTGCTCTTTTCCTCATTTCCAAACACAGGTAGATTTTTGGGAGCTTCTGGCTGGTGACCTCTGTGGGTGTCCTCTCTGCAGGTGCATGTCTAACACCGAGCAGGCGTCTGGCATTTGGGAGGGTCCTTTATAAGCATGTGTCCATAAATTGATGGAAAGCCATGAATAGTCTAGCCTGGAGTGAGTTTTGGAACTGAAAACCAGCTTCAAATTTTAGCTCTGCCAGCTTCTGGCAGAGACTGTGGGTAAATCAGCCTTTTTTTGGAGCCCTGGTTTCCTCACCTGTACACTTTGCTGCTTAGCTGGTCTAAGAAGGTGAGGAGTGCAGACCCAGGTAAAGGGTTGGGCAAGCCACGTGCTTTTGGTGTGTGGGAATCAGTATTGTTGTCATTTCAAGGTGGAGTGTTTGTTACAATCCAAATAGCCAGAGAACTGAGAGGGAAATGAATCTTTACTTTTTTCTCTGGGGATTGCTAGGTTTGCGTCTTCTGTGCGCAGAAGCCTCAGGGCGTGGGGAAATAAGGCAGAGGTAATTAAAGAGCTTTGCCTCCAACGGCAGGCCTGGCCCGTGACTGCCTGGTGGTGGAAGATGAGCCTGCTCAGCCTCTCCAAGGGAAGGTGGCTGGGTGGGGGTGGCTCTCTGCTCCCTCTCTTTCCAGTTCATCTGTCTCTTTGACTTAGTCTTTGTCACATCTTTGTGACATGTTCAAAATGAAAGAGAGAGAGAGAGAGAGGATTTGACTGGCTCATTCGAGTTCATGATCTAGTGAGCAGTGTCAGGTTCACCCAGGTGAGCCACAGTCAGCTCCCTGCAGGACTGTCTTAGGGAGGAGGTGTTGGGGGTCTCAAAGGACAGAGGAGAGGTAAGCTTCCAGACCAGCTCAGGCCCCACCTTCTGCCGAGGCTTCTGTGAGGATCCAGGCCAGGTCAGGAACTTCTCTGACCACCAGCCCCTCTGCTGCCCTGTCAAAGCTGGGGACTGTGTGGTCCCTGCCTGGCCAAGTTTGTATCTGCCATCGATCTGTGGGCTCCTGACTCATCCCTGTGGCCTCCGCTGAGCTCGGGGCTGGCGCCCAGTTGGGTGCTCAGGATGTGCTGACTGAGTGACTGAGTAAATGAAGAATCGGAGAGGGAGGAGGAAGGGGCCCTGTGTCTTCCTGGATGGTCTCCCTGTTGGTCAGCTCTGGCCTGCTGGGATTCTGCCTTTTCTTGAAGCCTCCAGAGGGTCCACGGGTGCTCCCCCACACGCTGGGTGGGGGAGAGGCTGGCGTAGTGTGCCTCACCGGCGGGGATCCAGCGGCTGGTGCTCTCTGCGCATTAGCACGCTGAACCCGCGTCTCTCATAAGGTGTTAATTAAATTTCTTCGAAGTATATTGTCTGAAAAGAAAAGGATAATTAGAAAGATGTCTTTAAAAGTATTTATGTAACTGATATGGTACCGCTTTTGGTTTGCTGCATAATTAGATTTAAACACAACTCCTCGAGCGGCAGACTCATCTGGAGAGAGCTGCTTGTTGAAATGTCGTTGCGTTGTTTCTAAGTGTCTTGAGCCTGGCAAAGTCACTTAGCTGGGGAGGCAGCGTGTGGTTGGGAGAGCACTGGGTGGGACGTGGCAGGGTCCTCAGCCCTGGCCACATGGTTACATAGGGGATCTTGGGACTGCTTGCTTGGCCTGCTGGATCTTGGTGTCCTCGGTTCTAAAACGAGGTGTCACAAGGTCTCCCAGGGAAAAGAACCTACGTTTGTGTCATGCTTTTTCATTTCCAGAGTGTTCTAGCCTGGGGAGGTGGCTCCATTTTACAGATGTGCAAATCAGGCCACGTGTTTTGCTTAAGGTCACACTTAAGTGACAAGCGGCAGAGCTGGGGTCAGAAGACTGGCCGGCTTCCAAGGGTGTGTGTTGGTCTCTTGGCCAGCTGTCCCTGAGTGCTTGAGTCCTCCGTCCCATGCCCCTCTGTGTACACTGAGGGCGCTCTGCTCAGCTCAGGGTCAGTTCTCTTGACTGGGCCACGGAGTTTGGTCCACGCATCCTCAGTGTGGCCAGACACCCCCCAGGGGTGAAAGCTGGCTTTTGGAGGGTGAAAGAAGTCTAACCTTCTTGTATCCAAAGCATAGACAGACATACAGCACACAGACAGACAGCATCTCTGCTGTGATAAAATTGCATGAGAGGTGTGGAGAGGAACAAAAGGCTGCAAACACTGCTTTAGTCCTGAGTGGGTGAATTGTGATACTATGAACTGTGTGGGGGCACGGTGAGCAGGCACCCATCACTGTCTCCTTTACCCTCACTATGGCCCTCAGAGGTTCCCATAGTGGAGGGGACACAAATATGTTGCCTGGGTAGTGAGTGAGTCCACGTTCCATTGCATCTAATCTGAGTTGATGGGGTCATGAGCAGCAGTGTCAGCCTCATCCTGGAGACCCCACCACCCTGCAGGCTCATGGCTCTATGGCCTGGTGACCTGCAGCGTCTTCTCTCCCTGCAGGGTGGATCCGGTGCCTCATGATGCCCCCAAGCCACCCGGCTACACACGCTTTGTCTGCGTCTCTGACACCCATTCGAGGACGGACCCCATTCAGATGCCCTATGGAGACGTGCTCATCCACGCTGGGGACTTCACAGAGCTGGGGCTCCCGAGCGAGGTGAAGAAGTTCAATGAATGGCTGGGTAGGTCCACCTGCCCTGTGGGCTGTGCGTGACTGGGTATGTCCACCTGCCCCATGGGCTGCGTGTGCTGGAGGACACGGCTCGCTCCTGAGGCTGCTGCCTGCTCCATCCATCACCCCTCCCAGGCCCCGCCTCCCTGGGGAGCCTTGCCTGACCGCTCAGACCCGGTTGGGCCCCTTTTCCTCCTGTCTTGTCTTGTGTCCCTCGTAACCAGCACTTCTCAGCTGTGACTTCCCATTTGTTGGTGGTGTGTCCAGCCCTGAGGGCCCAGCACAGGTAGGTACTCCATAAATAATGGATGAGTGGGTAAATGAATGAGCAACTGTCTGGAAACAGTGAGGCCTGGGTAAGTATTCAGCTGGCTCATATTTATCAGCTCAGCCACCCAGGGAGGAGATACCTCAGCCTCTGTGGGACCAAATGCAGGCTCATCTGTGGGCCATCATTGGCAGAGACAGTGTAGTGTGGTCCTGTGGTGGGTGATGATGACCAGCACGTCCCCAGGATTTTGGCTTTGGCTTTGTGCTTTTTTCCAAAATAAGAGATAAACATGGTGTACCCCCAGGAGAAGTCTCTTGCTTTGGAATCCAGAGAATCTGCATAGTGAGGGCTCTCTGTCCCTACCCAGGGGGGGCAGATGGATGGCCCCTGGGTGGCCAGGCATTAAGGACTGCTGCCATAGAGATGATGTGGGAGCAGGGCCAACCCACCTCCATACGCAGCTCCCTGTGGCCACCAGACGGTCCCTTCTGCCTCCCCAGGGACATCCTGCTGTGCATTTGGCTGGGAGTCACGGAGCAGAGGGCCAGCAATGAGCCAGGGTAGCCGCTGTGAGCTCGAGGCCCAGCTTTGCCTGTGGAGACAAATATTTACAAGCAAGACTTCCCCTCCCCTTGGCAGGCTTGCCATTTTAAATGTTGATTTTTTAAATGAGAAATTCTAACCCAGGGCCCTATCTGGGTTGGAATGTGTGAAGGCTGGGGTGGGAGAGGGCTTCTGCCCACCCCACCAAGTCCAAGTGTGTGATCAGTGGCCACCCCAGGATGCTCACCTGACTACGTTGCTTCTGGCCTCGGGCTACCTTTTCTCAGGGGACCCTTTGCTTAGGGTGGCTCCTTATCCCACCTGCCGTGGGTATCAAAAGCTGTGAAACTGCACTTGGCTGGGTCATGCATGTGTTGCCAAGGCAGAAAGTCAGAGTGGGCATAGTCAAGCACGCACTGTGTACTGCAAGCTCTTCCCCACTCTGCCTTGTTGAGTTTGGCAACTGCTGTGTGGAAGTTACTGTCTGCAGTCCCACTTGATGGAGGAGAATGGAAGTTTGGGTTCCGTCCTGGCTGTGCTGTGCTCCCATCAGTGTGGAATGAATGAATGAGCCAAAGGATTCAGGGGCCCTGGCTGTGGGATCATGGTGCAGGACTGACCATGGCTTTCTCTGGACTGTAATGGAGGAGCTGGGAGTTTGTATAAGGAAGAAGATGTTTCAGGTGAGGCCCGGGCGCGGGGACCCCTGCTCGGAGGGCTGACATGTTGTGGCTGCAGCAAGTGGATTTGGAGATGAAGGACTCGGGAGGAGCCAGGGAGGCCAGCTCATGGGGATGGGCATCTTAGAAAGCTCTCGACCTGCTTTCTAGTAGTAAGAATGCTGTATGGGGAATTTGGAGACCTGCTTCATGATTCGTGTTGGAGTTGGGTTTCTCCCTGCCTGGCCATTATAGGTGGAGAGTGTGAAGTCACACAGGAAACAGCAGCCACATCACAGGGTCTTGTGGGTGGCCTTTGTGGGCTCTTGCACTGCACCACGGGACACTCACAAACCTGGGCCTTGGAGGGCATGGCTGAGAGGTCGACTGAGTGCTGTGCGTTTGTGTGCGGAGTGAGCACTTGCTGTGTGCTAGGCAATGCTGTAGGCTCGCCGAGTGCATCGTTGCCTCATTTCATCCTCCCGACTCGGGGTGAGGCTGCAGCTGTTGCCAGCTCTCTTTTATAGAGTGGGAAATTAAGGCCCAGAGAAGCAAAGAAACTAGCCCAAGGTCACACAGCTCCTAAGTGGCAGAGCTGAGATTCAAACCCAGATAGTAGGACTCTGGAGCCAAGCTCTATGTTCTCATTCTCTCTCTCGTTACTGGGGTTAGGTGTTCCACCGCTTGAGCTATACCCCAGACCTTTTTGCTTTAGTTATTTTTCAGTGTGGACCGAGATCCTCTTATCTCTGCCTCCCGTGTTCCTGGGATTACAGAGCATGCACTACCATACCCAGTTGTTTTTTGAGATGGGGTCTCGCTATCTTTTTTGCTGAGGCTGGCCTGGAAACACAATCCTCCTGTCTCTGCCTCTCAGGTAGTCTGTCATCTTTCTTGTTCTTGGGTTGGAACATCTTTGACCTGAAATAAGGCTGTGGACATCTCTGTCTGGGGCGGGGTACTGTGGATCTTCTTCCTGCCTTGGTGACCACAGCACTCACACGATCTCTCTGGGCCTCAGTGACTCATTTCAGATGGGAGTGGTCTGGCTCCCCCTTGCCCAGCTGACCTCCCAAGGTTGTTTCACGGCTTGTTGGGCTGGAGACAATAATGAAGTTTTGTAAACTGTGAAATGCAGTCCAAATGTCACTATTGCCCTGGTGTTCTGGCACTTACCAGATCAAGGCTCCCTGGGCAGAGTAGGGGTGGTGGGGTTCTCTAGGAAGGGGTCATTAGATCCAAGCTGTGGGGATCAGTCAGCATGCATGTTAATATGTGGGAGTTCCTGAGAATGTTGACCTGTGACCTTAGCTCTCAGCTGTCCCCAGAGAAGAACCTGGAAAGAAATGTTTACTTGTCCATTTGATACACCTCCTGAGAGCCCACCAGGGGCCAGGGACATCTCCAGTGCTGGGGACAGTGTGGAGTAGCCCACAGGGCCTGCTAAGCCTGGTGGTAGGTGGCAGTGGCCCAGGGATACACAGAGACGGTAAGAGCTGTTCCAGAGAGCGACAGGTATGCCAACGACCGACTAGGGACTGTGATGGTGAGCACTGTTTAGCTGGGTGATCATGGGTCACTCTGCGGACCCTGATCACAGAGTGATCATGGGTCACTCTGTGACCCTGGGCCAGACCCAGGCCTGAGGGTAAGCATGGGACAGCCTCATGCAGGGATGGGAGGACCATCTGGCCAGGGCATTGCAGGTGCAAAGGCCCTGAGGTGGGATGGAGAGCAGAAGGAATTCTGAGGCAGGAGAGTTGGTATGTCCCTTGTGGCTCGGCTGGGTGGTATCCACGTTTGCCCATTTGCGGGCTTTGTCTGGGTCACTGGAGGGGCTGGGTTGGGGGCGGAGCAGACCCTCTTTCTCCTTAGCCATCAATGCCCCAAATATATTCATGAAGCTGAAATGCCAGCTTGATTTGAGACTGTGTCAGCTAACAGGTAAAAAGGGCTCAGGACTTGTTTTGCAGCTGTAAAGAATAAAAAAGCTGGAGGTGTGGCTCAAGTGGTAGAGGGCCTGCCTAGCAAGCAAAAGGCCCTGAGTTCAAACCCCGGTGCTGCCAAAGAGTAAAAGGAAAACTTGCCGGAAGTGTAAGGAATGTGCTGGAAGTTCCTTTCTCCTCCAGTCAATGATGTGATGGTCAATATTCTGGGGTTTCCAGACTGCTTGGGTCAGTAGCTGTTCTTACCTGGTCTTCCTCCTGTTCTTTGCTGTGTGACCTTAGCTGAGTCTCACTACCTCTCTGGGTCTCACCTGTAAAACGGGGTGAGACAAAATAGGCCCCACAGTTTGTGAGGACTGGAGAATAATGTTCTGTACAGTGCCTAACAGTCTGCGAACAGGTTGAACCCTCAGGGAGCAGCATCTGCTATTTCAAAAACCTTGCTTCTCCCTGATCCTTGACCCGTGCAAACAGAACTATCCACCATCATAGAGGCGCACTGGCCGGCTACGCTCACCAGCATCACACAAGGCCTCTGATCTGGGCCTGGGCCCCTGCTCCTCCCTGAGCCAAGGATGTTCTTCCCCTCTGCCTGCAGGGTCCGACTCTCCCCTTCAGTGTGGCCTCCTGTGAAATTGTCTGCACCGATGGGCACAGCAGCCCCTCCTTCCTCTGTACCCAGAGTCCTGTCCAAGCAATGGTGGTGGTCCTTGTCTCATGGCATAGGGTAGTCTGCGGCAACATCTACTAAACCGTCAGCCTCTGGAAGGAAGGGTTAAGATCTCATTCCAGCCAGCCAGGGCTCAGTCCAAGAGGCCATGGCCAGAGGAAAGGGTGGCTGTGCAAATGGCATGGTGATGCAGATGCAGGTCAGTCTCCCTTTTCACTTTGGCCTCCAGGAAGCTCAGGCCCCTGTTTCCCACTCACAGAACCCATGCATTGATATTCTGGGCTCTGCCTCTGGCTTCCTGTGATCCTGGAAATAGTCTGTTTCTAGGTACAGTGGGGAGCTGGCCCAGGGTGACAGAGCCAATCCAGAGCTCAGAAGTCACTCAGGCCAGCCTCTGGGCTCCCTCCAAAGGGAGCAGGTGGAGAGACTTGAGGCCCTCACCACCTGGAAGTGACTGCCTCAATGCTGGCTGATGCCCATGGGCACCTCACCCACAGCATTGATGCCTGAGTGCTGCTGGGTGGGACAGGGTGAGTGGGGGCCTCGGGGCTGTGACGGGGCCCCTGCCAGCCACTGCTGTTGTCCTGAAGGACTTGGGGGAGCATCTGAGAAGACTCAGGCAGTGTGAGCTGAGCTGGGGCCAGAAAGTTACCTGGCTGCTCCAGGAGGCCTTAGTTCCAGGTAGACATGTGGGTTCCCCCGGAAGCCAGGGCTGCTGAGGGTAGAAGGAGAGGTTGAGTGTCCGGGGCACCTACTGCCCAAGAAGCTGGATGAGGGGCGGCACCCCGAGGCCCAGACACCTCCCACACCTTCCCCAAGGTAAGAGCTGCCGGCTGAGTGACAGCCGAGCTGCAAGGACTGTCAGCTCATAAACTGGGATTCACAAGATGCCGGGAAGCTCGCTGGCTGTGACTGGCAGGTGCCAGGTTGGCCTCCCTACCCCCCGCTGGGAACTCACAGCTACACAGCCCTCATCCTCATCCCAGCCCCCTCAGCCTCAACCCTTGCACATCCTGGGGTGAGGGGACGGCCAGAGGCTACAGGTGGCTGGGTGCCTCTGGCCTCTGCTTTTTGGCAAATGACCTATGACACTGTTCCTTTGCAGGGTTCTACCTCCTTGGTTTCCATGCCATCCCTCTGCAGGCCCTTCTCCATCACTGCCTTTTGGTCCTTACTCTCCTCCTGCCCACTGAGGGTCCTTTCCCAGAGCCTGTCCTTAATCCCCATCACCTTTGTCCCAGGTGACAACCCCTCAGATCCCCGAGCTCTTTCTTCCACACAGTCCAGCAGAGCACCTCCACTGTCTCTGCAGCCAGTGTACAGTCCAGGCCCCCTCCTTCTGGATGGGACTCAGATTTCAGGCTCCTTCTGTCCGCCCTGACCTCCCAACCCTCTGACCCAGCCCCACGGGCCACAACTCTCCAGGTGGTGGCTGGGACCCTCCCACCCAGAGCCCCCCCCCCCCCGCCTCTGAGGCTGATGCTGGCTGCCACCTATCATTATTCTGACCCAGATATGCTCTGTCCAGCCAGTCTTCTGTCTTCTACACTCACTTAACATCACTCCTGAGCCACCGAGGGATACCTTAGTGGGCCAGTCTCCTGGGCTCCCCTTTCTCATGTGGGATCCCGTGAGCCCTCGAGGGCTGTGTCAGCGCAGTCCAGCCTGGCCCCAAGGGCAGCTGGCCTTGGCGGCTTGAGTATAGCTGGGCAAGGCCTGGGACACGCAGGATGAGCTGGTTAATTAAAGTGGCAGTACCCTGAGCAGAATCAGGCAGGAGGACGACGGAGGGTCTTAATGGAGTGTTTAGAAGTAATAATTAACTTTTCTCAGCACCCTGGCATAAAACGATGTATAAGACAATATAAAAGGGGGTCCAAGGATCTAGTTAAATAGAGCTAGGTCTTTTGCAAGTAAACCCTTAATTAAAGTCTGGGAGGGAGGAAAGGAGAGGAAGGGAAGTGGAGAATTCACATCACGACGCTTTCTTTGCTTCTGGCCTCATTTGCCGCCGCGTGGAAGCCCCAGGGCCGCCCGTGGGGGGCCTGGCTGGAGTGGGCTGCATACGCTTTGCCTCTTGGCAGTTCAGCTCTGTCCAGGGCTCTGGTGGGCTGAGGGGTCAGTAAGGAGCAAGGTGGGCCTCTCCGTCCCCCTGCTGGCGTGGGAGACAGCTCATAGGCACAGAAATTATTGTTTGTGGGAAAAAAGTTTTCAGATGCAGCTGGAGGCTGACCAGCCCCTACTTGCTGAGCAGCCCTTTGGCTGCTCTCCCTCCCGCTGTCTTCTGGTTCGGGGGAGGCTAACCTTGGACTCGGACAGAGGGGCTCTAGAGTTGGTGGCTGTTCCCAGCAGTTGTGCCAGTCCCTGCTTCAGTGCTATTCTTTTTATTATTTTATTTCCTATCTCTATTTGTCCTGCCTCTCCACTCACCAGGACATGAGTGCCCCCCTCTCTTCAAAGTACTCCTGATCTGAGCCTGTGTCTGGCCTGGACACTGGAGCTGTGTCCTCTCTCCTGTCACGGCTGGAGTGGCCGCCCCTTCCACCTACTACAGTGGGGTGTCCTGCAGGGGCATCCAGGCAGCATGGCACATGCCCTGGAGACAGATGAGACTGTGACAGCTTGCACACACCCAGCTGGCCCTGTATCCCTGTGGGTGGGGCAGGGCGGTGGAGTGGGCTGGAGTTTTCCTGGGAGTGGCCACAGTGCCTGGAGTTTAGCAGCACAGGCCAGGTGGATAGGGAGAGCCTGACAGGCCTCACGATGGCCCATGTTAGGGCTTGGAGCACTTGAAGTCGGGGCTCTGGAGCCACTCTGACTCTGCCCTCAGCAGCCAGGCCATCTCCCTTCTCCCCACGAGACCCCTGTAGACCCTGTGTGGAGTTGGTGCACTTCTGGTGCTCATGCTTAGCTGTCCAGGGAAGCTGCCCTGGGGGGTCACATGTCTCACTACCTCAGAGCCCCCTGTGTGGGTTAGAAGAGTGTTGGCCTGTCTTGCCAGCTGTGGGATGGGACAGGGGCCTGCACTCAGCCCAGCCAACAGGTCTTGGGCGCCTATTGTGCTCACTGGGGTGGTGTTAGAGATTCAGTGATTGTGGCACAGAAGTGTCCTTGCCCTCGTGGGCCTGAGGATGAAGCCGTGACAGGTGCTAAACAATAAACCCAGTAAATAGACAGGATCCTTTTAGGTGATCAATCAGTGAATCGCATTGATGGACAGGGTGAGGTGCTAGTGACTGGGATGGGAGGTTTGTTGGCATAAAGTGACTGAGAACAGCTCCTCCAAGGGGTTCTGAGATAAGAAGACCCTGCTGTGAATTGCCCGGTACATAGCAGAGGCTGAGCCCAGTGGGCCCGGGAGGGAGAGAGGCCCAGGAGAACTGGCAGGGTTGCAGTGAGGGAGAACATGGACTTCATTACTAGCCTTATGGAGGCCACAGGGAGAGCCTCAGGCTAGAGAGAGACAGGTCTGACTCAGGGTCAGACCACTGGGTGGAGCCTGGGTGCAGCAGACAGGCGAGGTGGCTGGGCACCTGGAGGCTGGCACCAGCATTGGCCAGAGGCCAGGGCGGCTTGGAATGAACCTGGAAGAGCTGAGGGACAGGGAGAAGTGGGGTCGGCTGGGTCTGGAGGTGAAACAACAGCTTTGGCTGATGGGAGGCATGGGGTGGGAGCTCAGGGAAAGTTGATCTGGTACCCACAGGGCTGGCAGCCTGGCACAGGCCAGCCAACAAACATTCGTTAGGAGAAGGAGAAAAATGAGAAAGATGAACTTGGCTTGTGGTCACTTCAAGTAAAAAAATCCAGGCAATTTTTTTTTTTAAATTTGAGATAACAATGTTCCTCGTTGAATGTTGGTGGACTTACAGTGAATTCTGGTTCATTTGCTCCTCTGTTGGATCCAGTGGCCTGATTTAGACATTTTCAGAAATATGTCGTTATTCTTGCAAAGCTTAGTATTTAATTTTTTTCTTTAACGCTGGGATCTCATGTCATTTCTGGCACCTTCTGCTCAGAAGCTGGCTATGGTGGAGCGAGTTTGGTTCCAGGGAGTCTCCAGGGCCCATGTGCCTGGCGTATGGAGGGGCTGCCTAACAGAGCGAGCGAGCAAGCGAGCGAGATGGGTGCTCAGCTAAAAAAAAAAGGCGGGGGGATGGTGTAGCAGTATTTACTTAAAATTAATTTTCTGTGTTCTTCATAAACATTTTCCTCACAAAGCCAAACCGCGTTTTAGCGCTAAATGGTAGAAAATGAACTTCTAATAAAGGTGAAGAATCTGGGACTCTGAGTTGTCGTACAGCGATTTTGGCCGGCCTGGATTCCCGTTTTCATGCTGGTGCACAAAGCCCTTGAACGTGCGTGCGCTCAGCGCGCCATCTATCACAAGAACGCTGCAGGAGAAAGAGGCTCCCCGGTGTGTGTGCTCATGCCTGCGTGTGCCTGTATGTGTACATGCCTGTGTGCATGCCTTGTGCGTGTGTGCGTGTGTTCACGTGTATTTCAGGCATGTTCTGCTGTGGTGCAATTTACTCTTTTTTTCTGTCTTTTTTTAAAGATCATAATCCAAAATATGTCTGCCTTAAATTTTTAAAAATTAAATGTTCAAATAAGGTAGAGATGTGTTTCTTTCAAAGTCCTGGCTCTCTGGGAGTTCTTAGTTGGCTTTATTTTGTTATTCATTCGGGTTTTCCCACTTGCTTACTTGTATTTCACCTGTGCCAAAGGGTTCGAGATGGTTTATAAGAACAGTAAGCTGGAACATGGGTGAATATTGACGATGGGTTGGACAAACGAGCAGTTTGAAGGGAGGGTCTAGCGTATCAACACTTAGGACTACACGAGCTCTGTGAGAGGGAAACTGGAGCCTGAGCTTCCCGAGGGCCAAAGTGAAAAGGGAGATGTGCTGGCTGCTGACTTTGATCACTGGGCAGTGCTCCAGCTCCTCTGACTAGCCTGCCGCTGTGGTACGTTTGATGTTCATCTCATCTGACTGTGAGTAACCTTAAGGACGGGACCTGTGTCCTTTCTATGTGGGAGAATTGTGGTAAAAGTTTTTATATTTGAGTCATAACAACAAATATTAGCGTTTCCTGGTGTATAAGACACATCCATATCTGCCATCCATTCTGCACTTTCTGTCCTCCACACCTCACCTTCTTGTGGACTAATCGAAGTTTCTTTTTTCCCTTCTACTGATTTGGAAGTTCTGCATTCTTTTTTGACCCATTTAGTAGTTACTCATAAATTTTTAATATGCATATCCAGCTTGACATGGTCTAAAATCATTTCACACCAGCATTCTTCCATGTTGGACCCTAGAAGGCACCTATTCTGTCCCCTCCTGCACTGTTTTCTGTGTGTCTTTGCTGCTTGACTGGCGTTTTCATTTTGTGCCTGTTTTCCACCTGCCCCGACTTTCTCATCACCATCATTTGTCCTGCTGCCTGCTGCGGAGGCATGTGGCTGGTGGCTGGAGTGGCACAGAATGTCTGAGGGAAGAACTGGGAGAAGCAGAGGCCTGATGGGGGTGGGACAACTAGGGGAGGTCAGGGGCTTCATGGAGGAGGTGACACTTGAGGTGGATTTGGGCATTTGGCAGTGTTGGGACAGGTGTTCCATCTCTGGGTACAGGCTGCCTGCCATTGTCTTACAATCCCTCCCTCATCAAGAAAACCTTCCTGGGCCTCCCACCTCATTCTACTCCCTGTGGTACATGCTCGGGAGGCAGTGGGCAGCCAAGCCACCAAGACTCCCACTCGACAGACATGAAAATAAGAAAATGCCATGATGCCATGACACAGAACAGCCTGGGACCAGGTGGGACCATTCAGGTTTAATTCACAGCTCACCTGCCTCCCAGGTGTGAAACGGAGGGCAGTGACTTTCCTGTGCAGTGGAGGAGGCCACCACCTTCCTCCCAGGCTGTGACTGTGTAGACGAGGCACAGTGTGTTCCAAACCTGCCGACTGAGGCTATTTTGGGCTTTCAAGTTCTTCACGGTGAGCTCTCGTTCAGGGCTGTGGATCCAGGAGAATTAGTTGGTTGGGTGTTCAAGAGCTGGAGGAAACGACATTTTTTTTGCTTGTTTGCTGCAGCTGCTGCTTTCTTTCTTTCTTTTTTTTTTTCTTTTTCACAAACATGGAGAGATGTGTTTGGATATGAAATAAGCCTGTGGGTTTTTTAAAATGTCACTTTTCATGCTGGATTTTATTCCAGAACAGGAATAATCAAAGCCAGAAAATCCTGGCCAGCATGGAACTAAAATCTTCTGTCCCCATGTGCATGGGAAGTTCTGAAATATCTGGAAGCTTCCTCACTTCCTGCCTCTCCCACCTTCCCCCGTGGCCTCTGGCTCTGGGACTCAGCGTCAGCTTTGTCAGAAGCTTGGTGACAGGTTTGGTTTGGAGAATGGGGTTGCCACGTGGAGAGAGGAGCAGGTGTACCATCATTGTCCTCAGCACAGAGCCACCCCTTCTTATGGAGGAGGGTCTCTCCTTCTGCTCTCTCATTTAATCCTCACACCAGCCCTTCTCTGATTTCAGTGCATGAGGATCCCCTGGGGAGGAAGATATTGTTAAAATGCAAATCCTGAGCTGAGTGTGGTGGGGCATGTCTGTAATCCCAGCTACCCAGGAGACTGAGGCTGGAGGATTTTGAGTTCAAGGCCAGCCTGGGCTGCATAACGAGACCCTTGACTGCTAAAAAGAAAAAACAAAACCAACACAGCTTCTTGGGCAGGTTTCCAACTGGCCTGAGATTCTGACTATCTAACAAGCTCCCCTAAGACGCCTTCCTTGTTCTCCCACGGACTTTAGGAAACTATTCTTTAAGCAGCAATGCTTTAGACCAGAACTTCCCAGAACTTTCTGAGGTAGTGGGAACACCAAATCTACACTGTCCAATGTGGCAGCCATCAGCCTCATTGGGGGGTGAGCAATTGAAAGGTCAGTGTGATTGAGAAACTGACTTTTGCTCTTTTAGTTCACTGTAATTAATTTGAAATTAAGTCGCCACAGGAGTTCATGGCTACTGTAGGACAACACAGACAACTCCTGTAGAGTTTTCGCTTTTACCATCTACTTTACAGATGAGGAAACCGAGCTGATGGGGAGGAGCTTGCCCAAGTTCATAAAGCAAAGAAAAGCAGAGGCAGGATCCCAAGGTGCCTGGTTGGCCTGGACCTCAGTCCTCCGATTTATATTTCCCGAGTAGCTGGGGTGATAGAACTGTGCTGCTATGCTCTGTTTCTTATTGGTTAAGATGGGGTCTTGTGAACTTTTTGCCCAGGCTGGCTTCAACAAACTGCCATCCTCCCCAGCTCTGCCTCTCAAGTTAGCCAGGATTACAGACATGAGCCATGGTGCCTGGCCTAAAGTTGTCAGTATTTCTTTTTTTTTTTTAATACACAAGGCAACCTTTCTTATGTGGGAACTACGCCTTGTGTATCCAGAAAATTTCTGTTTTCCAAGATGGTTTTGGTAAGGAATAATGTTTTGTAGCATTAAAGCCAACTATGCCAAGTCACATTTAAGTCACATTTAAGTGATAGGAGAATTACCAACATCCTGCATTTCTTATTTGAGAAGCCTCACATCCAAGTCACACAGGGCTTAATCATGACTTCCTCTGGACAGCACTTGAGTTTCCAGGCGTTTTTGTGTTTATTCACTTCTGTTTTACAGGCAACAGCCTGAGTCCTGAGTCACATTGCTCCCACTTTCTAGATGAGGAAATCGAGGGCCAATACGGGGGTGTGGTTTCCTGGAGGTCACCGAGGTCTCCAGGGCAGGGATCTTGATATTCATCCAAGGCCTTGTCTTCAGCACCACGGACAGCGCCCGTCCCCAGTAGGGGCTCCCTTGCTTAAATGAAGGAATGTGACCGAAGACCCCCTTATTCTACAGCTAGAGGGCCTGGGGTCAGAGTCCCCACATCACAGAACTTGTCTGGGTTTCAGAAAGAGCCAAATGTGGCCATGCCATGGCCTGGGCTACTTTCATTCTGAAATGAGGGAGGGGGCAGTGGGAAGGAATGTGCAGACCCCCTCCCCAGTCCAGCCTGGCCACAGGCAGTGCTGCACAGACCTGTGCCTTGGTGTCTTCACCTGCAAAATGGGTTGATACACCAGCTCCCAGGGCTGTTGTGAGGCTTGAAGGAGGGCTGTCAGACCCCTGTGTAAGTGCACACGTCCCAAGAGCCCCCTTGGGTTTGAATCTTGGTTCCATTTTTCTTGGCATGTGGCCTTGGACCTGTTCTGTCCCCTCTCTGTTTTCTCCTCAGTGCAAGGGAGCTGGTCTGGGGGTTCAGGAGGCAGGGTGGTCTGAGCTCAGCAGGGGCTTCCCGTGGGACAGACACATCACAGATGCAGCAGTGCCTGTGTGATGACTGTATGTACACATTGAAAGCACCTGGCACGGTCCGTGCTCGGTTGATGGTGGCTTTAATTGCTATCATTAATACCATCTGAGGATGTCTCCCTTTTTCTCAATCAGACATTTAAAAGTTAGGATCTAGTTCTTTAAAATTTGTTTTCAAAGAACAGCAGATATTTTAAGTGTATAGGTTTGTTTCCTTGATTTCTCTTAAGAAGAATTTCACACCTTTTGGAGTGAGTGCGATGCAAATGAGGCTCAGAGAGTGTGCAGGCCGTTCTGAGCTAATTCTGGGCTGGGTTGACAGCCAGGACATTGAAGGGTTGGCATCGGGCTGACAAAGCCAGGCTTTCTTTGGTAACATCCCAACCTCTCAAAATAGTCACTTTCCAAACTAATATTTGTCACAGTGGTGTTCGAAAGAAGTTTTTTAAAAAATTCATTTATCAAACTGTGCATCCTCCCCCACTCTCTTAAAACTCTCTAGAGGTTTTTCCCTGCTGGATCTTGTAAGTTTAGGCCCTTGTCCTGATCAGTGGTGTCCCCCTACGTCCCTTCCAGACCTGGCTCTACTCCTCTTTGTTTGCCCCTGGCTTCTAGACTTTTGTAAACATGTTGGATTATCTCCCACCTCGTGGCCTATCTGGGCGTCCCCTCCTCTGCAGGTGAGCTGCTGTCCATCCCCCACACCTATTTCTAACTCCCCCCACGGCCTCCACAGACCCCTCCCTTACTGCTGACCAGGGGAAGGAAGGAGCACGCAGCTGCAGCTTGCTCTTCTATAGGACCCCACTGTGGGGGTCCCTTCCATGCTGGCCCCGGGAGGGCGGCCGCCATGGGACCTGCTTCTAGCTGTCCTTCCAGGGCACTGCTTCTGAAGGCCATGGCAACACTGCAGAACGAAGGAAGGTGGAAGTAGTGTTGGTTACGTGATTTTATTTTAGAAAGTTTATTCAGCCTTAAGAGGCCTGGCTTCACTAAGAATGAAGTGAAAAATAGAAACCTTTGGTTTTAATTGTTTCCAATTTGTTACTGCAAAGAACCTTGGCTTTGGGTGCAACCTTCCCCCTTTAAATGGGTTGTCCTTAGCCAGAAGGCAGCTGAGAGACCTTCTGGAAAAAGGTTTGTTCAGTAACACGAGGGCCAAGGAGCCAGCTTGGCTGCCTTCCCTTTCGCCTTGGTAAAGTCCTGTGGGGTTTTCTGGTGAGGTTTTGGTGGTGGTGGCATGGGGGTGGCAAGGCCCCACATAGCCTCTTAGTGCCTTTCCACTCTAAACCTCATCAACCTTTATAATTTTAGAATTTTCTTGTTTCTAATATTTGAATGGCAGGCCTCCAGGATTCCAAGATTCTCAAAACTGTGTGTTTCTAGGGCTCAAAGAGCTCCAGGCATCCATGATCTTCCCGCTCATAATTCCAGTCTGGGATGCACGCTCAGATTCTGTTTTTATTTAAATTGCGGTAAAATAGGCATATCTTAACCTTTATCATTCGCACCTTTTTAAAGTGCACACTTACTTCCCGTGGCTTTAAGTACCCTGACACTAGTGTGCGACCATCACCACCATCATCTCCAGGACTTTCGTCATCTTCCCAACTAAAACTCTGTACTTGTTAAACACTGCCTCCCCGCCTCCCCGCCTCCCACCAGTGCCTGGCAGCCTCTGGTCCACCTGCAGTCTCTGTGAGTTTGACTTTTCTACGTATCCCTGTAAGAGCAATCGAAAGCATTTGCCCTTTTGTGAGTGGCTTACTTCACTTAGTAAGATCTTCTCAAGGTTCATCCACGTGGTTCCATGTGCCAGAATATTCTTTTTAAGGCTGAATAGTATTCCACTGTGTGTGTGGACCACATTTGGTTTATCCATGGACACTAGCTGGTTTCCACTTTTTGGCTGTTTGAGTCACTGCTCTCAGTTCTTCTAAGATTCTTGAGTGTGACTTTCAACTAAGGTGACTCTACAGATGGATACGATCTGTCACTGAAGTTGAACACATAAATACTTAGAGCCAGACAATAATCAAGCCTACTCAACAACACTTTAAATTCATATTACATGTAGTAAAATAATTTATGAAAGATTTTATTTTATTTTGTAGTACCGGGGTTTGAGCTACGCCCCTAGCCTGTTTTCCTCTTAGTTTGTTTTTGAGATGGGGTCTTGCTAAATTTCATTTGGGGTGGCCTTGAGCCATGTTCCTCCTGTCTCTGCCTCCTGAGTAGCTGAGATTATAGGTATGAGCCATCAGGCTTGGCCATATAAAATATTTAAAATGAGAACTATTTTTTCTATTCTCAGTGTTTCTTTCTTTTTTTCTTTCTATATAGTGCAGGCTGGCCTGGAACTTGTGATCATCCTGTCTCAGCCTCCCAAGTGCTGAGATTACAGGTGTGTACCACCACGTCTGGGTGCTTTCACATTTGATGGAACGCTTGTCTTCAGATTCTTCAGTGTACCTTCTGCACTGTTACTGTAGTAGTTTGCTCAGGCCGTGTAACAGTGTGCCCCAGGCTGGGCCTCTTCATTTCTTTCTCCACAGTTGGGTTCTTCCGAGGCCTGTCTCCGTGGCTTGCAGCCTCTGTGTCCTTACGTGGTCGCCCTCCATCTGTGTCTGAGTCTTAATCTCCTCTTTTTAGGGAGTCATGTGGACCACCTGTGGTGGCCTCCTTTGCATCTTACCTCTTCAAGGATACTTTATCCCAATACAGCCACATTCTGAGGTCCTGGGAGTTAGGGCTTGGGCATGTGAGTGGGAGGAGGGCCACATTCAGTATGTGACAGGTGTCGGTGCCATCTCTAGAGCCTTTCCTTTACCCAGAATGCTTTCCCAAGCACGTAATGGTGCATGCCTGGGTTGCTGGAGAGCAGAAGCTGTGGAGCTCACTCTCCCTCCACGGCATGCCTGCTTAGTGCATGGTGCTGATGACGAATTCTTTTCTCTCTCCAACTGCTTTTAAGTCTCTGTCATTTTTGCTTTCCAGCCCTGTGACTGTGGTGTTAATTTCCTGAGGCTTCTGTAACAGATTGCCACAAACTGGTTAGTTTGAGACAACAGGAACGACCCTGTCACAGTCTGGAAAGATAGGTATCGCAGGGCTGTGCTCCTTCCGGAGGCTCTGGTGGGAGGAGGGAGGGAGTCCCTCATGTCTCGTATGGCCTCTGCTGCTGTGACCACCTTGGGCTTCCTTGCTTGTGGCCACAGATCACATTGTCTATGGATGGAGATGGCTTTTCTTCTTCCTTTCCATTCTAGGTGCTTTTATTTCTTTTTCTTGTTTAATTGCTCCAGCTAGAACCTCAAGTGCAATGTCCAATGGAAATAGTAAGAGTGGATATCCTTGTCTTGTTCCTGATCTTAGGAGAACTTTCAGTCTCATACCTAAATCCCACCTAGGCTTCCTGTAAATGCTGTTTATCAGGTGGAGAAGGTCCTTCTATTCCTAGTTTGTTGAGTTTTGGTTTTTTTTTTTAATCTTGAGAGGCTGTTGGATTTTGTCCAATGCCCTTCTATGTCCACTGGGATGGTTGTGTGGGGTTCCCCTTATTACCATGGCGTATTACAATTTGTTGACTGTTGTGCATTGAGCAACCCCACATCCCTGGGACAAATCCCCTTTGGCTATGGTCTATGTTCCTTTTTGTGCTGCTGGGTTAGATTTGTTAGTGCTTTGTTGAGGAATTTTCATCCATATTCAGCAGCAATATGGGCCTGTTGTTTTCTTGTGATGCCTGTCTGATTTTGGTTCTGGAGCTTCAAGAGTGAGGTGAAAAGTGATCCATTTTTTGGAAGGGTTTGTTGAGGACTAGGGTTAATTCTTCTTGAATTCTGTGGTACAATCACTGTGAAGCCATCTGCAGCTTGGCATTTCTTCTATATAAAAACATCATTTTCTGTAGAAATGAGTTTTGTCCTCAGGTCTATTTTATCTGCTATTGGTGCCATCCCAGCCCTTGTTGGGTTACTGGTTGTTTGGTGGATCTCTATCTTTTCCCTTTCAACCTATTTCTTTGGATCAAAAGTGTGTCTCCTTTAGACAGCATGTAATTGATTTAAAAAGCCATTCTTCTATTGGAGTGTTTAAGCATTTTATGCTTAATACAATTTCTGCTCTTGCTTTTTATGTCTTATGTCTCTTTTGTCCCTCCGTTCTTCTATTTAAGCCTTCATTTATGCTACTAGGTATGTTCTAGTTAACATTTTGCAGTCGGGCCCCTTACCCGTGATTTCAGTTACCTGTGGTCAAGTGGCACCATCGTGGCTCAGTGGTCTTCCCTCTGACATATGGTCAGAAGGTCAACAGTAGCCTAACACCGTGTCACAACACCCGTGTCATTCACATCCCTTCACCTTATCACCCAGACATTGTGTCGTCTCACTTCACCACAAGAAGGAGAAGGGCTGGAGATACGGCTCAAGCTCTCAAGCACACCTACCTAGCAAGAGCGAAGCCCTGAGTTCAAACCCTAGTACTGCCAAAAAACATGGTGTCAAGAAGAAGGATGAGTATTGTATGACAGGATATTTTGAGAGAGAGCAAGAGAAAGAGCACACTTTGTCGCTTTTATTACAGTGTATTGTCCTATTTTACTCTTAGTTGTTGTTAGTCTATTACTGTGCTTAACTTATAAATTAAGCTATCATAGGTGTATATGTGTAAGAAAAGACACAGTAGAGGGCGAGATGAGGTTTCAGACATCCACAGGGATCTTGGAATGTATCCCCTGCAGATAAGGGGGAAACTACTATAATTCTGTTTCTTTTACTTTTTTTGTTTGTGTTTTGAGACAGGGTCTCACTGTGTCTCCCAGGCTGGCCTAGAACTTGTGATCCTCCTGCCCCACCTCCCAAGGGCTGGAATTATAGGTGTGTACCACCATACCTAGCTCTATTTCTTCTGTTACATTTAGAATTATTTTTTTTCATGGTTGCCCTGGGGATTATAATTAACCTTCTACCTTATAATAATCTTGTTTGGATTAACAGCAATTTAATTTCATTAATATATAAAAATGGGCTGTAATATAGAGTACAACTCCCTCTCCTTCCCTTGGTGCTATTATTATTACACAAATTACATTTTGTGCATTGTAAGCTTATTAGCACAGTTTTATAACTATTCCTTTACATAGTTGTCTTTTAAACCAGAGAGGAGAACAAAAGAATTACAAACAAAAATACATTGTCACTGTCTTTTTTTATTAACCTCTTCTGGTGCTCTTATTTCTTTGTGTGGCTTTGAGTTACTATCTTGCACCTTTTCATTTCATCCCGAGGGCCTCCTTTTAGTGTTTCTAACACAAAGGGTCTGCTAGTGACAGATCATGTCAGATTTCATTGATCTGGCAATGGCTTAATTTCTTCTTCATTTTTAAAGGACAGAATTCTTGATAGAAAATTTTCTTCCCAGCATTTTTTCTAGTTATTCCACTGCCTTCTGGCATTCATGATTTTGATGAGAAGTTAGTTGTTAGTCTTAGTGAGGCGTCATCTTTCTCTTCCTGCTTTCTGACAGCTTGATAATGGTGTGTGGAAGTGTGATGTCTTGGAGTTTATCTTGCTTGGAGTTATTTGAGCTTTTTGGATGCGTGGATAAATGGTTTTCATCAAATTTGGGGAGGTTTTGGCCATTGTTTGCCCAGTATCCCGTCTACTTTCTCATCTCTCTGTGACTCCTATTGTGTGTATGTTAGCGTGCCTGGTGCGTTCCACTGGGCTCAGAGGCTTGGTTCATTTTTCTCCATTCTTTTTTCTTTCTTTTCCTCAGACTGACTAACCTCAGTTGATCTCTTTGAGTTCATTCTTTCTTTCTTCTGCCAGCTGGAACTGCCATTAAGAGTCTAGTGAAACCCTCACTGCAGCTATTTCACTTTTCAACCCCAGGATTGGATTCTTCTTTACAGTCACATCTCTTGATTGAGATTCTCTGCTGTCCAATCACTGTTCCCATCATTTTCCTTTAGCTCTTTAGACAGAGTCTCCTTAAGTTCTGGGGACATATTTCTAACAGTTGATTTTTTTTTTTTTTGGCAGTATTGGGGTTTGAACTCAAGGTTTCATCCTTGCTAGGCAGATGCTCTACCACTCGAGCCACTCTGCCAGCTAACAGCTGATTTAAAGCAGTTTAGTTAAAGGTTAACAGCTGGGTTCCTCAGGGATGGTATCTGCTGACTGCCCTTTTGTGTCTAAGCACCACACATTTCCGTTTCATTGTTCCTGTCATTTATAAAAATAAAGTAGGGTATTTTAAATGATATAACTTGCCAGTTCTGGAACTTACATCCCACCAGTGTTTGTTGTTATTGCTTGTAGTGGATCCTCCATCCTCAAATTGCTTCTCAGTGTTACTTTCTGTTTTCAGCAGCCACCAGGTCACTGGTGTTCCAAAGTGTTCCATTAGTAACCATAAAGTCATCATGAGTCCTGCACCACTGGACAGACACTGGTGACTCAGATATAAGGCAGCACTCTTTCTCTTTTCTCCCTTTTTGAGGAATGTTTAAAGAAAACACTGGAGATTATATAATATCTAGGGATGTTACAGAGGGGGATATAGAGGGCCTCAGCTTCAGTTGGATCTGGGTTCAAATTCTGACTTCTCTGCCTACCAGTCATGTTGGTATTAGGCTAAACTGAGGCTCTGCTTCTTCTTCTGTCAAATGATACTATTTGTTTTGTGGGAGTGTTGTGAGAATTAGAAATAGGGCATGAGGGAGTTGTCTCATTCTCAGCAGGTAACAGCTGTGATGTCTTTCTTTTTCCTACTTTTTAACTAATTATTTAATCATATTAATTGTGCAAATTAAAGGGTTTCACTGTGACATTTCCCTACATGCATGTGTCATCTTAGATCATGTTCACCCTCCTTCTTCCCTTCCCACCATCCACTTCCCTAAAGTTCGTCTTCTATTTTAAGGTTTTTTTTTTTTGGTGATGCTGGGGTTTGAACTCAGGGCTTCATGCTTGCTAGGCAGGCACTCTACCACTTGAGCCACTCTGCCAACCCTTTTTTGTGATGGCTTTTTTCAAGATAGGGTCTCATGAACTATTTACCCTGGCTGGTTGAACTTGATTCTCCTGATTTTTGCCTCCTGAGTAACTAGGATTACAGGCGTGAGCACCAGCACCTGGCTCAGGTTTTCAATTTTTAAAGAAACTTTGTTTCCACATGTCAGAGGAAACATGCAATTTACCTTTTTGTGTATGGCCTATTTTGCCTTACATCATAACCTCCAATTCCTTTCATTTTTTGCAGATTTCACTCTTTCTGACTGAATAACACACCATTGTGTTCGTGTGTCATGTTTTTTTATCCATTCATGTGTTGATGGGCACATAGACTGAGTTCTTGACTTGGCTGTCGTGAGTGGTGCCTGCTAAACACCGGTGTGCAGGTGTCTCATGTGCGTTGACTTCACTTCCTTCAGTTATGTACCCAGGAGCGACACTGTTGGATTGTATGGCAGATCTATTTTAATTTTTTTGAGGAACCTCTGTACTGATTTCCATAGTGGCTGAACTAATTCACATCCCACCAACAGTGTACTAAGGCTCCTTTTCTCCCTCCATGTCCTCACCAGTGTTTTTTGTGCTAGCCATTCTGAGTGAGGCGAGGTGGAATCGCAGTGAAGTGTTGATTTGCATTTCCGTGATGGCTGAGGGCGTGGAGCACTTTTTCATGTATTTATTGGCCATTTGCACTTCTTTTGAGAAGTGTTTGTTCAGCTTGTTCAGATCATTTGCCCGTTTATTTATTGAATTACTTGTTTTGTTGATAACTTTCTTTATATATCCTGTATATTAACCCTACGTTAGATGAACAGCTGGCAAAGCTTTTCTCTCGTTCTGTAGGCTGTCTTTTTACTCTGGTAATTATTGCCTTTGCTGTGCAAAAGCTTTTTAAATGGATGCCATCCTATTTGTTAATTCTTGCTTTTATTTCCTATTCAGAAAGTCCTTGCCTGCGCCAGTTTCTTGAAGAGTTTCCTCCATGTTTCCCTGCAGTAGTCTGAAAGTTTCGGTCTTATGTGAAGGTCTCTGATCCATTTTGAGTTGATTTATGCACATGGTTAGTGATAAGACCTAGTTTCAGTCTTCTACATGTGTTTACTCAGGTATCCCAGCACCACTTGCTAAACAGACTGTCTTTCCTCCCATGAATGTTTTTGGCTTCCCTGGTGAGACTCAGATGGCTGTAACTGCGTGGTTTTAGTTCTGGGTTCTTTATTCCAATGGGCTATGTTTTCTTGCCTGTTCCATGCGATTTTTGTTACTCTGGCTCTGTGATATAATTTGAAGTCAGGTACTGTGATACCTCCAGCCTTGCTCCTGGATTGCTTTGGCTATTTGTGCTTCCATATGAATTTTAGATTTATTTATCCTAGGTTTGGGAAGAGCACCATTGGTATTTTGATAGAGATTGTATTGAATCTGTAGATTGCTTTTGGGCCATTTAAACTATATGAATTCTCCCAATTCATGAACAGGGAAGATCCTCCCATCTTGTAGTGTTTTCTTCAAATCTTTAAAAAAATAAATTACATTGTAAAGGTTTTTTACCTTCTTGGTTATGTTTGTTCCTCAGTATTTTATTTTTTTACTTATTTATTTTTGGTGGTACCAGGATTTGAACTGGTGGCTTTGGGTATGCTAGGCAAGTGCTCTACTACTTGAACAAATTCACCCTATTTTATTTTATTTATTTTTGAAGCTACTGTGAATGAGATTGTTTTCCTGATTCCTTTCTCAGTGAGTTCTTTATTGGGGTACAGAAAAGTTAATGATTTTTGTATGCTGATTTTGTATCATGATTTGCTGCTATTTTGCTGAATTTGTTTACCAGGTTAAAGAGTCTTTTGGTGGATTTTTTTTTAGGATCTTCTAAACACCAAATCATGCCAGCTGCAAACAAGGATAGTTTGACCTCCTTTATCCCTGTATTTCTTTCTCTTGCCTGATTTCTCTGGATAAAACTTCAAGTACTATACTGAGTCAGAGTGGTAAGAGGGGACACCTTTGTCACATTCCTGGTTTCAGAGGAAATGGCTTCAGTTTCTGCATGTAGTATGATGTTGGCTAATGTTTGTCTTACACAACATTCTTTATGTTTAGGTGTTTTCTTTTATTCAGTTTTCCTCAGGCTTTTATCAAGAAGGATGCTGAGTTTTGTCAAAGGCTTTTTTCTGCATCTATTGAGATGATCATGTGATTTTTATCCTTGATTCTATTTCTATGTTGAACCATCCTTGCATTCAAGTTTATCATGGTGTATGATCTTTTTAATTTGCTGTTGAATTCATTTTTCAAGTATTTTATGAGGATTTTTGCATCTTTGTTCACCAAGGGTATTGGTTTATAGCTTTCCTTTTAAATTGTGTCCTCCCAAGTTTCGGTATGAGGGTAATTCTGTCTTCATAGCATGAGTTCAGAAGGGTTATTTACCTTTCAATTTAATGGAATAGTTTGAGTGTTAATTCTTCTTTGAGAGTCTGGCAAAATTCAACAGTGAACCTGTCCAGTTCTGGGATTTTCTTTGTTGGGAGACTTTTTATTACTGCTTCAATCTCATTGCCTTTTATTGCTGTTTAAGGGTTGGGTTTTTTTTTTTGTTTGTTTGTTTGTTTATTAAGATGTGGTCTCACTCTGTAGTCCAGGTAGGCCTCAAACTTGTGATCTTCCTTCCTTAGCCTCCTGTGTGCTGGGATTACAGATATGTGCCACTATGCCTGGCTTCTATTTAAGTATTTTTTAATATCATCTTCATTTAATTTTGGAAGATCTTACATGTTTAGAATTTTTTTTCCATTTCTCCTAGACTCTCCAATTTGTTGGCATGTAATTTTTCAAAATATTCCCCTATAGTCCTGTGGATTTCTGTGGTGTCTGTTGTAAAATATCCCTTTTATCTCTAATTTGATTTACTTGGGTCTTCTCTATCTCTTTTTTGGTTGATTTGGCTGTTTGTCTTATCTTTTCAAAGAACCAGCTTTGTCTTATTCTTTGTCCTGTTATTTCAGTTTCAGTCTTTATTTCATTTATTTCTGCTCTGATGTTCATTTTCTCCTTCCTTCTACTGATTTGGGGTTTGGCTTGTTCTTGGGATGCACCATCCAGACCCCAAACCAGCACAGAAACATCAGGGCTGAATTACACTGTAGATCAAATGGACTTAACACACATTTGCAACACATTCCACCCAAACCTGCAGAGCACACATTGTTTTCATCAGCTCATGACCCTTTCCCAAAATAGATATTTTTATCCATAAAGCTGGTATCAGCAAATATAAAAAGTTGAAATAATTTGTTGCATCTTATCAGATTCTAATGGAAAGAAAGTAGAAAGCAACAGCAAGAAAAACTACAGAAGTTACATAAGCATGGAGATTGAAAAGTGGATCAGGGGAGAAATGAACCAGTTCCTAGAATCAAATGAAAATGGAGGCATGGCATACAGAGCCCATGGGATGCAGCAAAGGCAGTGCCAAGAGGGAAAATCATTGCCATGGGTGTCTATACTAAAAAAGCAGAGATGGCAAGTAGACCGCGGAATGAAACATCTCAGGATCATAGCTGTGATGTCTTCAGTGGCTGCCAGACCTGCTTAAGTGAGCAGCTGCTTGGCTGGGTCACCTACCTTTGACCTTGATGCTGGCTCAATCCCAGCACTGACCTTCAAGAATCTCTGAGGAACCAGCCAATTCAGGTTTACTGCCAGATCTGTCTTCCCAATAGTTTTTTTTTTTTTCCAGTACTGGGGTTTAAACTCAGGGCCTTCACTCTACCATGAGCCTCTCTCCCAAGCCCCTTTGCTTTATTTTTCAGGTAGGATCTGGTACTTTTGCCTGGGCTGGCCATCCTCTTACCTCCCTCCAATAGCTGGGATTCCAGGCATATGCCTTTATATCAGTCTTGTAATTTGTTTTTTTGTGGTACTGGGGTTTGAACTTAGGGCTTCACGCTTGCTAGGCAGGCTTCCATCAGTCTTAACTGTGACCCAGTGTGCTTTGGTTCTGAGTTTTGAGCAACAGGTAGAGCAAACGGGATGTCAGGCTGTTCCTGACAGAGGAACTGGACAGGCAGTGCCTGGCTTCCCTGTGCCTCCCTTTTACATAAAGTTTTGTTTTCTCTCGGTCATATGTGTACACTGTAAGTTGCAATGTGCTTGAGGCTTATGACCAAGATAGCTGTCACTGCCCCTCCCCACCCCCAAGGCCTCCTCCCCGTCCCTGAAGCCCCTCCCTGTCCAGCTCTGGGGGCTGCTTCTTTATGTGCCTCTGTGGCTAAGGCTCAATCCAATATTGCTATTTATTGATTTTTTAATTTTAGACATTACTTTAAAATTTCTTATAATGAAAAATTAATACTTAGAGACTTAGCCTGTCCACTCCCACACATCTTCTCTCCTTTAACACAGTCCTTTCATGGTGTCTGCACGAGTATTCCTTGTATAGCATACTGGCTTTCTTAAAGTCATGAATTATTTGTTGTTGGTTTGCTTGTGCCATCCCCATCCTGTGAGACACTTTAAATACCTTTGGCAGTGTGGTGAGATGTGCTTTTCTTGGATGCTGACCTCCCCGAGCCTCTGAGTCCTGCTCTGGCCTGGAATGATAGATCTAACGGCCTGTGACAGTTGCCATCCTGGATCCTCTGTACCGTTTTCTCCTAACCCGTCCCCATCCGGGTTCTAGGTTTGACCTCAGCTCTCCGGGGGCTCTGGCCACAGCTCTGTTTGAAGCTGTGGATTTTGGCTCCTGTACCGTTTTCTTGGTTGAGCCAAGCCAGTCTGCTCATCCACCTTTATGGCTTCCCAGCCTCTGCCCTCGGGGGTCTGATTTTCTGTTCCTTTATTGGTTGTTGATTTTGGGGGATGTCTACAAGCAAAGAAGAATGTGGTGGTCACAGTACCCTGTCCGATGGAAGGGGCCTTTTGGCTCCCCATCCTGCACCACGTATACTCCTGCCCGCTCAGAGAGCTGAAAGTGTTCACAGGACCCAAGATGTTCACACCACCTACTTGTGAAACAGATGGGGAAACTGAGACCCCAGGAGGGGCACCACCTCCTACTAGATTGCCTGGTAAGGTGGCAGTAGGGCTGAGTTGAAGTGGCCTCCTGACTATCCACAGGGCTGGCTCCACGGTGTGGGCTTGGTGCCCTTGGCTCTTCATTCTGCCCAGGAAGTGACAGTTTGAGGAACACCACTGATGGCCAATCTCATCCTAAATGATGCTTACCATCGTGGCCACTGTTTGACTCTTGAGGACACCCTGAGGCCCACTGACCATTGCATATGGGATCCTGGTTGAGTCATTTGGCCTCTCTGGCCCTTCTTGTCTGCTGTAAAGGGACAGTACTACAGTGTATTCGGGGAACAAGTATTGAGCACCAACTGTTCCCTGTGCTGTGAACAGGGCTGGTCTAACAGAGCTCCAGGCTGGTAGGGAAGCCAACAAATTGACAGGCAGAGACAGTGTAGCCTGGAGGGGCACTGGCGTGGTGGATGAAGAGGGGTGCTCACAGAAGGCGTCTGGGAGGAGGTGGCCAACAGCAGCAGTTGGACTGGAGCTGACTCAGGAAGAGGCTCCCAAAGGGATAGAGCAGCGTGAGTTAAGGTTGGGTAGCCTTAAGCATCCCGGAGGGGTGAGGCCTGCATGGGGACAGATGAGCACAAGACGGGCCATGTCACCAGCCTGAGCCCCTGCTGAGGCCACCAGGGCCTTTGGGCATATATGTCCTGCCATACCTTGGCCTCCTGGAGATTTCCACCAAGTCCTCCCAGCTGCATGTAGGGGACCTCAGAGCCTTTCAGCTGTCTCTTTCAGCCTCAAGTCACCTGTGCTGTGCGGTGACTGTGGAGAAAAGCAGTTGAGGACGACTAGGACTGAATGTTCCTGGGTTTAAAACATTTCCCAGGAAAAACAAGTGTTTGAAAGTTAAACATTTTGGATATTAGAAGAAAAATCACATTTGCCTTTTAAACATGGGCACCGATGCAGAATTGAGGATCCAAGAGCCTCCTATGTGGGTCAGACAGACAGTGGCAGGGCGAGCCAGCAGTTCGCATCTGTGACACCATGGCACTGAGCTACGTTCAGGCCTGGCCTCTGTGAGCTGCTGTGTGCCCTAGGCAGAGACCTTCGGGAGCCTCCAGGTCTCCCCCTCAGCGTCCCCGCTCCCCTGTCTGGGCCATGTGGCAGATTACAGCAGTGTCTGTCATAGCAAAGTGGCTAAAGTCCAGGAAATAGGAAGTGTACCTTTGTATTTCCTGTGTTCCAGTGCTCTGACCTCTCATGGTCTTGCTGTCCCCGTAGGGGACGCCTTTGTCAGGGTTAACTGTGTCCTGTGACAGCAAATGACTCACCTTTGAGTGTGTCTCCCACAGGAACACCAGGCTGTCCACACCTTGTACCCTCCTCTCCCCTCCTTTACGGGGCTCTCAGCTGGGATCACTCTCCACCTGCCCTAAAAACCCCAGGGCACAAGACAGTTAGGGACAGCCCCTTTTGCCAGCGCCACCAAAGTTACTCAAGCTGGCCAAATCACACAGAATTGCCTTTCTTCTTGCATTGCCAGCCTGCGTCCTCCGTGTGTCCATCCATGGCTGTGTGACACCATTATGGGCGTTTGTGTGCTCGAGCAGCACTGAGACCCCACAGTGGCTCGCGTCTGACTCACAGAGCTGATGCTATTCCCGTGCTGTCCTGGGCGTGCGCCACACGGGGAGTGGGCTCCCGCCTCTCAGAGGTGTCCTCTTCCTCTCTCTGCTGCCTTCTGGAGACGGACCGGGCGGAAGGGGAGCCGTAGTGGCATTTTCCTGGTTGTCACCGCATTGAGTGCACACTGAAACTCTAAGCTTGTGCGCATCTCGTTGACAGTGACGGATCCCACTGGATGGAGGCAGCACGTCCTGTGAGGCGTCCTGTGCGGCGGGGCAGGACGTGTTCGCGATACAGAACGGGGGACATTAGTCTCAGGAACACAGACAGCAGAGATGTCCTCTGATCCCCTTCAGGCCCCACTCACATCCCACTGGCTGCCGTGTGCAACCTGTGTGTGGATGCACGCCCATTCGGATTTGTATGGCAAGGGAAAAGTTAAACCCACGGCCCTCCTCTGGTGCTCTGCGGATTCACTTTCTGTACCACCTAGAAATCCATGGCCAGCCAGTGCCAGGGACTCAGATAATCTGGGAAGGAAGAAAGCCTTTGAGCCGATGGCACAGCATGTGTGTCTGGTCCTAACAATGAGGGATGGTTTTGAGGTCCGTGACCTGGTGTCCCCATCAGAGGTTGGCAGATTGGCATCCTGGTTCACCCAGCAGGGCCGCCTGGCGCATCCCCATTGCGAGGTCTGAGCTGTTCGTCACATCACTGTGCCATTCTTCCCGCACGCCCTCATGTCTGTACAGTCCCCCAAATCATCCATTCATTGAGCACGTCCTACCAGAGGGTGTGGCCATTGTCGCGGTGCCACGAAGCAGGAATGTGGGTCTCCACTGTCTTGGTCTGTGACCCTGTCTAAGCCTCAGTTTCTTCTCTATCCAGGGAGCTCTGCAGTCTCCTGATTGCATCCTGGTCATCATTGTATCCAAAGCAGAGCCTCATCTAGGGTCTGCAACATGGCTTCTCTCAACCGTGCCTGTGGACAGCCGACCAGGGCTGGGGCATTTCCAGCAGGGTCCAGCATTAGGGAAGAAGTGAGCTTGGTGTCAGGTTGGCTGCAGTCTTAGCTTCCTCTGGGTTGGTGAGGGCAGGTGGGTAAAAAAGGCATTTGTTGCCAAGCACAGTGGTCCAAGCCTGTAATCCCACCTACTTGGGAGGTGGAGATCTGGAGAATCATGGTTTATGGTCAATTGGGTCAAAAAGTTAGTGCAACCCCATCTCAACAAACAGGCTGGGTGTGGTGAAGCATATCTGTAATCAGAGCTACTGGAAGGCCCTACATAGGAGGACTGTGGTCTGAGGCTAGCCCCAGGCAAAAATGTAAGATCCTAATTCAAAAAACAAAAAATGACTGGGGGCATGACTCAAGTGGTAGACCACCTACCTAGCAAGTATAAGAGCCTGAGTTAAAAACTTAGTACTACTTTTTTTAAAAAGGAAAAAAAAAAGGCATTTTGATCCATCTGTCCCCAACTCTGAGCCCAAACAAGCCAAGGCAGCCATTTATTCACTGAGCTATTGCCCTTGAGCCCAGCTGGGGGCCTTCAGACAGGTGACCTCTTCTGGGTCCCTGGCATTTGCCCCTCCTTTGTCCACAGGGTGACACACAATATGTCCTGTTGTGGGTTGATGCTGTATGACCTCTCTCACACCCACCTGGAGGACACCCCTCTGGGGCTCCCAATATGTCAGGGCAGCTGATCCCCGCTGGGCACTGGGAGGCACCCTGGCCATCATTCCTCTTATTTGCTGCAGGGAGTGCAGGTTGGGGACAGCAGCAGGCACCACTGCCCAGACAGAGGGTGAAGAAGACAGAGCTAAGCCAGAAAGCTGGCGTCTCATGCACCTCAGAGTGGCACAAGCTTCAGGAGGATGGATTGTTAGAAAACTAATGCAACCTCGGGCTGTAACCACAGAGGTAGTAGCCCTAGAGCAGAGGAGGGGATGTCACCCCACTCTACATAGTCAGGACATCCCATATCCTCAATCTGTCCCCCTACTCCCCACCACATACAAGAGAGCATGTCCAATTGGAGAAGAGTCAAAGATGGACATGCAGGATTTGGGTGAGGGAAGTGAGTTTGAAAGCCAGCCCCTGGCAGGGACATTTGGAAGAAAGGAATGGATTCAGAGAGACAGTCATAGCTCCTTCAGGTATAAAGGAGAGAGCTAGTGCCATGTGCAGATGGATGGATGGGTGAGTGTATCCATCACCCATCTGTCTATCCACCTAGGCATGCATGCTTATAGTGTCCATCCATGCATGCCCCCATACATATGTGCCTTCATGTGCCCGTCCATGCACCCACCCATCCATCCATCTCTCCACCCATCCATCCATCCATCCATCACCCACCCATCCACCCACCCATCCATTCATCCATCCACTCACTCAACCATGCATCCATCCATCTATTCATCCACCTTCCCACTTACCCATCCACCCACCTGTCCATCTGTTCATTCATTTGTCTATCCATCCATTCATCCACCCATCCATCTATCCATCCATCCATCCATCTATCCATCCATCCATCCATCAGCTTATGCACTGAGAGCCAGGGTGGCCTAATGGTTCAGAAAGCACCCCAAGATGCTTCACAGGGCCTGTCAAATGTTCACTGCCCTCCATGACTGTCAATCACCTTGTCATTAGTTTGCATAAATAGACGTGTTCCCACGTGTAAGATGGGGTTTGAGCGCTTCTCCGTCAGAGGAGGTTGCACGCAGCAGGTGAGTGCCAAGTCCACATTAACAGATGTGTTTGTGGCTTGACCATTCAGCCCAGGGATTTGGTGAGGGGCAGTTTCTCTGCAAATGGGCATAACCCCTGCCTCCAAGCCACCTGGCACCTCTTGTTGGGGGCAGACAGGACTCAAGCCTGTCACCCGAGGATGTTGCAGCTCCTGTCCTGCTGCCTGGCTTTATTATGGGAGCTGGTCTGTTCTTTGTCCCCCCATCCACGGTTCCCTGGGGCAGGGAAGAAGCCTCACTGTCCTCTGCTGAGGTGGGAGGAACCTGGGAGAGCTGACAGTTCCTGCACGGCCCAGCAACCCCCCCACTCCCCGAGCTGCAGGAATAAGCGGAGCTGTATGGTGGAGTAATTTGCTAATTCGCTTAAGTAACACCCCCAGTCAGAGACGTGACATAAATACATGAGTGTGGGCTCCGGCCCCCCCAGTTTGGGCAGCGCTCAGAGCTGGATGGATGGGTGATGTGAAGTGGAAATGGGGGATGAATCAGAGCCTGAAGGCAGCCGGTGGCCACCCCGCCCACCCCACCAGGGGCTTGTGCTGCCTCCCTGTGGCGGCGTTTTGGGGGAGGGGCACCCGAGGGACCCCAGGCTGCCTCCATGGTCTGCTGGCCTTGAGGAAGTCTGAGCCAGAGGTGTGGGAGGAGCTGGATCAACATGGAACACTGCCCCTGCTCCGTGCTGCAGGGCCCAGGCAGGAGGCCTCTCAGGCTCACGGTCCTCAGCTGCAGAGGGTGCCTAACGAAATCTGCCCCAAAGGTTCTGTGCCTCAGCCTCCAGCAGGGCGGCTGCCCACATGGGCCCCAAGGACTGGCAGTGCATCCTGCTCTGTGCACGACCTTCCAGGCAAGATGGCCAAGAGCTGTCCCTTGAGGGATGTGGCAGGTTGCTTAGTACCCCTGGACCAAGCCTGGCAGGCTGGGCTCTGATGGACAAGTGGAGGATGAGGAGGTGGGGACTCAGAGGGGCTTGGAGGGCTCATCCCCATGGCCTGATTGGAACCCCCTTCCCAGGTCATGGGAGTGGGCAGTGCTTTTAAATAAGTGAGGTGGACTCAGTGTGAGACAGTAGAGACTGGTGGTGACTAGGGTGGACTGGACGTTTTTATCCCGTCTCAAGGGGACCCAGATACACTTCCTGAACTGGGCCAGGATTGCCCACTGCTAACATTTATTTATTTATTTATTTTTAGAAAACAGAAAGAGTGAAGTTTTATTGGGAATCTCTCAAATTGTTAATGTTGGCAACAAATTCAATTTAAAAAAAAAAAACCACCCAAAATGTTGTGCCAAACAAACTATGTCTGTGGGCGGTTCTGGCCTGCAGGCTTCCAGTTTGCAAATTCTGGCCCAGGGAAGCTGACTTCTCTTTTCTTTTGAACATTGAAGTTTTTGTGCATTTGCATTCAGTATCTTCTGTGATACCAGAACTGTCATGCAAGGCAGGCACTACCATCCCCATCTTACAGGTGAGAGAATCGAGGCATGGGGCTAAGTGGTGTGGTGGGTTCGTACTGGAGGCAGTGTGAGGGGAGCTGGACCAACCTCTGGGTCTAGGGCCCAGGTCTGTTGCCATCATGGCAGCCTCCACCTATAAAGACAGCTGGGGTGACTGGGTTTTCTGCCTGCTTTGCAGAGACATCTTGCTCGCCTCTGGGCTGCCCTGTCCACCCCCCTTGGCCTGTCCCCCAGTGACCAGGCTGGGAGTCAAGTGGTCCTCCAGGAGCTGTTTGCCATGGCCATTGGACATGTGGCTGAGCTGATTGTGCAGCTCCCCACTGGGCAGGCATGAAGGAGTTTGTGACCGACTGGCTTCTGGCTCTTCTGTCACATTGCAGATAGCACACGACAGTGGTCATGGTCACAGTGTGGCATTGCATGACCATAAACTCACTCTGCCCTTCCTGGAGTTCACCTGAGGGCTGGAAACAGGCTCCTTCCCAGAATGCATATGGCGGCTGAGTTTCAGCACCGTCCTCCGAATATGGTCCTATATTGTGAATATCAACTTCCAAGACAGACAATTGGCAGAACTTGAAGCAGAGGCATTTCTGGAAGTTGGTTCCAAGGGAGTGTTCACGCAGCCAAAGCGATAGAGTTCTACATCAAGATCAAGGGCAGGAAAGGCTGCTAAGTTACTTCTAAGGATAGACCAAGGCGTCCAGGCCACTAAGTCACTTATGCCTGGGAGGAGGGGAGGAGTGATCTCAGTGACCTCAGAAAGGGGCTCCATGGAGCCCAGGGAGTCTGAGAAGGTCCTTAACCCCCGGGAAGGGACCATCACCAGGCATGCCCACCTTTATCAGAGGGAAAACCAGCATTCAGAGAAGTTAAGTGGCCTCCCAGTTGAGGACAGAACCAGTTCATGAGCTTCAGAAGCTTCATAGCTGGACACGTTGCCTTCCGAGCAACCATGGAGGTCATGGTCGCCCAAGGACAAAGAGGATCCGTTGTGAGGTGTTGATGTCTGCTAGCTCAGGGGGCCATTAGGGGACAGCGCTTCCCTTTCTACCTGCTCCAGGGCTCGGAGGACCTCGTCGATCCGGGGGCAGGGCCCCTCCGCAGGGAGGGGCTGGAGCAGCAGTCACAGCCCTCAGGGCCCAGGGTGAGGCTTTGCACGCTGGCCCTGGCAAGGGCCTTTCCAGGCTTTCCGTGAGGAGGTGGGCAGTGCTCTGGTCACATAGGCGTGTTGGAATCTGGCTCGGCCACCTCCCATCCACATGTTCTTAGCATGTGACACCCAGCCTCCTGAACCTGTTTCCACATGTGCACTGTGAGGAAGATGTGAGAGCCCAGTCGGTGCCTTGTGTGCAGTACGGCCTCACATTTTCCCACACCAGAAGCCCCCTGGGGTGGGGGTAAGCAGCCATTTGTACTGAAGAATTCAGGACGGAAGTGACTTTCTTGTTGAAATAAGTGCATTAGTAAAGCTTAGTGTTTCTGGTAGAGTTTCTTCACAAACCTGTTCAAGTCATTTAGATGGGCCATCAAATGGCCAAAATTATTCTTAGTGAAATGGTTTTGGAGTATCACCGTTTTCCTGTCTGGACATCCGTCTCCTCACATGCCCCTTGCCTGACCACCTGGGCTCGGCCCACCTGGGTCAGGCCGGGAAACAAGCTTGGAATTCCAAGTTCACCTTTGTCATTTCACTTTTTATTCATGTCCTATGGGACCATGACCATTCTCTCCAAGCCCACGGGAGCCAGCTGCTGGGTCTGGTGGGAGGTGGGGGTCAGGGACCCACCTCTGGTGTTGGGCTGGCTCTGGGATGGTACAGGTGGCATTTGCTGAGGATGAGGGGCTGGGGTAACCTCAGGCTTGGGATACCAGCCTGCCAGGTGGCTGTCCAGACTCTAGCCCACAGCCAGCCCCCTTGGAGGGCACATATACTCCTTTTTAGGGCTTCTCATATGCAAAGTGGAACCCCAGAGAAAGTAAGGCAAAACACAGGCCTGGATTTTGCATGTAGTAAGTGAGAATGTCACTGCTATTAGTTCAATGCACAGTTTACACAGGTATTGTGTTTCGATTCTGTTTGGACCTTGTTTTGACTGTGAATTCCATACTGGTGCAGGAAGGCAATGATATTTTCCCCAAGTGAAGGCTCTCTGGAGGTTTGACTGGGCTCTGCAAAGAATTTGTAGTTCCTGTTAGGATGTAGAGGTTGGAGGGCCCAGGAGCCCAGGCGGAGGGAGCATGGTGCAGCAAGGCTGGTGGGAGCTTGGTCTGGAGTCCCGGGTGAGGTCTTCTTTCAGTGGAAAACAGACAGGAGAGAGGGAGGCAGAGAAGTCCTGAGAGTGGGGCCAGGCACCTGCAGCTCAGAGGCCTGGGAGGAGCCTGTACCCCTCCCACTGGTCTCGAGGGCTGATGGCTAGTGGAGGCCTGGGCAAACAGGGCCCGGGTGACAGTGAAGGGGCCATTGCCCCCTCAGATCCAGGGCACTGGTCGGGGTGGACTCTGGCAGTTCCCTCCCTCAGCAGCTCTGTGGCTGGTGGCTTTTGGAAGGGCCAACAGTGGCTTCTGTGCACCTGTCTATGTCCGCCTGCAGGCAGCCTGCCCTATGAGTACAAGATTGTGATCGCTGGCAACCATGAGCTGACCTTTGACCAGGAGTTCATGGCAGACCTCATCAAGCAGGACTTCTACTACTTCCCGTCCGTGTCAAAGCTGAAGCCGGAGAACTACGAGAACGTGCAGTCACTGCTGACCAACTGCATCTACCTGCAGGACTCAGAGGTCACCGTGCGGGGCTTCAGGATCTATGGCTCCCCGTGGTGAGTGCACCCAGGCGCCCATCTGGACCACTGTTGAGGGCGAGTCTGTGGTGGTAGCTCGAGTCCCCTCGTGGTGCTGGGGACATGGAGCTGAGGCTAAGTGCCAGGGGCTGTGGGGTGGGAGAAGCAGCAGGGAGCTCTGGATCATGAGGATTGGGACTGAATCTCACTCCCACCCTCTGTGTGGCCCTAGGTAGGTCACTAACACCCTCTGGGCCTTGGTTTCCCCATATGTAACTGGGGAAGGGTCAGCTATCTCCTCTGTCTCCCACACAGGGAGGTGCGATTATCTCCATTTCATAGGCGAGGAAACTGAGGCACAGGGAGAGAGAGGATTTTGCCAAACGTCACACAGCTAGGAAGTGGCAGAGCTGGGATAAAACTCAAGCAGTTAGCTTTCAGAACTCCTGCTTTCTGCTGTTCTCCTAAGCCGCCAGGAACCTTTCTCCAGGGCCCATCTTCTATACAAGAAGGTGCACAGGTGTGTGTGCGGGAACAGTTCATCAGCCTGACTGAGGAAAGCAGTCAGAATTCTCACAGGTGGCCAAAGTCCCGAGTACTGTATGGAGATGAAGTTGTTTAAAACAAATAGGCACTTAGCAAACCCTGTTCTTGGTGAGGACGCAGAGTGCCCAGACCTCCCTCTGAGCTTGCAGGCTGGGTGGTGAGCGAGGTGAGAGTGGGTGTGACTGTTCAGTACGATGGCTGGAAGCCCTGTGATGACAATGGTGGTGGTGATGGTGGTGGCAATGAGACAATGGTGATGGTGATGCTGGGGATGGCAGCGTATGGTTTTTGAGCAGGGACTGTAAACTGGCCCCTGGACGAAAGGCTCTAGTAACATTCTCTCTGATCCTTATTCCGCCTGTGAGGACTTGCATATTATCCCTGTCCTACAGGTGGACAGATCGATTGACCCTTCAAGGCCCAGCTGGCAATGGCCGCAGTGTGGCAGCCACTGGCAGGGCGACCAGGGCAGCACACACAGCAGGGAGAGACCACATATGCTTCATAGTGTGGTGTGATCGAGAAGGATCCCTGGAGAAAGTGGGATGACCTGAGCTTTGAGGGAGGAGAAGGACACTCATGGGTAGAGATTCTGAGAGGCCATTTGGGAGTACAGGGGCCTGTGTGGGGGAGGGACTTCAGGAAAGCTGTGGCAAACACAGCGCATCTGGGGAGCCCCTGGGCAGCCTGGTTGACACCATGGTGGCCACAGGGTAGCTGGTGGCTGCAGGCGGGTTTAGGACCTGCCCCTCTCTTGCCAAGGTCTCCTTGTGGAGTGAGAGGGAAGCTGAGGAGGTTCTGGACTGTCTGGCTTTGCTGAGCTCCAGAAAGAACTTGCTGCCCTCTCCCTGTTCTCACGACCTTCAGTCCCAGTGAGCCCTCCCTGCAGGCTGCGTCGTCCCTTTGGACAATCAAGGACATGATAAGCTTGAGAGCAAGATGACGGAGGAGGCTGATTGTCACTCTGGGTCCCACCTCTCCCTCCCAGAGCAGCTCCGTGTACCTCACAGCTGGGCTCCAAAGAACCCTTCTGACAACCAGCGCCAGGTGTCCCAGGCCAGGGTGGGCCCAGCCCTGTGGCCCTTTACCCACAGAGGTCATGTCCTGGTGATGTGTCTGAGTTTCGGGTAAGGCTGCCTGTCAGCTTTGCTCTTGTCCATCTGCTCCAAGCTCCGGCCACTGGTGGTCCTCCCTGGTATGGGACATTACCGGCCCCTTTCGCTCCTGGCTCTCCCCCAGGGTCAGAGTACAAAAACTTCTTGACCCTTTACCACTGTGCCAGCTAGGTGCACGCACATCCCTGCCATGCTGGCCAGCACTGGGTAGCACTAGTGGGAGGGACCACAGGACAGAAAGGAGACCTGAGCCTTGGCAGTTGATTGGACCACGTCACCCTGTGCTAAGAAGGGTGTGATGAGACCCAGGAGGGCTTCCTGTTAGAGGAGGCTTTTGAACTGGGGTCAAAGGAGGCTTGGGGTAGAGAAGGCAGGGGATGACCTGCATTTCTGAGCTGGGCTATGCCCCAGGCCCTCTTTTTCATTAATAGTTCCAGGCTGAGTGTCTTCCCCTCTCTCTTCATCCCCGATGTGGGCCAGAGCTGGCATTCCGTGGAGCTCCCCTGGTTTCCGTGAGACTGGGAACAGGTGGTGGAGTTGAGTCCTGGCCTCATTTGCTGGGCAAGGGTCACTAACTTTCCAAGTGGTGGGAGCAACCATGGTGCCAAGCAATGAATTTGCCATGGCTCTGGTTGCCACCTTTCCCAGCGGGGAAGCTGGAACTCTGCCACGTGCCCTGAATGTGGGCCGCTCAAGTTGGGCCACCACCACTTTTTAGCTGTGACTTTGGGCAAGTGACTTAGCTTCTCTGTTCCTTCTGTGTAGTGGGGAAACCATCTACCCACATTACAGGAGGCTTGGATCTGGTGTCAGGTGAAGGTCTGGCCCAAGGGAGGCCCAGGGGGTGCCATGGTTATTACTTCTGGGGTGGTCGCGGCTTGGGATGGGACAGCTCCACTCCAGCTGGGGCTTAGGCTAACAGTTCCCCTTTTTTTAGAAGGGCGAGCAGAGGCCCAGGGCTCTGGTCTGGGTTCTTCCTGTCTCGGGGTGGAGGCTGCTCAGTGTCCTTTCCTGAACGCCTCTCGTGCGCCAGGCCTCGGTCCTTGGCAGAGTCTGAGGATGTGCAGAGCCACACTGGCTTCTTGGGGACACAGAGGCCTGGGGTTTGGAATGATGTCCTCACGACCTCACGCGTGAACCTGTAAGTGATTATAGTGTGTTGGGCATGGGCGTGGGCCCTGGGGGCTTTGCGTGAATCCGCAGAGGCAGGTGCTGGCTTCTTGGGTTGCCATTCTTGTGAAAGGCAGGCAGGCAGCAGCCTGGCTTGCTAAGAGCTGTGGAGAGGCCTGGGAGCTGGGGTCTGGGAAGGCTCCCCATGGGGAGCACGGGGTGGGGGACAAAAAGACATCAGAGCCTAGGAGGCCAGACAAGGGCGTGGCAGGCAGAGGGAGCTGCCAGGCAAAGGCAGGAGTCTGGGGAGGGCACTGGGCATTGTGGGGACCGTGGTGATGAGTGGTTTCCACAGCCCTGGGCTGGTCATAGTAAGAGAGAAAGAACAGACGCCAAGTACTCAGAGCCTGGATCCCTGGGCCCTCAGCCATCACTCCTATCGTTTCTTCCTGCCAGGGTACTCAGAGCCAGGTCTGTGCACCGTGGTGTCCTGCAGGGTCCTCAGGAAAGGGAGAGGAGCCATCATCATCCTGAGGCCTCCTCGTGACTCCCCGCCAGGAGGGCGTTACAGACCCGGCTCCATTTTGTATGCATGTGTGCGTGCACACACTTGTACCTTGTGCCATACCACAGAGCACTCTCCTACAAAGCCAGGTGGCTTTTGGAGTGCACGTTCCTGTTGGTCACAGGTGACTTCTCTCCTTGTCCCCCAGGTCTCAGGCAGCCCTGGGAGCAGTTGTCCCTCTGCTGGCAGCATTCCTGGCCTGGTGAGCAGGTTGATAGCTCAGAGGTCAGGTCCCTGCTCTACCACCAAGCTGAGGTGGGACCTGGGACCAGCCACATGGCCTCCCTAGGCCTGGGCTTCTGGCTAGTAAGTGGAAAGCTGTTGTGCACTACCCTTCCAGGGCCACTCAGTGGAGAGGGATAGGCTCTCTCTAGTTATGAACATGGACACACCAGTGGGGGGGTGGGCAGAAGGGACACAGAAGAATGACAAGAGGCAGGTTGTCACCAGTGTGGGAAGACTCCCCCGGGCAGGAGCCTGGAGGAGAGCTGCCTGTCACAAGGGGTGTGTAAGCAGAGGTCTGTCAGGTGGGCCCATGTCCTCCCATCACAGTGGACGTCATACTCAAGGGAAGATACACTTGGGAAGGCAGTAGAGTGACCAGCTGCCTCAATGTGGAGAACTCCAAAGCAAGCTGGGAAGGAGAAACGGCAGGCAAACTCATGCTTACCACAGTTGACTTTTCTTTCTTTCTTTCTTTTTTTGATGGGACTGAAGTTTGAACTCAGGGCTTTGAGCTTATAAAGCAGACACTCTGCTGCTTGAGCCACACTTCCAGTTCATTTTGCTCTGGTTATTTTGGAGATGGAGGTCTTGTGAACTATTTGTCCAGGCTGGCCTCGAACCTTGATCCTCCCTATCTCAGCCTCTGAAGTAGCTAGGATTATAGCCGAGAGCCACTGGCACCAGGCCACAGTTACTTTTCCTGGAAGCATTGCCACCGAGTTCTGCTCCTGGGAGAATGGTGGGTCAGACCTGGATGGGTCTAACTTCTTTGGTGGGGCACATGCTTGGTGGCCCACCATGGCCTGTCCCCTCTGGCTCTGTGCTGGGGTCTGGACATGCTGGAACTGATCCAGTCTGGTGCTGCCATCCAAGCGTGCAGTCTGGGGTGGGTCCATGGCTGTAGATACAGCCTGCTCACCAAGCCCATGCACAACTGGGCTGAAGACTCAGTGCTTGTCTGTGAGTCCTTGCTCAGTCCCTTCAGTGTTCCCGGGATCAGGCACCATCAGGAAGCCCATGCTATGGGAGTTGCAGGAAGCAGAGAGAGAATAATTTTTTATGTGACCATGTCCTATGAAATATTTGGGACATACTTATTCTAAAAATATTTGCTCCTTATCTTCAAATATAACTGGCCATACTGTATTTCATTTGGCAACCCTAATCCTGAGATAGCTTGGTTCTGCCTCTTTTTTTCTTTTAAAAGATTCTTAAAATGAAATTTTGTGTTATGAGCACTTTTTGATTTTCCGCAGAATTGAGTGGAAGGCACAGAGATTTTCATGTGCCCTCCCCATCTGCTTGTTCTTTGAACTTTATAAAAATGGACACAAACTGTATGGGTTACGTAGTGTCTTCTTTTTGTGAATATTATATTTTGAGATTCTTCCTGTTGCATGCTGCTGAAACTGGCTCTTCTCACTGTGATGTGGGTTTTCATCGAATGACAATAACACAATTTTTATGTTATCTGTTCTCTCCAGATCTAACCATCCTTGGTTTGGAGCTTTTATAAATGCTGGCTGTGAAGCTTCATGTACATGTCTCTTAGTGCACAGAAGTACTTATCCCTGGGAGTGTACACCTCACACGCTCATGCATGCCCACGCGCCCCAGGGAGTGGGGTGGCCAGACCAGATTACTCGGGTCTTCAGATTCCGTGGAACGGCCAAGCTGATTTTCAGAGTGGGTTTGCCAGCTGGCTTTCCCTGCCAGCAGTTTCTTTCCTTCCATTTTTGCCAACCCTTAGTATTGTAGTGCTTTAAAACTTTACTCGTTCTGCTGGGCATGTGCTGGTGTTGCAGTGTGGCTCTCATTTGCATCCCGATGGCCCCATGTTTATCTGCCACCTGATCTCTTTTGTGAAATACTCAAGTCTTTTGCCCATTTAAAAATGTGTGGTTTTTTAAATTGGTCCTTAGATTCTTTATGTATTCTGAATGTGAGCAGGAGCCTTCCATCAGTTGTAATTTTACAAATTGCTTCTCTTGTCTGTGACCTGCCTTTCCTCTTTCTTAGCAGAACCCCCAGAAGAACAGAAATTCTTCATTGTGGTGTAATCAAATGCCATAGCGTCTTTCTTCATGAGAAGTGCTTTTTGTGTCCTGTTGAAGAATTCTTGCTTCCCTGGAGTCATGGAGATTTGTTTCTCCACCATCTTCCACAGCCTTGTTGCTTTGCCTTTATGCCTGGGTGCTGGGTCCAGCAGCAGTGTCGACGGTGTGAGGTAGGGATCCCATTTTGTGCTTTTGCACATCGACACGACTTGGCTGGCACCCTGCAGAGAGGTTGGTCCTGTGTTCTGCAGAGGTGCCTGCTCGCCCTGCCACCTTGTCGTCCCTGGGTCTGTGTCTGGGCTCTCCCTCCTACTCCATTTGTCCAGTCAGTGCAGAATCCCACTGTCATTGTCACTTTGTTGATTTCTTTAGTGTCTCTTTTTCTACTAGACCGTTTGAGGCTTCAGAGATCGGGGTCCTGAATCTCTATTTTTTTTTCTCACTGAATCTCTCTGGACCTAACTTCAGTGTCTAATTCAGTGTGTCTGGTTCATCCTAATCAATATTTGTTGAGTATATGGATGAACAAACAGGTGGCTGAACGCCTGGCTGTGGGGACTCGGTTAAATCAGACCTGGCCTGTTTTTCCTGTGTGCACACCTTTATCTGGCCTGCAACTTGCCCTCTGGGCCCTTCCTCTTGCTCTGTGTTGGACCCTACTGCAAGACCTGGCTGTGCTGTCTCCTCATTTACTACTCCGCCTATTCTCCCGGGATGCTTTTGTCCTGCCTCTTGACCCAGGCCTGTGCCTTCCCAGCCTGGACTCCATTCCTGCATCTGCTTAGACAAGGAAGGAATGAAAGTGTCATTAGGGCGGCGTGTTTGTGCTGCCTCCCTCCTGAGCACCGTGACTCTGCAGGGCTCAGGGAGGCTGTTTCTCCTTTCTGGTCCCCTCAGGTTCAGCCTCGGCATTGGCCCTTTGTTTAGAGCAGCTCAGGGGAAGGGGACTGTAACCAACTGCAGGAGAAGAGGAAGAACTTGGGTGTTACAAAATCCTAAGCGTTAAAAAAAAATTCCATGTACATACAGCATTCATTTATGGGTTTTGGATGCCTTTTTTTTTGTTCTCATTTAACTGAAAACGGCCTTGATTTAAAGAAAAAAAAAAAGGAGAGGGAGGGAGTGAAACTGGCACGCAGTTAGCCCATCTGGTCTAATTACTTCTGGTATTTTGAAAGAAGGAACCTAAACCTGCTGAGACATTAAACTTTGAGAAGTGGCTGCCGGGCCGTTGCTGTTGTCTGGGCTTGGATCCTGACTGTTGCCTTGGAGGTTTGGCTGCCTTCCGGCAGGGCCAACCCTCAGGGCCAGGCAGGGGACCTGCACCTCTCCCCAGGAGCTGGGATCTCAGAGATCAGCCAGGGGCTGTGCAAGGCCAGACTGTGGACCCTGCCTACTGGTAGCTGTGGTTAGATCTGTCCCAGGGAGGAGCAGGGGTTGGTGGCCCCTGGGGGGAGGCTAAGGGTGGGGGCCAGTGTTCACCTTTGATGCCCTTCCCTCCCCTCCGAGCATTTAGTAGGTCTGTTGCATGGGGAGGGGCAGGAACTGAGCGACCTGAGAACTTGGAGTCTGTCTCTGAAGGAACTCACACTGTGTCCGTGTGACTCTAGCCAGAGTGACCCCTCTGCTGTCCCTGGCTCTGCTTTAACCGCTTCAGTCCTCAAGACCAATTTTGTATAGGAGGTGACTGAGACCCAAGAAGCAGAGCGACTTGCTTAAGGGAGGTCCTGCAGGAATTGAAGCTGAGCTGGGCCGGGGAAGGACAGATGGGGCCCCAGGATTGCGTGTGGCGAGGTGCCACATAAAAACACGTTTTACAGAAGGAAGAGTGCAGCATGAGGTCACAAGCTCCTCCCTCTTCCTTGTCTGTCAGCGCCTCCCACTAGAGTGGGACTGAGGTCCTGGGCATGGAGGGTGGGGTGGCTGGAGTCCTGCCTGGGTGTGGGGGAGTCCTGCTGGCCCTGCGACAGCCCCCCTGCCCTGACTGTCTCGGGCTCTGGCCGCATGCTGATGGGACAATGTAGAGGCTGCTTTGTCCACTTGTCCCTTCCCATTGTCACCATCCATTTGGCATCAAGGCTGCCCAGCCACACCCATTTCCAGGTGTCCTTGTGACCAACCCTCTACTCTCTGGCCTTGGGCCTTCCTCCCATCCGTATGAGGAATGGCAGGTCTGGGATGCAGTGCTGAGCGCTTGACCCACTTTCTCTTCACACTTTCTCTTCAGAAACTTAAAAATCTTAACAAAAAACTCACCTTTTAGTAATTTTCTCTCAGTTGTTTGTGATTTGGGTTGTACGCTCACATTCACTGAGCCCCTGTGGAGTGTCCTGGGCACCCCAGGTTGCGGTGTAGTTGGGTTTGAAGTGTAGCTAAGTTTGGGGTGTAGCCAGGTGTGGAGGCACTCCCAGAGGGGAGTGTGTCTGCCTCAGTTTGTGGGTGCCCCCACTTGATGTAGCCTTCTTGGTTTGAGACTTCCTGGGCTGCAGAGGGTCACCGGCTAGAGGACCCCACTTAGGGACTGGGCTCTGGGGTCTCCCTCTTTCTGCCCCTGTGGTCAGTAGGTGGTCTTTTCTAGTCCTATCCTTTCTTGAAGCCCTTGGGACCCAGCTTGACAAAGCATGAGTTACCAGTCCAATTCCCTCCTTTCAAACGGCCCAGACTACCTCTCATTGTTACTGCCCTTAACCCTGTTCCTTGGTTCCAGAAGCCCCTGCCTCTAAAGTGCCATTTGTCACATGTTGTCCTGCAGTTCCAGGTGGCTTTGGCCTTCCCAGTTTGTTCAGACAAGTGAGGCAAAGCCTTCCCTCACCTCAGCACTTGGGGCTCAGTGCTCAGTGACATCCCAGGAGCTGCACCCCCATAACCACTGTAGTCACTCGAGCAGGTGGAGACAGCTGATTCCATCCCATTCAACAGACAGGTGAAGCGAGGCTCTGGTAGGTTGAGGGACAGGCTGAGATCTGGACCGGGAAGAGGCAGAGCAGAGTTGCAGCAGGGTGTAGACTGAATCAGCTCCCAGAACTGGCCTCAGCCAGTGCTCCTGTCAGCGTCCCTTGGGCTGCTGCAGTGCCCTCCTGCCCTCTGGTGGCCCGTCAGTGGCAGAACCCAGGAAGGGCAGGGCTTCAGGCTCCTGGACTCGGGCCCTCCCTCTCCTCAGCCTCTGCACCTATGAGAGATGAGGCAGGAGCGGGGCACCGAGCCATGGGACTGGGGTGTTGTGGTGATCTCAGTGGTGTCTCCGTCTCCTTCCCATCTTGAGCCCAAGTGCAGCCAGGTGCAGCTCAGGGGTGGCAAGAAAACTGCTCCAGTGGATTGGTGTGAGTCCACTTGGGCCTGGGTCCCCCCCCAGGAAGCCAGGCATTCTGTGATATCCACATGGAAGCCAGCAGCACAAACTGCAGCTCAGGGGTCCCCAGGAACCCAGATTGTCAGCTGTGCATGGTTCCATTGCCATTCTGTCCCTTCTCTGGCCTCCACCAGTCTTAGCATTCTGAGCCTGGCACGCAGCGTCTGTGACAGAGTCTGACGCAGGGAAAGTAACTCCTCAGCCTCTGGGCCCTTGCTGTGCTCACCCTGTGACACAAGTGTGCAAATGCACACGTACACACGCGCACACCTAGACATACAGTGCAGACACACGCACGCACACGGGTGTGCACACACGACGGTCACGACACACGCACCCCAGGGTTACCCTTTTGCCCCTTCCTGCTCTGATCCTGCTCCCACTTGTCCACATGAAGCTGGTGTCGCTGTGCTCCTCCTCCTGGAGGCCCTCCACACACGTGCCCGCCATTCTACGTGAGATTAATGTTCGCCACGCTTTGCTGCTGCAGAGTCCCAGGGAAACAAAAGACGTTGGGGGAGATTAATTGGGAATGACAAAGGACCCCGTTCTTCCGCTCCACTCTGCTTGCTGCTGACTTGCCCACCACGGTTGTGTGCCCATGCAAGGTGTGTGAGTGACAGGCGTCTGGGCACAGTGTGGCTCATGCAGCCTTGACCTCTCAGCAGCCTTAGGCCCGCCGAGGGGGCCGGGGGTGGGGGGCAGCCAGAGGGGTAGCCCTGTCACCCGCCTCCATCAGTCCAGGCCTCAGCAACCAACCCGTGGGGATGCAGAGTATCTCTCGCCAGAGCTGTCAGACCGGTGACGGTGGAAGTTGCGTGGTAGGACGTCCCCAGGAGACACAGAAGTCCACACACCGCAGCCTGGTCTCAGTGCAGGTAGAAACTTGCCAGGGACCACAGGCCAGGCCCTGGCCTCTCTGAGCTCGGCTTCCTGTGCTGCAGAATGGGGAACAGCCTCACTGGGGTGCTGGGGCTCTGAGGAGGGACTTGGGCCAGTGACAGGTGTCGTCCTCGCCTGAGACACTCTGATTGTGGCTCCCTTGAAGTGACCCAGGAAAGCCTGGCTTCTAGGGTGGGGTGCAAGGTGGGATGAGCTTATGTCAGGCTGGGATGGGTCACTGTGCTCCTGACCCACTCTGAGCCACAGCTGTAGGATGGGGACAGCAGAGGGTCAGAGCTGGAGAAAGGGGCAGGAAGTTGGTCCCCAGCAGTTCCACCCTAAGAGGACCTTTGTTTCCTTCTTTCCCCTAAAGGGCTTTCATGGTGGCTGAGGACGGCTGCCCAGGCAGGTAGCGGAGTTCTAGTCCATAGGCCCCCAGGGCCCCACCTTGGAGATTACTGCCTGGGGGGCAGGGAGAGTCCCCTAGGTTGGGTGAGCCTTCCTGGGATTCAGGGTGCAACAGAAGGGTGTGAGCACTGGTGTCTGGGTTGGCCTCTGAAGCTCATCTGTAAAATGGGCATGTAATCCCCCCTGGGCAGGTTCCTGGGACAGCGAGAGAGAACAGGAAACTCAGCAAGTGTCCTCATTTCCGTTCTTGTTGATACGGTCTTGAGCTTGGCCGTCAGGTCTGGGGCGGGGCGATGCAGGAGGGTGCACAACACGTACTTCTTGCACTTGCCAGTTGAGCACCTGCTGGTTTCTTCCATTGTTCATTTATCCTTCATTCACGCACACCTTGAGCAAACCCTCCCTGGAGCCCACCTGGGCCCAGTCCTCTCTGTTGGACACACTGGGCTGATCTGACCGGAGTCCGTCCTGGAGGAGCAACGTAGGATGGAGTTGGGGGCTGTGCCTGGGGAGGGAGGTGGTCATGGGACACTGCAGGAAGAGGTGGCATTTGAGTCAGGCCTTAAGGAATAATGGGCTTCGATGATGAGGAGAGGAGGGAAGAGAACTTCAGATGGTGGGAACAGCAGCACCAAAGCCTGGAGGTGGGGCGGCTGTGCTCAGGAGGCAGAAAGTGACTGTCAGAACTGTTGAGAGCACTCCCCCCAGGGAGTCCGGGCAGGATAGATTGAAAGTCAGTCTGGGGCCCTGCATGCCCGGCTGTGAAGTCCGTTTTGTCTGGAAGGAAGCTGAGAGCCATGGAAGGCTTCAGAGTGGAGGAGTTCCACGCAGGGAACATGGGAGTGGTGCAGGCCTCTTTCTCCCTGTCCAGCCAGGCTCAGAGGTGCCTTTGAGGGAACATCAGGAAGCCGCTGTTGAAGAGGGGAGCTTGTGCCTGGCCACTCGAGGCTTGAGCCTGGGATGCAGGAACTTGGGATCTTGCTTCCTGTGTGTCCTCAGATACACTGGTTAGCTTCTCTGTGCTAACATTTCCTTGTGCCTGAAATGCACGCCTCCCAACAGCTTTGTCCTGAGAATAAACTGAGCAACTAGAAGCAACTGGCTGGCACAGGGGGCAGCGAGAGGTATGGTTCCTGGTTGGAGTTTCATCATTCTAGGGTGGAAGCCAAGAGCATGGGCTCTGGGTGAGCATTCTAGGTTTGAGCCCCTGTCTGTGCTTCGGTTTCTCCATCTGTATGACGGACGGGGTCAGTGCTGGCAGCAGCCTCACTGGTTTGGGTGTGAGGGCTGAGCTCGGCTGCTAGAGAGGCCTTTAGACTGCAGCTGTGTGGGCAGCCCCTCCCCCATGTCCTCTTTGTGTCCCATCAGGGAGGGCCCCTGTCCCCTGCACTCAGGCATGATACCCTGGCCTGGATGTATCACTGGGTTCAGGCTTGCTCAGGGGCACCCCAGGCCTTCCTACCCTTGAACATAGGGCCCAGGAAATGGGGTGCAGCCGGGGTGACTAATTAAATGACCACTGCATACACAGCCCGCCCCGTTGCTGTGCACTACTTGGGGAGGCGGAAACCCCGAGCAGGACAGGCTCGGATCCTGCCATTTGTCACAGACAAGTGTCTCTCCGTTCCCCGCCTGCTGTGAGGGAACCCGGAATTCACACTTCAGGGGGAACCCGTTTAATGATTGGCCACGAGGTCATTTATATTGGCTAAGCGGGCGTAATTAGGCTGGATCCGAAGGTTACCGTCACCGTTCAAAAAAGCTGTTAAGGGGTTAACCTCAGAGAGAATGCATTGTATTCAGCGCTCTGTTAAAGTTTGAAATAATTTTTCCCATGGGTTTGTTCACATTCTAATTTTCAACTAAATGAGACATCTGTTTCAGAAAAGGAAAATTTGCTCTGGTTGTCATGGCAACTATCATTCTGTAAGAAAATTATTCCAATGGTTCCTTTAGAACAGAAAGACAGAAATTCAGGACCTAAAGCTGCCTCCCATCGCTCAGTCTGAATTCTGATTCAGCTGCCCTCCTCGGGGGCCAGGCGGTGCCCTGGGCCAGGCAGTGGACAGGCCAGTGGAGGACTTCGGCCTGCAGGGGGGTGCGGCCGGGCCAAGATGTCAGGTTTGGTGGGAAAGGTCCCGTGGCCTCGGGCTTGACATTCCTGGGTTTCATTCAGACCATGGTCTGGTGGCCAGTGAGGGCCAGGTGGCTTGAGGGACAGACTCTCTTCAATGCAAAATCCCAGGCCATCCTGTAGGGAGCGAGACCGCTGGCCACAGGTGCAGAGGGAACAGCCCGGGAGGCCAGTGCAGACTCCACCTTGAGGACAGCCCCTCCTGTGTCCCCTCAGCCCCCCTCAAGCCCCACTGCCAGCCCATCCATCTGTCCCCCCGAAGGGCTCCCTACCTGAGGCTGGCTCAGAAATGTCTTCTGGAAGTTTCTCTGCAGGCTTCAGCCTCCCCACTTCCCAGTTCTAATACAAGCTGGGACATGACCTCTTCCCCACCACCGGGCTCCCGGATGTGCAGGTTGGCCCTCAGAAGGCTCCAACCTCGCCCTCACAGCCTGCCCTCCCCTTGGGGCGCAGTGGCCAGTGAGGAGGACCACCCCCCTCAATGTCCGGCCTTGTTATCCCATCAGAATGGGACAGATGGCGTGGTGAGAGCAGGGCCAAAACCAGGATGTCTGATGTCTGCTTTGGTGCCCTTTCTGTCCATCAGAGGGGACAAGGCAGCTGCCGGTCTTCCAGGACCTAATGCTCTGTTGTCAGCTGTCCCTGTGCCCCCAGGCCCTGCAGCAATGAGGCCACCTCACCTGTGCATTTGGAAGGTCTCATGGCCCCACATCTGGGGGGTGGTGAGCAATGGGAAATGGGGGGTGAGGTGGGGAGGGAAGAAGAGACCACAGTGACAGAAGAGTTCTAGATCAGATGTGCTGTTGAGATTGGTCTCCATCCAGCTCTGCTCTGGACTGCTGTGTGACCCACTGACATGGAGCAACTTCTCTGGACACCCCTGAGAGTTCAGCTTCATAAGATTCATAATCACATGTTTCCAGGAGCAGGCAGGAAACTGTCACCCCAGAGTAAGCTCCTTGGTGCTGGCTGGGGGGAAGCTGGGTGGGCAGAGGTGCCCCATGGTTGGCTGCTGGGGTCCCTTGGGTTGCTGATGTGTTTCTGAGTGTCTCTCTTAGCAAGCCACCCACTGTGGTGGCTCATAAGAACTAACAGCCTCCTTCTTTCCATACTGATGAGGCCTCGTCCCGCCTTGTAAATATTTGATTAGATTTTTGAAAAATGGAGTCCGTGTTTGGAAGCCAGCACCAGAAACACACTCTTCTGTTTCCCATCACTGGCAGGGCTGGGGCTCCCTGGAGGACCCTGAGTGACTTCCAGGCTCCATGGCCTTCCTGTGGCACCCCGCCCTGCTCACCCCATCTGCCCTGGTCAGATGGCAAGGCTCTGGGTCACCTCTCTGTCACTAGGCTTCAGAAATTCCAGAGTCCAGCCAGGTAAATTGCAGCTAGCACAGCCCAGGGGCCCTTAGAGTGGGGCTTTTGGTGCCCACCAGAGCCAGGGCAGGAAAAGGCTCGGGATCTATGGATGTGGTCTGTTTAATAGTCATAGCCTCAACTGAAGTGTCCCTTCCCACTCTGGTGTTCTCCACTCCTTCCTCCTTGCTAAAAAATGCTGTTGCCAGCATCAAAATGCAGCTGGAAAAGCCCTGGCAGACCTGGTGGGACTCGGGAGGGCCCACGGTGGTGCTGGTGTTGATAGGGATGGGGAGGCGGTGGTGATGAGAGTGATGATAATGGTGGTTGTAGTGAGGGGATTGATGTGGTGGTGGTAATGGTCCTGGTGGTGGTGGTGGTGAGGGTGGAGGTGACAGAGGTGGCGGAGGTGATGGTGGGGGGGATGGGATGTGATAGCAGTGGCAATGAACCAGCACTTTTTTAAGCACTTTCCATGGATCCACCGAGTCGATCCTCTCCGTGCCCCGCTGAGGCAGACCACCATCCCCGTGAGGCGGGGCTCAGAGCTCCTGAGGATTCAGGTGGCTTCACCAAGTGCTCTTAGAGCGCCTCCCGGACCAGGGTCACAGGCAGGAGGCCGGCCATTTTAACCCAGGTCTGTCTGACTCAGTGGTTCCCTTGGCATTGGGTGTAAAGTGTGTTTGTATGTGCATGTGTGTGTGTGTTTGTGTCTACATGTGTAGATGTATGTGTATTTGTATGTGCTTATGTGTACATGCATGTGTATCCATGTACATGTGTGTTTGTATACATGTATTTGTGTCTGTGTAGCATGTACACATGTGAATGTGTATGTGTGTACGTGTACATGTATTTGTGTCTCTGTGTAGGCGTGTGCACGTGTGAATGTGTTTATATGTGTACATGTATTCGTGTCTGTAGGCATGTACACATGTATGTGTTTGTATGTGACATGTATTTGTGTATGTACAGGCATGTACATGTGTGTGCCTGTGTGTGTTTCTATGTGCACACGTACTTGTGTCTATGTGTAGGTATGTACATGTGTGCGTGTGTGTACATGTACACATACTTGTGTCTATATGTAGTGTACATGTGTGCATGTGTGTGTCTGTGTTCATGTATTTGTGTCTCTGTGTAGGTGTGTGCCTGTGTGTGTGTATGTGTACACGTGTGCATGTGCTGCATCTTTCTGCAGAACCCTCAGCCTTTTGCAGATGGACAGGGCAGACCTGGTGGGAATGTCTGAGGGAGGAGCCCCCTCCCACCCCGCCCCGGGGACCGCCCCCTGCCCAGTGCTGCTCTCTCAGTGGCCATTCCCCAGCCTGGCTGCCTGGTCACCTCACTTGGTGGAGACTTCCTGTGGGTGGGGATCCTGTGTGGCATGGGTCTGGTAGCCCCTCGTGCTGCCACCACCAGCTGGCTCTCCTCCCACAGTGGAGGGACCAGGGACAGCCCCTTCCCTAGCTCTACCTGTCCACAGACTCTGGAGCCCACGGGTCCACAGCTGCTTCCAAAGATCAAGTGCTTGTGTGCAGGGACATGGGGGGATGGCGGCTGGTCTGTCTGTCTGTCTGTCTGCTTTGAGTAAGTTCTTCTCTGGCCCTGGGGGCCTGTGGAACGTGGGAATTGGTTTCAGCTTGGGGATGTTGGTAAAACCCTGAGCCCATTAACAGGTGGTTCACTGTCCAGGCTCTGTCACCGCCACGCACATGACATTTGTTTGCTCCTCCTGTACTAGTGTCTAAAACAGTAAAAGGACCTTTGACTCAGAGTCCCTCAGGCTGGTCACCTATCCTCTTCCACAAGCCCAGGACCCAGGAGGTGGCACTACAGACTTGAAGACTGGGTAGGGAGCTTCATGTGTGAATCTGAAGATGACGTCTCCACTGGCTCCCTGTGTCACCCTGGGTCCTCCTGCCCCTTGCTGAGTCTCAGTCTTCTCACCCACAACCTGCCTGGGTGGGACTAAGGCAAGTTTCCCCCATGGGGTTCCAAGAAGATGCACTGGGTGACATCTAACAGGATAGAACCATCCCTTAACAGCCAAGGGTGTCGGCCACCCCACAGAATGGCAGTGGGCCAGGGCAGGGATTTAGGTGGCAGCTTTGGGTATGAGATGGGCTGTGAGGGCAAAGCTCAGCCCCTCTCCGACCCGCAGTGTGTGCTGGCCGGGGAGTGACAGTGAGGTGCCGCCTGGGAGTCTGCATGTAGGGGCCCAAATTCACATGCCTCTCACCTCTCTGAGCCTCAGCTTCCTCATCTGTACAATGGGAATAGTCTGGATCGTTCATCACGGGTCCTGTAACAGTTAGGTGAGCCATCCCTGTGGTGGACTTAGATGGGGCCTGGCACCAGGGAGGTGCACAGAACATATGGGTAACTCTTTGTACCCCAATCCTTGGCACTCAGTTTCCTCATCTACAAAGCAGAAAGAAGGAAGCCAGTTTCGCTGCAGGGCAGAGGTCCTGGGTGACGGGAGGGGAATGGGTGGTGGCGATGGCTATATCGTTGGAATGTACAAATATACAACAGAAATGTACTCAGGGCAGGAAAGGTGCCAGCAGGGCCAGTTCCTTGTGGGAGGCCTTGCCCCCAGCTCCTGATGGTTGCTGGCCATCCTTGGTGCTTGTAGGAGCATCACTCCAGTCTACCTCCATTGTCACACAGTGCTCCTCCCTCTGCCTGTGTCTTGTTTCCCTGTGGCTCTCTTTTATAAGGACACCAGTCATTGGGTTTGGGGCTCTCTCTAATCCAGTATGACCTCATTTTCATTTGATTGCTTCTGCAAAGACCCTATTTCTAGGTCACTTCCATAAGTCCCAGGGGTTAGCAACATATCTTTTCAAGGGACACAGTTTGACCCACAACAGTGATGGCGGAGATGGTTTTGTTGTCTGTCCAGCTGCTGTGTCAACAAATACATAAATTGGGCAGCTTATAGACAACAGAATTTATTTCTCATGGTCCTGGAGTCTGGACATCCGAGGTCAAGTCTCCTGCGGATTCTGTGTCTGGTGAGGGCTGCTTCGGGCACTGTCTCGCTTCCTCACATGGTAGAAGGGCTGAGGTCTCTCTTGGGGCTCTGTTACAGGGGCACTAGTCCAGTTCATGAGGACCCTGTCCTCAGGACCTAATTACCTTCCAATGCCCACCTCCTGATAAAACATTTTGGGGGTTAGGATTTCAACATAGGAATTTTGGCGGTGTTCAGATCATAGCGATGGTGATGGTGGCAGTGATGGTGGTGATAGCAACAGTAGTGGTGATGGTGGTGATAATGGCGATGGTGGTGGTGGTAACAGTGTTGGTGAGGGTAGTAGTGCTGGTGGTGGTGATGGTGTTGGTGATGCTGGTAGCAATAGAGGTGATGGTGATGGTACTGATGTGTTGGTTCTGGGGTGCTGTTGCTGGTGCTCGTGGTGATAGTGGTTATGGTGTTGGTGGTGTGGTGGTGGCAGTGGTGGTGGCGGTGGTGATGGTGATTGTGGTGCTGGTGTTGTTGGTATTGGTCATGGTTCTGGTGGTAGTGGTGGTGGTGGTGATGATGGTGGTGGTGGTGATGGTGATGGTGGTGGTGATGATAGTGGTGGTGTTTGTGGTAAGAATGCTGATGGTGCTGGTGCTGGTGTTGGTGGTGATGGTGATGGTGGTGGTGATGGTGGTGGTGTTGGTGGTATTGATGGTGCTGGTGGTGGTGGACTGCCTGACTGGGAGCTGCTGGTGGAGCTGGGTATGAACACCTTCTTTCTGGGATCTGCCCTCTCTTGCTTTGGGCTCCACCAGCCCTCAGCTGGTCAATATGCTAACAGAAGTCCTGGCAAATCCTCACCTTCATCTCAATTGACTTTCTGGGCACCAAGGTGGTCTTGATGACTGTTGCTCTGTGGGCTGCTCCCCTCTCCTGTGACCGCCTCACACTCCCCTGGCTCTCTCTGAAGCACCCATCTTCTCTTTCTAGGCAGCCCTGGTTTTATGGATGGGGCTTTAACCTTCCCCGAGGCCAAGCCCTGTTGGAGAAATGGAATCTCATTCCTGAAGGCGTCGACATCCTGATAACCCATGGACCGCCATTGGGTAGGAACTGCTAGCCCAAACCCCTGCTAGCCTGCCTGGGATGGGTGGGGGCTTTGGAGGAGAAAGGGGCTGGCTGGGCTGTGCACTGAGGTCACCTGGCTTGTCAGAGGGACTCTGAATGGGATGTTCTGAGAGCAGTTGCTGGGTCTTCACTGGGGATAAGGTGCCCCATTGTTCCTTTACTTCCTGAGCACCTGCTGTGTGGACAGTCCCGGATTGCTCACCACAGCACAGCAAGCTTGGCGTCACCTGCCTGTCTCACATGGGGCAAGGTGGACTCAGGCCCTTGGCTCTCCAGACCAAGTCCTGGGTTCTGAACACCCCAGGGCCCACCATGGGCTCCATTCAGGCAGCACTCACCTGTCAGATGCTTGCGGGTCAGTTCCCTGACCCCAACCCATCCGTTGCCCCTGGGGCTGTGGATCCACCTGTCAGCATCTCTCCTCTCTGCCCCACCCCACCACTCCAGTCCAAGCTGAGGCCCTAACTCACTGCTACCACCTCTGGACCTAGTGGCTTCCCACCTGGGACCCCACATCCTGTCCACTAGCCATTCCTTCCTCGCCAACCCTAACCTGTCTCTCAGCTCCTTCCTCTTCCTCTGTTGCTGTTGCCCCTTCCTTGGTCCAGTCCAGTGTCTTTTCTCTCTCTTTTGACCACTGTGGTCTCCTCACTGGACCTGCATCCCTGAGTCTTGCCCCATCTAGTGCACTCTCCTCATACGAATAGGAGTCAGTTCAATGCATGAGCTCTTATGAGGTCATCCCTTTATAACCCTCTGTGGCTCCCTCAGTCTTTAGAACAAAGATCAAACTCCTGGCATTCTGGTTCAGACCAACCACTTGCTTCCACAGCTGCCTCTACTGAACCTGCCATCACTGCCTCTGTGCTTGGGGCTGCCCCTGTGCTGGGTGATGTGGTTCAGGGATTAGCACCATGCACTGCTTTCCTGGAGGGAATAGAATGTTCAGGAATGGTCAAACCCAGAGGGACATGTTCAGGGCTGAGGAAAGCTTGTGGGGGCAGAGTGAACATTTATGTTGTCTGGGGAGGCCCAGAGGCTTCCAGAAGAGGGGACATCAGAGTTGCATCTGGGTCTGGGGGAGGCAGCGGGGCAGAGGGCAGGGCATCAGAGGGAAGTTCTTCCCTAGGTTGAGGCCTATCCCAGCCCGAGTCCACAGCTCACACGCCTCTTTAGGTAGGTGCTCTCACCACCCCATGCTCCTACCCAGCCTGTACCCTGGGTGCCCACCTTCCTTACCAGTGGCCCAAAGAGGGTCTTTACCTCATTACCAATGGAGGAAGCCCTCAGGCCTGGGATTCTGCCAGGGTCCAGGCAGCACAGCAAGACTGTGAACAGGCTGAGTCCTCCCACCCAGGGCCTCCTGACCACTGTGCTTATAGTGTGGCTTTGTGGCAAAGGGGTTCTGTTCCCTCCCTTCTCTTTCCCGCCTTTTCTTCATCCTTCCTCTCTTCCTTCCTTAGCTCCTTCATTCTTCTCTTCTTTTTGCTTCCCTCTCTTCTGCTTTCATCTCCTTCTTCCTCCCCTCCTTCCCTTCCCCTCTACATTCATCTGTCATCCATGCCCCATCCATCCATCTACCTATCCATCTGTCCATCCATCCTCCACCCATCCATTCCATCTATTCATCCACTCATCTATCCTTCATCCTTCCATCTGTCCATCCATCATCCATCCATCCATTCCATCTATTCATCCACTCATCTATCCTTCATCCATCCATCTGTCCATCCATCCATCCTCCATCCATCCATTCCATCTATTCATCCACTCATCTAGCCTTCATCCTTCCATCTATCTGTCCATCCATCATCCATCCATCCATTCCATTCTCTATTCATCTTTCTATCTATCCTCCGCCCATTCATCCACCCATCCACCCACCCATCCATCCGTCTGTCCATCCATCTACCCATCCATCCATAACCATTCTCCATCTTCCTTCCATCCATTCATCTACTTTCTTTTGGCTTCCTACTTTCTACATGTCCCACCCTGGCCACTGCTCATACACCACACGACTGGTTCAGGGATGCCCGTGTGTGCCAGGCTTTCCTGCAGGTACTCCCCACGTTCATGTCTACACTGTAGATGCCAGGACGGCTGAGGAGCTCCAACCCCTTTGCAGCACACACACTGCAGGGTGAGGACGGGCCTTACGCACGTGAGATCCCAGGGCCTGGCGTAGCACTTCTAATTGTTGGATAAAATTGAGGCACCGATAGCTTAATTCACTTGTCCAAGGTCGCAGTAGCAGTCAAGCCTGGGGCTTAAACCTGGGTGTCTTCCTTAAGCCTTCTTGCCCATTTCCTGTCTCTTCTCTGCTTTTCTTTCCTTCTCTCTCATCCATCTCATTTGTAAGTCGTGTCTGCTGCAGCCGCCTCACGCGTTGAGTCAAAACTCCCCCGTCCCCTTCCTGGCAGTTGCAGAACGCATTTCACCCACCCAAACAGAGAGGCCGAGAGGAAGCTAATTGTGCGCTTGGAGTAATCAATTATTCTTCGTGTGTGTAGCCATGGGAGGATAATAAGCAGCCGCCATATGGGCTCCGGGAGGCTGGTGGTGGAGCAGACACAGCACGGCCATGGGAGCTGGGCTGCAATGACTGAAGAAGTTCGTTGTCTTGATTTTGAGAGGTTTGTCTGGAAAGTTTCCGAGATGGGCACTCGCTCCCCAGCTGTATGGAGGCTCTGCTGTGCCTGGGGCGTCAGCTTGCTTGTCTTGTCCAGGTGATGCTGCCCTTGAGACCATACAAACACAACTGGTCTGAGGACACCAGTGATTATGAGTGTCTCACCCTGGTGATTGGCCCACCTGCGGCTCCTGGAGGAGGCTCAGGACAGTCCTGCAGAGGAGGACGGCCGTGTGCCCCTGCTGGTGCCGGAAATCGGGCTTCCACCCTGAGGGCCTAGGCAGGCCAGGGCTTGGTTGCTTGCTGTGGGATAGCTGCGAGGGCTGCAGTTCAGAACACTGTGTCTCCCAGGCTGCACGGGCTGCTGCCTGGAATGTGAGGGGCTGGGAGCTGGGCCCTCCAGGACCCCATCATTGCCCCGTTTCTTCCTGCACAGGCTTCCTGGACTGGGTCCCCAAGAAGATGCAGCGCGTGGGCTGCGTGGAGCTGCTGAACACGGTGCAGAGGCGTGTCCAGCCACGGCTGCATGTCTTTGGCCACATCCATGAAGGTCAGTGGGTAGAGGGGGACCTCCCGTGCTGGGGCTCCTAACTGGCCCTTCAGAGGGGCCATCTGCCTCCCTTCAGCCTGGTCACCGCCTTCCTCCCTGACATCTTCAGCCAGAAGGGAAATGGCCCACTTCTCCTGTGCCCTCTGTAGAGGCCTCGTGCACACGTGGCCGACCCCTGAGATGTTCACTCACGGGAAGATGAATGCAAAATCCCGCAAGACTCAGGGGGTCTTGTCTTTGGAGCCCTGCAATTTTGCCTCACCTCTAGTCTGGGGAATCCTTTAGGAGATGGCCAGGGGCATTTCAGAGAAGGAAACACTTAGACTGTGACATAGAACAGGCATACTCTGATTTCCTTAAAGCTGGTGCCTATATTGTCACTCATATCCCCAGGGCCTGATATACAGTAGGTGCTTAATAAATATGGAAGGCCTGCCTGTCTGCCTCACAGGCTTCAATGGCATGGCATGGATACCACTCCCCGCCCCCTCTTCTCACCGCCACACCCATGCAGACCTGGCGTTCCATGTCAGCACGATAGTGGTGATGGTGGCAGTGTAGATAACGGTAACAATGGTTTCCGTCCCGAGACTGGCGCAGAGTACCGGATGTCCGCTCCACACTGAGCAGTGGGCCATGATGGTGAGGGGTAACCTGAGCTCCGGTCCTGACTGCCACATTGCCACACGCTTACCTGTCCCTGCTCACTCACTTTTCTTATTAGACCTCAGGCATCCTCACCGGAGCCTGGTTTCAGCAGTTTGACATGGACACGTCTTTTTGCTCCTGTTGAACACCTGTCCAAGGCCTCCCAGTCCCCTCCTTGCCAGGAAGCACTTTGCTGCTGGAGTGGGGCGTTTCCCATCCTGCTGAACCTCTGTCTGTGGCGCTCCAGGGCTCCTGGGCCTCTACACGTGCCTGGTCCACCGCAGGTCATTTTCCAGCTCAGAAGCAAACAAGCCTAAGGCTGTTCCCTGAGGTCCTGGAGGACATGCTCAGGGGGCAGAGCCATCCGACCCCTCCACTGTGAGAGCTCCTGTGCTTCCGGGCAGCAGACAAGCAACCCCAGGCAAAATCCGAGAGCCTATGGGAAGGCTCCTGGGCTGTGGATAATAATGCTGGCTGCCATTTTCTCTGTCCCTCCGTGTGTGGGCAGGGCCATCAAGGTTGCCTTTGACCGAAATCACATCCTGCACCATTGTATAGGCAAAATGGGGCTCCCGAAGCTGGGGGTCCACATAGCAGAGGGAAATGGCTCTTCCGGTGCGGAGGTGATCTAGCTGAAGGGTGGGGAGAACTCTAACAGGTAGAGACAATGGAAAGAGCGTATTGTGGGAAGGAAGAATGTGACCGTGACAGTGATGGTGATTACGATGAAAAGATGGCGATAGTGGTGATGATGATGACGGTGGTGGTGGTGGTGGTGGTGAAAATGGTGACCATGAGACAATGACAAGAGCAGTGATGGTAATGGTGATGATGGTGCTATGATACTGAGGGTGGTGAAGATGACAGTGGTGGTGGTGACAACTGATCCTGACAGTGTGATGGTGTTGATGATAACGTGGGCGGTGATGAGGATGGTGGTGAGGACGATGATGTCATGGTGACGATGGGGATGGTGATGAGGGTGGTGACTTACTGCACGCTTTCTGTGTGCCAGGCACCCAGCCGAGCACTGTACCTGGGGGACGATGGCGTCTCTTGCTCATGGCAGACCTGGGGCCTCTTATTTCACGGAAGAAGGGACTGGGTTTGAGAGCTGCAGAAGTCTGCCCCAGACATATTCAGCCCATGGTAGCCAAGTGCCTCGTGGCGACCATACACGCAAGATTCCTTCACTGCTGCAGGTCCTGGCCTGACAGTGCGTGCTTACTTTGCAGGGTATGGTGTCATGGCGGACGGGACCACCACCTATGTGAACGCGTCCGTGTGCACTGTGAATTACCAGCCTGTGAACCCACCCATAGTCATCGACCTTCCCACGCCCCGGAACTCCTGACTGCTCCCCGCTGCCCCAGCTCTGCTCGCCTGCACCAGCTCCATATGACTGGCCAAGAGCACCGATCCCCGGCCCTCTCCCTTCTCTGCAGAGCAGCCCAGATGGCCTGTCTGGCCATGGGACAGCCAGTGATGGGTTGAGGCCTTGGGAAGAAGGAACTCGACCTTGACTGTTGGCCTTTTGCCACCTGCACTTGGGAGCCTGTTGGCCCACAGGGGTGCTGCACTACTTCTGTTTTCTGCGTGTACATTGTGTGTACCTCGGTAAAAGACAGTAAGAGACTCACGACCCCGTCCTGCTTGGGAAATGACTAAATCCTGACCCTGCTCAGTTGACACCCCCTGGTTTTGAGAAGCCACTGCTTTTGGATGGGTTTTGGAAGTTCCTGCACAAAATGTCTCTCTGTCTGAGGGTCTGTGTGGCTGTGAGCCCCAGGGCTGGGGTGGATGGGAGATTTTGTGGCCTGGGCACAGACGGCCCTTCCTCTCCTGCCTGGTCGAGAGGAGAGGGGCCTGCTTGTGGCAGAGGCCCTCTGATGGAGCGTTCGGGGACATCTCAGGAATTTGGACCACACCTTGCTGGGCCCACAAGTGACTGGCCTTGCATGGTTTCCCCTTTTCTTCCTGTGCACACTTTCACCTTGAACAGTGGCCTGAGCGTCCAGGCAGCTGCTCAGGGCCTGGATTTGGAGAAGTGGGTTCTACAGAATGTGCCATTTGAGTGCCCAGAACCTGCTGGAAGGTTCTCCATCACAATCCTTGGTCCTGTGCTGCTCTGCAGAATACAACAGCTGGAGGGTCTGCAGGCCCACAGCGTGCGTGTGTGCACACATGCATCCCTTTAAACCTAACCAGGTGCACCCCACGTTTCTCATCACTGTTCCACAATGAGTGGAGCAATGTTTCTTGGTGTGATTTACCCTGCTGTTTGGGATTCTGTCTGACAGACACACAGCAGAGGACAGACACCTAAAGAGTTCAAATCCTCGCTGACCAGTACCTCCGGTTGCCGGGAGGTGGCGCAGTGACCGCTGGCTCTGGACTCTGGCAGCCCCACCTTGGGCAGTGGTCTTCTTTGAATTAGGACTGTGGGGGGGGGGAGGGGCGGGGCGCATGTTTAAGGGGGAGGAGCCAGCAGGACCCGGACCAGGGCTTAGCTTAGCAGGGGGGCAGGGTCAGGCACGTGCAGGGCCCGAGTCTGTTCTTGTTTAAAATGCTGAAATTTATTCATCCTTGGTTATTTTTGGTATTCATTTTGATTTTTTACAGCATTACTTGTCCTGATTTCGGTGGCTCTGTTCCCTCTTTACATTGTGCGCCTCAGAGGAGGGCCTTGCTCCCTCACCCTGGCCCCAGCCCTTTTGCAGATACAATTTTGTTTTATCTGCAGACAGTCCTGCAAGGTAGGTACTGTTGTCCCCCATTTTAGAGATGAGGCTATTGAGACCAGAGAGGTGAGGTAATTTGCTTGAGGATGCGTAGCACATGAGAAGCAGCAGCAGGATTTGAACCTCGGTTTCTGGCTTCACAGCCATCACTTTACCATCACTCAGACAACTCAAGGTAGCATGTGCCCAAGGCTCTTATTTAGCTTTGAAGGGTCCTGCTCAAAACTGGCTCTGAGAGCCCCTTGAACCCTGAGGAATCCCGACCTCTGAGCCCAGCATCCCAGTGTCCTGGGGGACAGACTCCTGCCTGGTTGGTGAGCCGGGCTCACAATGGATGAGGCCGCATTCCAGGGAGTCCCGCGGCTCACTGTGCTGGCCAGGCTGGCTGGGCTGCACAGGTCATGGGGCTGCAGGAGTCCCGTGGCTGGGGACATTGACATGTGACAAGAGTGGCACACGGAACACACAGGCCCCTGCGTGTGGCCTCGTCTCCATTTCTATGCGGACCAAGAACTATGAACTTAAAAAAAATGTTTTTCCTAGGTATCTTCAGAATATGGTGTATTTTTATGTGGAAAAGAAGTTACGAAGGCAGCTGTTACTTTAAGAGAAAATTCATTAAAAATCCTTGAGGTATGAAAGATGACGGCGTGCTCCTCAATCATTTTGGCATAACTTGATTGTGGCTGTAATTTTTTTTGTCAAGCATGTCAGACAATAAAGTCTTTGTAAGAAGAAAGCAAGGTCTGCGTAGTGCCTCTTCCTGTGGGTGTCCCTGGGTCTCTGGTGGGCAGGTGGTGGCAGAGGCCTGACTCCTGCTCAGAGTGCACATGTCCACAGCTGCAGCCTTTGCTTGTTTTGCCTTCCCTTGCTGGGAGAGCTCAGAGGTGGTGACACAGCAAGTCTGGGCTGGTCTCCCGGGGAGCCTTGAGAGGCCTTAGCTGTGGACTTTTCCCAGAAGCGATGTGTTCAAGCCAACCCTTGACAAATAAAAGGTCCAGGCATTGTCCAAGAAATGCCCTGGTGGGTATAATGACTCCAGTGTCAAAGGACCCTGGCCATAAAAGTTCTGCCATTTATATTACCCATCTGTCCATCTGTCCAACCATTCGACCACCCATCCACCCAGTCACTCACTCACCCATTGACTTAACTTGAACATACCCATTCATTTGTTTGTCCATCTACCCACCCACCCACCAAGCTATCTGCCTCTCCAGCCACCCCACAAACATCCACTGAGCGCCACCTTCCCCTCAGGGCCTAGCCTGGACCAGAGGAACGCAGGTGCTGATGGTAGGTTTAGGAGCTGAGGTTGGGAGGGCAAGTGGAGGAAGGCAGTGGGTGCTGGCTGCCAGTCACGAATGAACAGCGCTGGAGCGGGAAGAACAGGTTTGAGGAAGGGAAGGAGTTCTGTTTGGGCCTCAGGAGTTGTAGGTGACCAGGTGAGCTAAGGGGCCGATGTCTAGCGGCCCGGTGGGTAGATGGCCGGCAGGAGGAGCATCGTCTGTGGAGATGATATGGGTCCAAGTGCAGTCATGGAGTGGGGCAGTCTCCCAGGAAGGTGTGCAGAGGGTAGGAGGTGCTGCATGGGGCAGACGCGACCTTGCTGTGACTCTCGCCTGGTCTTAGATGGCACTTGTCCCAGAGCCTTACAGGAGCCTGCAGTACTGGGTCTTGGCCCCTTCTGTGGGTCATGAAGAACTGCTCAGTTTGAGGGACTCTCACTGACTGCTGCTTATGCCAGCATGAGCCCCAGCAGGATTCCTGGTCGGGACAAGGCCCCTCTGAGGCTGTGGCCCATGCAGGCTCGTACCCTGCAGGCTGCTCAAGTGCCCGATTCCCATGGCCGTGCCAACTGCGTGCTTCTTTTTCTCTTTTCCTCTTTCCCCCCCTTCTTTGCCCTCCCTCCCTCCCTCTTTCCTTTTTGCACTGATGAGGACGGAGCCCAGGGCCTCTCGCATGCTAGGTAATCGCTCTACTACTGTGCACATCCCCTCCCCCTACAGATGTTCCATAGAGACAGTAGCAAGAAGTGGGCCACCAAGAGCTCCTCCCCTGGATGAGGGAGGTGGCAGAGGTGGGTGGGTTCAGAATGAGGCTCTGAGCCCCCAGTGTACACTCCATTGTCCAATCAGAGGTCACTTGATGGTTATAATTTTTTTTTGGCAGTACTGGGGTTTGAACTCAGGGCCTTGCATTGCTAGGCAAGTGCTCTACCACTTGAGCCATGCCCCCAGCCCCCATCAGAGGTCACTTGAAAGACATAAATTCAAAGACATAATGAAGATGTCAAGGTGGCTATGTTAAACCCAATTTCCAGGGTCTATTTAGGCCAGAGTTTTGGAGGCTGGAAGTCCAAGATTGGCAGCTCATTTGTTTGGCGTCTGGTGAGGGCCATCTGGCTACATCACAACATGGTGAATGGCCTCCTTGAGGGAACACATGCAAAGACAGACAGAGGTCACACGGTGCAGGACTACAGGCATGTGCCACCACGCCCAGCTCCATCAGTGACTTTTCTTTGGTGCACAGGAGCTTGGCTCCCCACTTTAGCATACTTACATGTTGTTTCCTGGGCACAGATGGCTTCAGAGCTGCCGCTCTTACCCTGTGAGAAACACGCTACCATCTAGAGCAGTGTGTGCACAGTCTTGTCTATACAGTTGGAACTCAGTTTCCCAAAGTTTCTTTGGTTGTCTTTTTCCCTGTCCCCAGTGAGGAGATGTCACACATCAGCAACACAGATTATTTTGGCACAGTCTGTGTTCTATCCTGCTGTTGGGTCTGGAGACCTAAGGCAGATGAGTGAGCATCCCATCCCCCATGGAGAGCACTGTGATTCCTGCATCCTGAGAAGGACTTGTAAACCTGCATTCCTGCACCCTGAGGTGCAGATCTGCCACAGGGCTGATGAGCAAAATGCTCTCAAGATTTCCCCTCCCCCAACAAGAGGCAAAACAAACCAGTTCACCCAAGAAAGCCCGCGAATCCACGCCAATGAAAAGAGCCCACCTAACCCTCACCCAAACCCAGAGTTAAAAGTCCATAAAAAACCTAGCCTTCACCTGAGCAGCGAGCTACCACTTTCTGGGCCCCGCTGCACTGCTCTAGCTGTAGCCTTTCCTTTCTCTCTAATAAACCCTACTTCATACACCAGCTTTGGCTCACAAGTCAATCAGCTGCCTCACGAGCCAGTTCTCTAGCCTGTGAAGGCAAGGACCCTCGATACTGGCCAGAAACACTTCACACTGGCATATAACACTGGGGTCTCCTGACCTCATGGTTGATGGCCTTAAATTTGCCAATAGTGAAGCCCTTTGTTTACAGTGTACAGTTCTATGGTTTTGGTATGGCCCCTGTATGAAGGCCAGTCCCATACCCTAAAACTCACTGTTGCACTGTTTTCCAAAGTGGATGTGATTTTGCAGTCTTGCCAGCGATGAGGGCTGTTTCTGCTGGTTCACATCCTCACCAGCTTGGTAATTACCAATTTTCACGGTTTCAGTCATTGGAGTGGGTGTGTGGTGGTCACACTGTGGTCACATTTCCATTTCTGTGATGGCTAGACATGTCAGACATCTTTTCATGTGCTGACTTGCCATCCACACACGTTCTTTCATGAAGTTCTGACTTAGATTTCTCTCCCCTTCTTGAAAAATTGAGTTTTTGTTGTTGTCACTGAGTTATAAAAGTACTTTATATTCTGCGTGCAAGTCTTTTCTCCAGGCCTGTGGGATGTCTTTTTAAAATTCCCTCAGCAATGTCTTTCTCAGAGAAAAAGTTTTAAATTTTAAGCCCAAGTTGTCATCTTGTTCTTTCACCAGTTGTGCTTCTGCTGCCATCATAGTTTGGATCTGCAATGTTCCCCGAATTCCCACATGATGAAGGCTTGGTCCCCTGCCTGTAGTGGGGACATTTAGGGAGGGGGTGGAACATTTAGGAGGTAGGGTCTAGTGGGAGGAAGTTAGGTCTTTGGGGGTGTGCTATCGAAGGGATTTTGGGATCCTAACCCCCATCTCTCTTTTTTTTTTTTTTTTTTTAATGGGACTGGGGTTTGTGCTTTGCTACTTGAGCCACATCTCCAGTTCATTTTGCTTTGGTTGTTTTTGCAGATTGGGTCTAGCAAACTATTTGCCTGGACTGGCCTCAAACCTTGATACTCCCAAGTAGCTAGGATTACAGCCATGAGTCACGGGTGCCTTTCCCTCTTCCTCTCTCTGCTTCCCAGTTGCCAGGAGGTGAATAGTCTTCTTCTACCATGTTCTCTTGCCATTATGATATACTGCACTGTCACAGGCCCAAAGCAACAAGACCAAGAGACCACAGACTGAAACTTCTGAAACTGTGAGCCAAAATAAATCTTTTCTCCTTGCATAGTTGTCTCAGGTATTTCTGTCACCATGAGGGAAAACTGACTAACACAGGTATTGCATCTGAAAATTCATTTTCAGATTCAAGGTCATGCAGATTTCCTCTCATGCTCCCTTTAAGAAGTTTTATAGCTTTGTGTTTTACCTGTAGGTCTCGCGTGCTCTCTGAGTTAATGTTTGCATAGCGTGAGGCGTCAAGGTTCGTGATTTTGCACATGGACAGCACTCCTCCATCCAATCTCCTTTGCACGTCTGTCTAAATCAGTTGACTCCATCTGTGAAGGTACATTTCCAGCTCTCTGTTTCGTCCCACTCTTCTGTGTGTCCATCCTTTCATCAACACCATACTCTTGGTCACTGTGGCTTTGGGGTAAATCTTAAATCAAGTAGTTCTCCCATTTTGTTCTTCCTTTTCAGATTTCTTTTGGCTATTCTAATACATTTTAGAATTAGCTTGCTAACATCTACAAAAAATTCTTGTGAAGCTTTCAGATGTGACTATAGAGTCTACCTATAGAATCTACAGGTCATTCGTCAAGGGATGCTTCAGCAGCACTGAGTCTTCCAACGGGAACACCATTCCCATCTCCATTGATTCTGCTCACGCGCGCTCTGGATTGTGCACACGGGCCCTGCAGAGGTTATTTAGATTTATACCTAAGCGCCTCACTGGGAGGGGACAGCAGAAATGGGATGGCTTTTCAGACCTCAATTCCAGCCATTCACTGCTGAAGCACAAGCATGAGTAACTTGTGTAGACAGACCTGCTAACTCACCTACTAGTTCTAGTGACTCTTGGGCTGATTTTTCGCAATATCCTCAGCAGACAACTGTTATGAGTGCGCCCGACAATTCTTGCCAGTTTTCTTGTTGCCTTTTTGGAGGAGAGAATGTCTGATGGGCCTTATTCTGCTGTGTTTCCTGGTGTCTTTCTTTTTATTTATTTATTTATATATTTAAAAAAATTTTTATTTTATTCATATGTGCATACAATGTTTGGGTCATTTCTCCCCCCTTCCCCCTGCCCCCACTCCCTCCCTTACCTCCCTTATCTCTCGTTACCAGGCAGAAACTATTTTGCCCTTATCTCTAGTTTTGTTGAAGAGAGAGTATAAGCAATAATAGGAAGGAACAAGGGTTTTTGCTAGTTAAGGATAACTATACAGGGAGTTGACTCACAATTTCCTGTGCGTATGTGTTACCTTCTAGGTTAATTCTTCTTGATCTAACCTTTTCTCTACTTCCTGGTCCCCTTCTCCTATTGGCCTCAGTTGCTTTAAGGTATCTGCTTTAGTTTCTTTGCATTGAGGGCAACAAATGCTATCTAGTTTTTTGGGTGTCTTACCTATCCTCATATCTCCCTTGTGTGCTCTTGCTTTATCATGTGATCCTGGTGTCTTTCTTATAATTCCATTTTTACCTCCTCTGTTGACTTATTTTTACCTGTGACACATATATTTTTAAGATTATGTTTTTTAGTGATTGCTCTATAGTTTACAAATAAAACAGTCTGTGTCTGTCTTCAAATAATATACTGCTTCACATGTAGCGTAAGAACCTTTGAAGAGTACATTTTGAATTCTTGCCATTCCTTCAGCAACATGTCATACTTTTTTTGTTGGGCCTGGGGTTTGAACTCAGGACTTTGCACTCAGAAAGCAGGTACTCTACCACTTGAACCATACCTCAAGTTTATTTTGCTTTGGCTATTTTGGAGATGGGGTCTTGTGAACTATTTGTCCAGGCTGCTCTTGAACCTCCATCCTCCTGCTCTCGGTCTCCCAAGTAGCTGGAATTACAGGCATAAGCCACCAGCACCCAGCCGTTGGCATACTTTTAAATGTGATCCCAACACAGCACATTGCTACAAGTTCTACTTTAAACAGTTATCTTTTAGAATAATTTAAGACATAAAAATATTTAATTTTATCATTTTATTTCCGATGCTCTTCATTCCTAGGATAGATCCAAATTTCTAAGTCATACTTTCTTCCTGTGGAACTTCTTTTAATACTCCTTAAATTTTTTCTTCAACTTTCCCATCTTTGTTTGAGACAGGGTCTGGCTGAGTACTCCAGGTGGGCCTCAAACTTGCCACCCTCCTGCCTCTGCCCAGTGTGCACGCCCATGCCTTCCCCAGCCTTTGTTCACAATTTTTGGTGGTGTTGGGGTTTGAACTCAGAACCTTGCACTTGCAAGGCAGGCACTCTACCACTTGAGCTATGCTTCCAGTCATTTTTCTGAAATAGGCTCTTGCTTTGTATGTCTAGGCCAGCTTGGACTGAGATCCTCCTATTGGTGCTTCCCAGCAAGGCTGGGATGACAGGCATGCACCACCACGCCTCAGTCATTGTTTGAGATGGGGTCTTGCAAACTTCTTGCCCAGTCTGGCTCAAACCAAGATTCTCTTTATCTTTGACTCCCAAGTAGTTAGGATTATAGGTATGAGCCACCACACCAAGCTTAACATTTCTTTTAGAGAAATGACGAGTTCCTACAGTTTTGTCTAAGAAAGTTTTTACCTTGTTTTGGAAGGGTATTTTCCTGTCAGTAGAGTTTTGGCCTGATCATTTTGCTTTTGGTACTCTGTAAATCTTATTCCATTATCTTCTGGCTAGCATGGGTTTTGATGAAAAGTGTACCACAGTTCTCACCCTGTTCCTCTGTATGTAGCAGGTTCTTCTTCTCTAGCTGGCTTCATTTTTGTTGTTTGTTTTTGGTTGTAGCAGTGTGAATACAGCACACCTGGGAGCACATGCGTGATTCCTGCTTGACTCACCATGCTTCTTCCTTCTGTAATTTAGTCTTGTAACTAATTTTGGAAAATCCTCAGCCATTACTTATCCAAATATTTCTCTCTCATGTCTCTCCCCCGCCCCACTTTATTTCTAGCTGAGCATATGTGAGGGCATCTTATCTTGTCCCTCTCTTGTCCCTCTCTTGCCCCTCTCCGTGAGCAGTCTGGGAGTCCACTCATTCTTTTCATGGTTGTGTTGAATCTGCTGATGAGTCTGTAGTGGCACTCTTTGTCTTTGTCACTATGGCTTTCCTTTCTAGCATTCCTCTTGATCCTTCTTACAGGCTTCATCTCTGCTGGTGTTTCCTATCTGGTCGTGTGTGACATCTTCCTTTTCCATTAGAGCTTTAACAGATGAGTCCGTTATTTTAATTTTTTTCCTGTTAGATTCAAAATCTGTGTCATATCTGAGTCTGATTCTTTTGATTATTCTGTCTCTACAGACTGTTTTTATTTGTCCCATAACCTTTTTTTTTTTTTTTTTTTGCGGTACTAGGGTTTGAACTCAAGAGCCTACACCTTGAGAACCACTCCACCAGTCCTTTTTAGTGATGGGTTTTTGTGAGACAGGGTCTTGTGAACTACTTGCCGGGGCTGGCTTCGAACCGAGATCTTCCTGATCTTTGCCTCTTGAGTAGCTAGGATTATAGGCATGAGCCACCGGCACCTGGCAGGAACACATTTCCCATTTCTGGGGTTGGGAGGACAGGTGGCAGATGTCAAACCTCTTTTCCAGAGCTCACTAAAAGCCCAGTGTCATCTAGCCTGTTTTCACAGACAACATTGCAGTTTAATCCTGTTAGAAAGATGACATCAGGTGTCGTGTCAATATGTATTGCTGGTGGGAAATGCATAGTAAGATCTGGAACTTGTTTTACCAGGAGCTGGATATGTGGCCGGAGAGGGACAGCAGGTCTGACGCCATGCCACCTGGTACCGGGTAGTCCAGCATCACAGGACCAGTCTGAAGAGAAGCCCCCACCACCACGCACCCACCAAAGCTGCTCCCCAACTTGTGGACCCCGCCCTGGAGCCTCATTTGCCCTCTGTCTGAGAAAGGGGCCCAGAGGGTGTGCCCAGCCAGGCTAGAGAACTTCCGTGTGCCAGGTGGTGGGCTGGGGAGGGGCCGACATTCTTACACTACTGAGGACTCTGTGCCCAGAGGTCCTGCGAGAGGGGAGGGGTGAGGCCACACACTGCCTGGTGATGCTGCCCATGAGGACACCAGCAGGGAGCTCTGTCTCTGCGCAGAGTTCACAGGAGGGTCCCCAAGCAGGTGAGCTTGGAGCTGAGCCTCAGGAGTATGTGGGGCTGTGTGGAAGAGGACAGAGGGTTTCCCTAGGGGCACAGGAATGTGGATGCTGGGTGAGAGGCATGCCAGGCTGTCCTCCCTAGATCCATGCTGTGTGGTCAGGTTCCCAGCACAGTAACAGATACCCAGTGCAGTCCACTTACAGAGAGAAAGGGTTATTCTGGCTCACAGTTTTGGAGGTTTCAGTCCATCATTGGTTTGCTCTGTGGCTTTGGACCTGGGTTGGGCAGCACAGTCATGTGGCAGGGTGACACCACTTACCTCATGGCTGGGAAGTGAAAAAGAGAGAGGAAGAGGAAGGGGCCATGGTCCCACTGTCCTTTTCAAGGCTACCCTTCCAATGACCTAAATACCTCCTCACAAGGCCCCATCTCTTGAAGCTTCTATCACCTCCCGATAGCACCATGGGCTGGAACCAAGCCTTTAGCACAAGGCCTTAGGGAGACACTTACACAGTCCATATAGCACATACTGTCTCATCCAGGCCTCAGGAGGAGGCCTGAGGCCTGGGACGGTGACCTCAGATGTTGCCCTGGGTAGCCACTCAATGCCAGGGCCAACCGCTGAGACTGGGGATCAGTGAACCTCCAACGTGTATTTCCTCACCTGTCAAGTGGGGATACTAATGCAAGTCTAATTGTTGATGAGCAAAGAGTGCTGGGCCAGAGTCTGGCACACACCTGTGCTCACTGGGCATCAGCACTGCCTATTCCTCAGTCCTGAGCTGGCTGGTGTCCTCTGGGCCTTGCTTGGACCTCCGCAGGTTGTCCCTTGCAGACTGATGCCTCTTTCCCACCCACATCTGCCACCACAGGCCTGGCTGACACAATACGGTCCCCATCCCTGGCTCAGGACACTGAGAAACAAGATGGGGCAAGACCTGCACCGTCACAGAGGAGCTTCTGGGACCTAGGATGCCTCTGCCCCAGGACTCCACATGCCTCCTTTATCAATCTACTTGGCTCCTCTCCTCCTCCCTGGATCTTGGGCTGCCTGTCCCATTCACCTGTAGCAGCCATGCTCCCTCCCCTGACCCCAGGTTCTCTAGGATTTGAGACCTCCCCAGTCTTGGCCTGGCTGGAGCCCCTTCTTTTCTACCCAGGGCCACCTGCCATTGCCTGTGCCCCTGGGACTCAGCTTCCTCCCTCCCCCACTCCAGGGGCTCCCCCACCCCCAGTGTCTCCCTCTCTGCAAGGGGTTGGAAACACCCCTGTGGGTGGCGCAGCTGGAAGTGGGCTGTTGTGGTTAGCAGGGCCTGGGGCCCAGGGTACCCGCAGGACAGCCTGCCTTGCCCTTGCTTCCTGAGAGCTCATGTGGTTTCTGGGTGACCTCTGACTCCTCTCCTGCTGAGCAGCCATGGCTGTATTCAGATGAGGGTAGGGGCAGGAAGAGGCCTGTTCACCCCAGTGAGGCCTCAGGAAACAAAGGATTCAAGGGCGGCTGGCCAGGGCTATGAGATCTCACCCTCCTAGTGGCCTCCCTTGGAGACACCAGGCCCTGCTCCTGTGGTGCTGGTAGATGTAGGCCTGCTGCTCCACGCGGGAAAGTCCTAACCCCATACGGTTTGGTGAAAAGCAAATCTGCACAACTGTTTGTGTTCTAGGGGTCTCAGTCCAGGACGATGGCAGAGGAAACTGTGATGAAGCCAAAAGACCACCCCCACCTCTCGTCACCACCCCAAAGCCAAGATGGGCAGAGCTGCCATTGGGGGACAGGGTCAGTCGGCACCCTGGGCCCAGGGACAGAGACATAGCTACACAGATAGTGCCACAGGGCTCCAGCTGTCCTCTGACCCAGGACAATAGGTAAGCAGTATGTAAGGGAGGAGGTGAACCCTGGATCATGGAGTGCAGGGCTCTGGATTGGAGGAGGTGGCCAGTCAGTAATCATGAATCAAACCCCCGCAAATTCCAGGTGTTCAAATTGTTTTATCTTTAGCAGTTCTTGTCACTCTCAGGAATCAGTCCTGCAAAGACTGTTTTATTTACTCAAACCAAGGAATGAGGGCGCCTAAAGATAGCGGGGTGCCCCGCCAACGCCCGGGAGGTACAGGGGTGGGGGCCACTGCCACGAGAGCCTGAAACCTGCCTGAGCCGCTCTGGGGATGCTTTGGGAGGCTCATTATGCCCTCCAGGCCACACTTTTCTTAGTCTTGGGGACAGATGGCTGCGATGTCTGTCCTGCTGGACGCAGCACAGGCACCTACTGGAGGAAGGCGCGGAGGAAGTCGTTGTAGGAGATCTTAGAGGACAGCGCTTTGTCGTAGTACTCCAGCACATGGAAGAACTCCTCCTCCGAGAGGTTGATACTGTACTGCCGCAGCACCTGCAGCCAGAGCGCCCGCGTCCCATCATGACATGTCACACAGACCAGGACACACTGCCTCTCCCTGCCCCTCCCTGCCTCTGACCCCCTCCCAGCAGCACCCTGTCTGCCCACGCGGCAAGTTGCCAGCCCCACCCTCCCACAGTCCCTCCAGATCTAGGTTAGCCACCCTGGCCAAGCAGCCTCCAGGTTGAGGGGGAAGGACTGGAGGGGACGCTCGCCAGGGGCCTTAACATGGGTCGGGCCTCAAGATGCAGCCCACCAGGCAGAGGAGGGTCCACAGATGAGTGATGTAATGACAGTAATGCAGCTGGGGGCAGAGGCCACTAGCTGTCCACCCATATCACCTGCCCTTCCACCTCAGTGGCATGGCTATGTCCAGGTAATAGGGCCCATTTCTCAGCCTCTTGTGCAGCTGGGGGCAGCATGGCCTGTAGACCTCAACAAGAGTGCTATGTGGAACTGCTGGAACACCTTCTCTCAGTGAAAAGGGCGTGCCTTTTCCCTCTCCTCTGCCTGGAATATGGATATGATGCTTGGGCTCCAGCAGCCACCTTGGACCTTGTGGAAGGAGCCAGGTGTTGAGGATGGTAAGAGCAAAATACATCCTTGATGCCAGCTCTGGACGTCCTTCTTCTAGATTTCATTTATGTGGGAGAGAAATAAACTTCTCACTAAGCTGGTGTTACCTTTTCCCTATTACATGCAGCTGAAGCAAATCCTAACAGCTACCCTGGTAAGTATGGATTAGGGTATAAATTTCTTCTTCATGGTCTTGTGTTAAAATTTGTTTCTAAGAGGAGACTAGAATGTGGGGCTAGAAGACCCTGGGATCCCCAGGACTGAGGGCAGCTGGCCTGGCCATGGAGCCAATGGACTGAGGCAATAAAGGAAAGAGACCCAGTGTCCAAGTGCCTGTCACGCCCATCTGATCTCCAATGCCAGCTCTGCTGAGGCAGTGTTCCCATGTGTACTGCCTTCTCCCTGCCACCATGCCTGCAGTCCCTGAAGCTGCCTGAGCAGAGGGAAGGAGACCACCCTACTTCCTCTCCATACCATCCTTGCTGGACATGAAAGGAGACTCCCTGGCTGGGGCTGCCTGGCCCCAGGAAAGGAGGCATTGGGAAGCCACTGCAGGGTATATTAGGCTGGGTGGACACAGCTGACATTGAGCCATTTCCTCCCAGGGTGCACTGCAGGGCTGGGGCTTGCTGTGCAGGCTGCCAGGGAGGCCAACTGTGCCTGTCATAGAGATGCTCTTCTCGGGCTGTAGTGAGGACCAGAGGCCTTGATGGGGTCCCAGACCTGCTCAGTGCTCTGGGAGCAGCCACAGTGGGCTCCAGAGAAGCTGAGCTCATGCAGTTGTGCTGGGCACGGTGCCTCCCTGAAGGAGGAGACCCTGGCATCAGGCCTCCCTAGCTTGGGGCCCACTGAGGGTGAGGACCTGGGCCTTCCTGGAGGAGTGCAGTGCGCCTTCCTGGCCCCGGCCTTTAGACTCACCTTCCTGAAGTCGGCCGCGCTCAGCAGGCCTGTCCCACCCTCGTCATAGGTCTTGAACGTGCGCCGCATGGGCCTCCAGCAGTGCAGGATCTTGGGCTGGATACGCAGCAAGGCAGAGTAAAAGGAGGACGTCTCGGCACCAGCCTCTTTCTAAAAACAAGAGCGGACAGGGCTCAGAAATGCAATGGGCGGCTAGGCAGCACTGCCTGGTTGTGCTCCTGCTAGGAGATAGCATCACTGTCCCTTCTGTGCATGGGGTGTGCTGTGTGCTGTTTGAAAACACTGCCTTACATGTCTCATGCTGTCCTCTCTTCCACACTTGGGAGGAAGGTGACCTCCTAGCCCAAGTCTCAGAAGGCAAAAGGAGGCTCAGGGAGGTGAAGCGATTCTGGCTCTGACCCCTGCACATAGCAGGCCATGTCCCCTCCCTCCCAGGGACCACAAGGGCAGAGATGGGCAAACACTGGCCCAACTTCAAAGCAGTTTGAGGAAAGAAAGCAGTTCAGGCTGGGTCTCCTAGCAGGCTATTAGAATGAAGGGTGCTTGACAAAATCACCAGGGTTGTAATGATATCTAGTAATTAGACAGTGCACTCTGCTGTGATTATTTCATTTAGGTGCTATTAGATAGAAAACAGGTTGTTTTAGCCCCAACACATGTCTGACTATCACAGAGGTGAACTGTAGGCAATAATGTGTAACATGTTTTGGGGAAGTCTAATTTTAACATGGTGCTACATAAAATAAATTAGCACAGACTTCAATTGCTTTCAGTTTTCTATCTTTTAGCACCTGTGGTGGAAACACCCCGTGTGCTCAGAGTTGTGTGAGCTACCGATCTGCATAATGGGTAGGGTTGCATGCCTTGTAAGGCAGGGACTTGGGGTTCTCTGGTTCACCCCACATCCCTTCCCATCCTAGCGCAGCAGAGTCAACCCTGCAGGACACCTCTCCACCTGCACCCCCGCACCCCGGGAAACAATGGGCCAAGTGGCTTCCTCAAGGATGCCTCTAAAGGTTGCAGAGGACTCTCCCTCTCAGCTTCTCTGCAGAGAGACTTCTGACCAGAGTGGCAGCTGCCAGAGTAGATGCAGACTGTGCCCAGGACCACACAGGTATCAGGTGCAGTGCGGGACCCTGTCCTAGGAGGGCACACAGGCCTCTCCACACATGGGGTGGCAGGGTGGGAAGACCACTTGGAACCACCGAAAGGCACCTGGGTAGGGGCAAGGAATGCAGGGACTGTGCTGGGACATCTGACAAGGCCCTGGGCCTCTCAGGCCACCCAGAGCATGTGTCACAGCCTTTTGGCCTTGCTGAGATAACAGGTCCGGAAGCAAGACTTGAGAGGGGCACTTGTGTTCTCTTCTTACCAGAGCCCTGCCCACACCTCACAGGACCTTGTAGCCCAGCAGACCTCCCCCTCATTTACAGAAGGGGAAACTGAGGCCCAGAGTGGCAGAGGAAGGAGAGAGCAGACCTTCCTGGTCCCACCAGGCTCGTACCAGGACAGCATTTCCCTGTTCACAGAACTAGTCTAGCCCAAGGGTGGCCTTAACTTTGTTTTCCTTCATAAACTTGGCCTACATCTTGGATACAACTCCTGCCTAGTTAAACCGGAAACCATGCTAGGAGGATCTTGCTGTGTGAAATGTCTGCGTGGAATGCACACACCACTTTGCAGAGTGAACCCACTCCTCCTGATCCCTCTGACAGCAGTCTGGGGTGCGTGGGTGGAGACTGGGTCAGGTCACTGTACACATCTGGTCCCCTAGCTAAGCTGTGAGGTGGCTGCAATCAGCTGTGTTTGTCCCTGGCAGTGATAATGCAACTGCATTTGCTATTTAGTTTAGCCCAACTTCACTCAGCATTACAGGAGTGCACAGTGCCGGAAGATGGAACAAACCCATCTTCGGCAACCTGGTGTAGAAAGACCTGGCTTTGGGTGTGGGTTCCAATGACAAAATTGTGAATGACTGAGAATGAAAGGCAAAATCAGCAGGGATGTGGACTGCAGTGCCACGTGAGCATCTTTATGTTCCCCACTCTTTTTGAAGAGAGAAGGAATGGACAATCGTGGGTGGTCATGTGGGTAGTGACAGATGCTCCACTCAGACCAGGCTCTGCTGGTCTCAGCTGACTGATGAGTATCCACAGCTACATCTAAGTTCACAAGGTTTAACTTAGCTGTAACCTCACCCCCCCACAAACAAATCTGCATACCCACTGCCTTTTTCTTAACTCCCAGGCCTTGTGTGAGTGGCTCACACTGACTGTCTGTCATTCCCATGTTTCTGGGTGCTCTAGGAAAAGCCACCATAAGCAGGTCAGCCATCCAAACAAGTCTGAGGAACCAGGGTCTAGGCCACTAATTCCCAGCCTGGGTGCCCTGACCCTTATAAGGTCCTAGAGGGAGAGAAAGGAAATCCTTGAATTATATCCAAGATAGTGAGTTTCTGAGCCATTATGCATGTTCCAAGAGCCTGATGGTAGCCTCACCTTTGCCCCAGCCCTTGCCTCCAGGCATAAGCCTAACACACAAACCTTGCCCTCTCATGCTGACTTGGCAACTGCTGCCGCTGTATGGGCTTTTGGGTAATGGAGGAATTGGGGACAAGGCATTGCTTGTCACCTACCATATGTGTCTAGAGAACACCTGAGTCATACTTATGGGAAGCTAGCAGTGAGGCTGGGGACATCTGGAAAGTGAATCCTGGCTGGCAGCAGAGCTGGGCTGGGCTCTGGCCAGCAGACCTTTGTAGCCAGTCAATACACCAAGCCCACCCTTGCTGTGAAGCAGAGGGATCCCCGCATGTGATGACCTGCACATCTCTGACACCTTATCACATACCATCTTGTGCGCGTTCTGGATCTTCATCCTCTGCATCAGTGAGGTTTCCTTGGCTTTCAACAGGAGGACACAGCTCTGAATGAAGTCACAGTAAGCAAATTTACCATTGTTTTTCAAGTCATACTTCATGATGAGCTGCTGGCTCTCCTCCTTGCTTATATCCAGGTTGAATTTCTCCACAAGAGCTAAAGACAAAAATGGCAGTGTGGTTGGTGGCCATCCATGCACTCACTCATTCACTCATTAGCTCATTCAGTTCTTGCTGAGGCACTATCTCCTGTGAGCTCAGCTTGTTCCATGTTGCACAGAACTCAGGCTTAGTGGGTGGACAAGTATGAAACAAATGCACAATAAACTAAGTGCTACAGGGAGGGGGTTTGGTCCTGCTGGCCTGGACTGTCCTAGGGTAACCTGCTGTCCTGGTCACCAGAGCTATGGCCACAGAATGTGGACACAGTACTGCAGGAGCAAGGACTACCTGGAGGAGGGCCTATGCCCCGTGGACAGAATCTGGGGGCTGGACTGAGTCAGGGGCAGCTGGTACACAAGGGAGCAGTGGTATCTGGTGGGGGCTGGGCTGTGGGGAGGGGTCAGGGCTTTCTGATCAAATGGTTTTCACCTGGGCAGCAGAGCGCTGCTCTTGGGAGCCTTGTTAGGTCATGAGAATTTACACTTTGAGCTTTCATCCCAGTGACGTCTAAAATCTGTCAAGCACACTCTGTAGTGCAGGGTCACCCAACAGACGAATTATTGCAGTGCTGGGGTTTGAGTCTGGCTTTAGGTCATGGGTCATGCCACGTCGGGGACCACCTGGCTGACATTAGGCCAGCACACCTTAATGGCAAGGTATCAACACTCGCCACCCCATTCCTGGGCTCCAATTTGCTTCCTATCCTCAGGCCAAAACTTCTTCTGGAGGATGGGATCCCTGGGCTTTGGTGATTTCTGGGACTGGTCAGGACGAGAAGTGGACACAGACTTTGTATAGAAGGTGCTGCTGCCCACCTTGGACAAAAAAGGGAGGTGAAAAGCCAGCCAGGGCTAGCTGGCGAGGCTGTGGGGCCCAGAGGAACTGTCTAACCAATGCTCTCCTGCCCTGTCTCGCAGAAGGTCATCGTCAGTGAGGAGAAAATACAGAGGAACTTGAAAACCAACCAGTGCTTTTTATTTTTGCAGAGTTGAATTTTAGATGCACTGCTGAAGTCTGACAAGTCTACTGAAGAAAGAACGGGTGGCTTACCTGAATTCATGGTTAAATAAAAGAGCAATGATAATCACAAGAGTGCACACGTTAAAACTCACCATGTTCAAAACCAGAGAATTAACTAAAAGTCGAGCAGAGTCCAAACTTGCATTAAACCCAATATTGCTGATTTGTCTTCAGCAAAATATATCACATTACATCATTGAAAAAGCATTTGATTATTACTTACTTTATTTTTTCAAACTTAATTTATAAATATTTTTTATAGGATCTGTTATCTTAAAGAATTTACACCTTGTTCAACCTCTGCGTTTTAAGCCACAGTTGCGATAAAGTAATTTAATCGCATCAGAGGGCTCCAAGGAAAACTTCCTCCTTTGAAAAGGTGTGCTAGGAAGAGAGGGAGCCAAGCAGGTGCCCAGACTTACCCCTGTGATGTGAAATGTGGCATGAGCAATATGCAGCAATTAGTGGAAGGATAAATCCAACTGGCTTAATTTTTAGAGGCTTATCAAAATGACGCACAGTGAACAGGGAAATGACAGTACAGTGGGATGCTAACAGGAGCGAATGCCCAAGAGTGTCTGCCCCAACCTCTTGCACCCTTCCCCTCTGCCATGGGTGGGGCTGAGTGTCCCCACCTGTCCCTTCCCTTTGCTGTCAGAGTCTGTGGGCATTTTCAGTCTCCCAGTGACCACAACCAGGTCAGATCTCTAGTGCTGAAATGGGTGGAGTGTGGACTAAGCCATGTGGGATATCACAGCTGCCAGTTCCACCCAAAAGTGCCAGAGTGTGCTCCTCTCTCTGTCGCTTTCCTCTGCACTGGGCTATGGAGTTGTGCTCAGTTGTGTCAGCCACAAGGGTGACAAGGTGTTATCAGGGGATAGAGCCAAAACGCACCCAGGAACTCAGGAGCGGTAATGCCCCCCTGCCTGTCCACATCCCTCTCCTTGCACTCTCTTAGGAGCTCATGCCAGCAGCCCTGGATCTGCTTCCGCAGCTTGCTCTCAATGGGTTCACAGTTCTGCAGGGGCGGGGTGCCCGGCTCCAGCATCGTGCTCGCTGGGGTCTGGCAGGGAGAGAACATGTCATTCAACAAGAGGTTTAAAGCGGAAGTAATAAAACTGCAGTGGGACTTGGGGGTTGAGGGTCACAGTCTTACAGGTAGTATCAGCTCAGAAGTAAAATGAAAACATGATTACATAGATGTAATCTTTTAATTTTCATCAGTAGGCTATATTTGGACCAAACAATAATAATCAGAACCAGAATCCTATGTAGCCTGGGTTCAAATGTATTACTGGTGTGTAGTGTGAAGGACCGTGGTGTGTGTGGTATGAAGTGACTGCAGTGTGAAGTGACTATGGTATATTTTTCACTGGAAGAATCCTACCAAAGAAAGGGATGCAATTCAGTAAACACATGTGGATGAGTGTGTAGTCATTCTTTGTTTTCTTTCATTTGAAAGGAAGGCCGTCAGTTCAGTGCAGCCCAGATATTTCTGCACACACGCCTCCTCCACCCGTGGCTGGCTGATAGCAGCTCCCCTGCTCAGTGGGACTCCATGTCTTTCTCCTGAGCCAGATCCTTCACATTTGGGGGATAACTCCCTTCTAGTAGCTGCTCTGTCAACACTTAGTTCTCCTGGACTCTCCCCTTTCCTTCTCCATCCCACACCCTGTCCATCAGGAAATGCTGCGGGCTCCACCTTGAAAATGTGTTCATGGTCCAACTCTGTTCACCAAGCTCGGCCCACCCCTCCAGGTTAGTGGGCCTGCCCCTCTGCCCCGTTCACAGGCTCCTGTGCCCATTTTTTGGCCATCTGCACCTGGGGAGGGAGAGCTGAGCCAGCCACACACTCCCACCCAGGCCGTGGGGAGTGAGGGTACTAGGGCTGAGAACTCACACAGGGATGACTCCGCGATTTCAGCCCAGTTCTCAGGTCCCGAGAGGGTGACCGGGTTCCTTCGGAGACCTCTGGGGCACTGCTGCCCCGGTGGGCAGCAGTGGGGTCGCCCAGGGCTGGTGGTGAGGGTGGCTTCTCAGTACTGAACTGGCTCAGGAAGTCCTGGTACTTCAACCTCCCCTTGGCATTGATGGGCATCTTGCTCCAGAGCCTATCAAACTGGAAAGCAAGCAACAGTGAACAAGGTCAGCTCTCCCCGTGCCCTAGAGAAACAGGGTGGGAGGTGAGGGCCATCAAATGTTCCAGGGGCCAAGGCCCATGCTGATTGAAAAAATAAAAAAGGCACAATCCATTTGACCTCTGCTCAGAGGAAGCCTCTCGAAGACTGGAAAAGCCAAGACAAGAGGGTTATTCATGGCTTCTGCAGGACATTTTTTAATTGAATTGGGCCCTTAGTAAACAGTTAAGGGCCATTAAATCTTATGATTAGTCACAGTGACTGAGCTGCAGGGGATGAAAACATTTTAGGAAAAAATCCACATCAAACCTCTGGCCCACCCGTGTCCCCAGGGAAGCCAGTCTGACTCACTCCTCAGCCTTCCTGGCACACCTGGGTCTGCAAACAGCTCATCAGGTGACACAGCCTCAGCTGCTGGATTTGTACCCACAATTTATCTCACCCCAAGGGCAAAAAATGTCTTCTTGCAAGATGAAAAGGGAGCATTCGGAAGATTATGGCTCAGTGTTGTTGCTGTCTGATGCCACAGACCATGGAACCACACAAAGCAGATAGAACAAAATGACTCGAGGCATCCTAAATGAGCCACTTTTGATGACTTGAAAGCTCTTAGGGAGTCAAGAAGCCCAGAAATTTGCTTCCAATTTGATGGTCTGCCTAGGCCCCGAGCTGATGGAACCCCAGCCTCAGCACAGGCTGAGGGAGAAGCAGCCCCGTGAGAAGTAAGATTGGGGGCTCAGGCCCTGACCCCATTCCCCGAAGTCCACATGTTGCCAAAAACTTCTGTGTCTCCACTCCGGTGCTCCAAAAGCAAATGAATTTTTAAAATGTTTTTTGGTGGTGCTGGGGCTGGGGTGGCTGAACTCAGGGCCTCAACCTTGTTAGACAGGTGCTCTAATCCCTGAGCCACGCCACCAGCTCTTTCTGCATTGATTATTTTTGAGAAAGATCTCGCTTTACATCCAGGTGGGCCTGGACCACCATCTTCCTACTTGTGCTTCCCCACGTAGCTGGGATGGCAAGTGCACACCACTGCCCCCAGCCATTGGTCAAGTTGGGGTCTTATGAATTCCCCTACACATTTGACTGGCCTCTAATTGTGGTCCTTCTCATCTCCACATCATTAGTAGCTAGAACTACAGGTCTGAGCCACCACTCCCAGCTCCCCAAAACAAATGAAAATGACCATCCTCAGGCTTTGTGTGAAAATCTGAACACCTTTCAGGCACCATACAAGCCCTGACCTGCCAGTCAAATTTTTAGGTGAGAAGTGCGTGTGCTTTCATGTGATTTAAGACAGGGCCCTGTTTAGTCTCTGTCACTATGCTGGCTCACTCATGCTGGAGAACAATGGAGATGTTTAGACTCTGGACTTTTGTCTTGTTGCATATGGTAAAATTCAAGAGCATAGCCAGTTCTTGGTTAAAAGAACAGAAATAAGATAACTTCCAAAGAAAGAGAAAGTTAGAAAAGGAATTTTTAAAAGCTCATTCTAAAAGAAGACAAGAAAGAAGACTTAAAAACATTGTAAAATGCCAGGCATGGTGGTATGCCTGTAATCCCAGCACTTGGGAAGCTGAGGCAGGAAGATTGTGAGTTCAAGGTCAGCTTGGGCTGACCAATATAAAAGAGATGAGTATTAAACAGAAAGCACACTACTGGATGTTAGAAATAGACACATATAACAGTAATCACAATAACTGTAACTGGCCCAAACACCCATATAAATAAAAAAACTGAGATCATTAGATAGGATTTTTAAAAACCTACTACAGGCTGTTTATAATATATACATACCAAAACATAGGTGTCAGAGGGGCCAAAGATTTAAAAGAAATATAAATAGATATACCCAGAAAACACCAAATAAAAGAAAGCTGGAGTAGTTATATTAACAACAGGTAAAATAGACTTTAAGCCAAAAGCTATCTTCCAGGCTTAAAGAAGACAATTTCATAATGTTGAAAGGTTAACTTCATTAGGAGGACAGAACAGCTCTAAGTCTGTATACACGCAATTTAAAAAACACTGCAAGAGACTGATAAATATACCATTATAGCTGGAAATTTCAACATATCCCTTAGTGATTGATGGACCAGACTAAAAAGGATAAAGACTCATGAGGCAGAAATGACCTCTGGCTTTAATAAATAAATGTGGAGCTCCTCACCCAACACGTACTATCTAGACACAAACAAAACATTTATAAAAATGACCACACATCAGGTCTCAAATATTTCCAAGAATTGATATGATCCAATTAGATTTGCTAAGAAAATCATGTTAATTTGTAAGTTAATAACTTTTTAAAACCATATTTATTTGGAAACAAATGTTTCCAAATGTTCTAAATGTTCTGTGGATCAAAGAAGGAGTCAAGATGGAAATTAGGATGATTAAGAACTGAATTATAGCTCACAGAATGGCTCAAGTGGTAGAGTGCCTGCCCTGAGTTCAAACCCCAGTACAACAAAAAAAAAACACAAAAAGAACTGAATTATAATTTTATTTATTTTATATTTATTTGTTGTGGTTGGACTTTGAACTCAGGGCCTCACACTTGGTAGGGAGGTGCTCTACCCCCTGAGCCACTCCCCCAGTCCTCTTAAAATTTAAAACTATATATCAAACTTTGGATGCAACTAAAGTGATAATTAGAAGTTTATAGTTTTAAATGCTCATTAAAGAAGGAAGAAGAACTAAAATCAAAAGTCTGTGTCCAACTTATGCTAAAGCACAGAGGACAAAGAGCAGACATCAAGACAGTAGAAACCAGGGGTATAACTGAACCTGCAAAGATCAAACTTGATTCCTTGAAAAGACAGGCAAATTCTTATAAGAGTAAATGAGGAGGAAAATAACACGAGGAAGGAGGAAGGAGAGGTCAAAGATTTTTATAACTATATAAAATGAATTACTATAGATATAGTAGGGCCTAAAGAAGACAATAGAGATAATATTATCAATAATTTTCTGACAATGAATTTGAAAAACGTCAGAAAAGTAGATACATTCCTGAAAAAAAAATATGAACTATCCAAATTGACAAAAAGAAGAATGCCTGGATATTCCATAACCATGAGGGGAATAAATTGGCAGGCAGTTAAAAATCTCCCCATAAAGAAAACTCTGGGCCTGTATAACTTCACGGGCATTTCTACTCGACTTTCAAGATGCTGGTACCTCAATCCTGCAAAAACCCTTCTAAAAAAGATAGGAAAAAAGTGAGTAACAAATGCCATCTACAAAGTTAGTCTAATCTTGATCCCAAAGCAGCATGTCATGTCATGGTCATGTTCCAGACAAGATGAGAAGTAAAAGTATAGATGAGTGCCACAAATGTAGACACAGATCATATGCCAAAATCCTGCAAATGGAATCCAGCATTGTGCAAACTTTTAACAAATCCTAACCAAACTGGGCTCACCCAGGAGAGTCAGCTAGGTCTAACATTAGGAAGCCCATCAACACAATTCCCTGTGTAAGACACTAAGAAAAGCTACACGAATGCTTCAACAGATATGGGAAAAGCATTTATAAAATCGATGTCCATCCATGGTTGACAGTTCTTAACAAAACAGGAATGAAAAGGAACTTCTTATTGTTGCTGAAGAACTTCTTGTACTTAATATATAAACTTACCTTTAGAGAAAACCTATTTCACCTTGAAACATTAGCAGCATTTCTGTTAAAACCAAGGATAAAACAAGGAAGTCCATTTTCACAACTTCTTTTTAACATGGAACTGAAGGTTCTAGACATTGCTATAAAGCAAGAAAAAGAAACAGAAGATTTGTGGACTGGAAAGGAAACCCTGCTGTTGTAATTTATAGGTATGATTTGAGGGCATAACTTATTTTCCAGAGAACCTACTGGCAAGTACAATTACTGAATTTAGCAAGAGTAATGAGCAGAAAGCTTATCTTAAGAAAATACCTTTAGAAATATTTTATTACAATAAAAATCATAAAGCATTTAAGGATGCAAAAGACCCAAGGCAGAAAATTATAGAACTGAATTAAAGACAGTAAGGAAAACCTACAGAAAGATAGAAAATAATGGTAGACAGTAAGGCTCAGTGTTAAAAGAGATGACTTCTCACCAAAGAGATGTGATTTAACACAATTCCAATAAAAATGTCAAGAGTTCTTTTTAATTCTTTTAGAGACAGGATCTTGCTATGCAAATCCAGCCTGGCTTTGAACTTGAGATTCTCTTGGCTCAGTCTCTTGAGTGCTGGGATTATAGCTGAATGCCATCATGCCTGATTTCCACAGAGTTCTTTGTGGGGATTTATCAGATGTTTCTGAAACATCCATGGAAAGCTTAAACTATTGAAGACACTTCTGCAGGAGAAGAAAGAGGGAGGGAGGGCATACCCTACCCAACACCTATGAAGCCTAAATATTTAGATATTAATTATTATTTGGTATTAGCCCAAGGACAGAAAAAAGAACCAGTGGAACAGAATGGAGTCCAGAAACAGACCTAGACAGGCAACTCAATAAATGACACAGCTGGTGTTGTGGATCAGGGAGGATTACAGAATTCTGAAAGGGGTTCTGGGAAAACTGGTCACCTGCATGGAGAAGCATGGGTTTCTTTTCTCCTACAGTGTAGAAAAGGTATCTCAGCATATTGGAGATACTAAGTGAAAATGTCAAACCTGCAGCAGAGAGGATGACTAATGTCCTCAGGACCTGGGAGAGGAAAGGACACCTTAACCAGGGTGCAAAGTGGAGCCATAAGTGGAAAGCTAGATTTATTCAGTCACTAAAGTGAACTGGCTTTCATCAGAGGACACACAAAGGCACACACTCACACACTGGATTTACATCAGTTCTCCAGGTTCTCCCTTACCTAACTGGTGGCTCAGTCCCTTCTGGTCCTTCTGGTCTCACTGCCTTGCACCCTCAGCCACACCCTAAGCTCCGAGCCAGATGCTGCTGTTCTCTGGCCTCCACCCTTGTGCATCCACCTCTGGGCTCTGCAACTTCACATGAACAGCCAGCCCACTTTGGCCTGTCTGAGGTACACAGCCCAGCTCCAACTCCTGCCCAGCCCACTGCTCTTACTGCAGGCTCTAGCTCTGGAACATTCTCCATCCACCACTTCTCACCTCCTCTGCCTCACCTCCCAGCACCATTTTTTTAATTACATGGTTTCCTCCCTGGTCCGCCGCACCACCTTTGTCATGCCTCTGGCTGTCTGCCCACATCTGCCCCCTGTTTTCTGTGCCTCTCCCCTCTATCTCCACAGAGCAGCCAGAGTGCTGCCATTTAAAGGCATCCTTCCTACCACCCTCCATCTCCACTGTGTGAAGACGAAGTCCCCACACTGGCATTTGATGTCCCTCCCTTCCCAACACAAGCCCAAAATCCCTCCATGCACCATAGTCCCTGCTGCCAGTGCTACCTCTGGGCATGAATTGCATGTGGATTCAGACGGCTATGTGCCTGAGGACCTGCAAGTGTGTCCCAAGGGCTCAGCCAGATGAGACAGAGGTCAAGGTTAGAGCAGGGGAGCGGAGAAATGGAAAGGGAGGCACAGTTAGTTCTACCAGATAAATGTGTGGCCAGGACAGGCTTCCCTCTGCTTTGAGTCTGGAAGGAGAAGTAGCCAGCTAGAGATGCAGGAGGCAGGGAGTGGTGGAGGCGGCAGCAGGCAGAAGCCGCCAAGGCTGAACTTCAGCTTGGACCATCCCCACTTCGTTGGGGATGCTACTTGCTCAGAAAGGATGAACAACAATGTGTTGAAGCCACACAGCCGGACAGTGCAGAACCATGGTTGAAATCCAAGTGTGCCTGCCTGAGGGTTGGTTGGCTTTCTGCGAGCATTTTCTGACTTTCCAGGGGTGTCTGTTTTGAAAATATTACACCTAAAATGCTCAGAACTGTTTAATAGTACCTTTCCTAATATGGTCACATATAAAAAAACTTCTCCAACACCACCGTGGGCTCTTCTGAACTGCCTGGCAAAGAGAGGATCTTGCTGCTGATGTGTCTTAAGCAGTAACCAGACAGACCCACTTCTGACAGCCTTCCTTTTAGGACACTTCCTTTTAGGAGTTTCTGCAGTCAGGGAGACCCTGCAGCCTCCAACCCCAGCTGCTCTGGAAGTCTCTCTCCTTTTCTGAAAGGTTAATTGCACAAGGTTTCAAAAGACCCGGCCCTTCCCCTACTTACAGAATTCTGGAAGTCAAGAGAGCTGATGTGCAGAATCACAATTGCTGCATTTTTTTTTTTTTTAGCATGAGATCAGTTTTTTACAATGTAGATACAGTAAGTGGTGAAACCTGTAGCTAAGTGTTATTTACTATGGCTGGAACTGTCCCGGCCTCCTCAGTGAACTCTCACTGATAACGGCAAAGGGGGACCAGACCTAGAGAGTACAGATAACTTCTTTGTCATACTTGACTGGACCCTGCCCTTCAACCAAGGTCACTGAAAAGCCATGCATGTGGAGAGAAAGCACAAGGGACTTGTACTGTTTACCAGTGATAGGCAGAAGCATGGTCTGTGCTGGTCATCACCCAGCATGACCCGGGGTGTACAGGCCAGCGTCTGATGCCCCCATGATACAGACTGTAGCTGACATGTGCCATCTCAGTTTTAGAAAGGAGAATTTTAAAATGAGTGCTTAGTTTTGTTGGGGGGCTTGCTGTGCTGGGGATGAGAAACTCTTCTTAGTGGGAAATTAAAATCAAACTATTAGGAATGCCAGGTATGTTAGTAACTACAGCGAGAGTTCAGTCATTTAGAGAAAATGAAAAATTGTTATTAGTCAAACCTTTGTTGCTGAAACTTTTATTGGATGGCCCACAGAATAATCAACATGACTGTATTCACTATAAAGGCGTGTTTCCAACTGTACTGAGGGAGGAAGAGTTTGTAAATACAGACCTTGCTGGCCTTTGATGCTGTGTGACACGACTGTTTGGGAACAGCACTTCAATTTACTTAGCAAAAATGGTCATAAAAAGCTGATGTTTGGGGAGGTTAAGCTGATGTTCACAGTCTCATGGTCTTTAACAAATGCATTTTTCAGGGCAGTGAGTTTGGAGGCCTGAGGAGGGGCTGTCGTGGGAGTGCTGACAGCCTTGTCTATGGAGACTTTCAAGAACTTACCCTAAAATGCCACTAAAATGAGAAATAGAGGCTGGAGTAGTCCAGCTCTGGAGGTGACAGAGAGAGACATTTCCTGCTTCCTGCCTGGTCTAAGGAAGAGGGGGCAGGGTGGCTTTGAGAGCATTTTAGGATCTCATTGAGTCTGAGTTATTCTCTGGAACAGGGTACTGACCTGTTTGAAACCTGCAGAGGGGCAGCAGCACATTTTTGGGGGTGAAGAACCAGCATTGCTCTGGCTGCCCAGCCACTGGGCCATGGAGGGAGGTGGGGGCACTGTGAACGCCCCACAGTAGTACAGTGTCCAGGCACTGTTCAGTGTTTGGCTGGCAGTGAGGAGAAAAGCAGCTCAGTGCTTGCAGGCAGTGTCTAGAGTGATCACCGTCTGAAGTCAGCCAGGACTGGCGCTCCCTTCCCTTCTGAAGCCCCACCTCCCCTAGCTGCTGTGCCAAGGTGGACCTTGGATGTCATCGCCTACAGGTGCTCTTGGCTGGAAAGGCTGGAAGGGCAGCCTGTTGACAGAGTCTTTGAGATGAAAAGGAACCCAGATCAGTCCTTGTGGGGGAGACTGCAGGGGAAACACTTCTGGGGCTCTGTGACAGAGAAGGGACCCTAGAGAGCAATGGCCTGTGTCCAGCCTGCACACAGTACAGAGGCTCACTGGAGGTGGGCACGTCCCCAGCATGCTTGGAGTAGCAGCCCCAAGAGTGGCAGAGAGAAGAGAGGTGGGGTGATGGGGGAAACCCAGCAACGCCAGGGCCCATGTCCTTCCACCCTTGTCCTCCCCGCTACCTGCTGGGGGTTGGGGGGACCCCTTTGGCTCACAGAAGTGCTGGATGAACAGGGAGGAGGAACGACCATAGGAGCTGGGGCTGATTTAATTTTGAAAGCAAAGGGACATCATTTGCACCCTGAAAGATGTGGTGTGATTCATAGCTGTCACATAAACAGAAGGCTCCCCTGAGTCTCCAGTAAGATTTAAAAACAAAACAAAACAATCTCAAGCCTTTTGAAAACAGAGAGCGTGCTCTATGCACTGGGGCATGGTGGCCTAGGCGAGACACTGCTCAGGGTGAGTTGCCCAACACATCTTACCTGCTCGTCAGTCAGGATCTGCACGTGGCGTGTACAGATGGCCCTGAACTCGTCTCTGGAAGCCGTGTTGTTTTTCATGGTGTCAAAGTTCTCAAACTCCTGGGCAATGGCATGGTAATGGGCAGTCACTGCCCTGTGGAGCCGTGCCAGGATGTCTCTGTTGGCCACTTCTCTGGGAGATCTGGGCGATGCTTTGGGCATTTTCTCGGCCCACTCATCAGCAGCCTGCACAGAACAGAATGGAAATTGACCAGCTGGGTGGCTTTCTTGGTTCTGGGCCCAGCACCTGGGGCAAGTCCCAGGAAGGCACAGCTCAGTGGGGAAGAGAAGCCAGGCACAGCACTTCAGTTTTGAACCACAGCTCAGACAAAGTAGGCCGTGTGGAAGCCTGGGCTCCCTGCCACTGGAGAAAACACCACAGGCAGGGCCACACCCTAGAAGATGAATTGCCTAAACTGAGCCGCCCCGGGGAGGGTACACCCTTTGCCCTCATCCTCTCTCTCCTTCAGCCTGTCTTTTGGTTCATGTAACAAACATGCAGCATGGGCCTGCTCTGCATTGCCCAGGAATCAGCAGGGATCCGCATGCAGGTGGCTTTCACGTCAGGACACAAGCTGAGTGGGTTTGCTCACAGTTAGCATTTTTTGACGGCTGTCACAACATTGTATTGCAGCACCAACTACAGCCTGCAACTGACCCACAGGGATTTAGTTCTAATGAGTGTGGCGAGATCTGCTGCAGAGCCACTCCAGGCATACTGGTTTGGGTTAGATAGGACTCTGCCCTTCTAGGCCAGTGGAAGCCTGGGTGGAGGGAGAAGCTGTCCATGGTGCTGAACGAGGGATGTGAACCGTGGTGGAGTCAGCAGGACTTGAGGAGGAAAGGGGCAGTAGGAGAGTCCTTCTCTCCACATCTATGCTATGTACCGGCAAGAGGGCTTGCTTGAGGCACTGAGAGCCAGAAAGGGCTGAGCACTGCACCCTGGCTTCAGCACCTGCTGATGCTCACTGTGCCGACAGATGGAAGGAGGAATAGCAAGCAAGCAAGGGACAGTCACTCAGGGTGTATCAGCAGAGGGACCCTGGAAATCCCCAAGGCCTCTAGGTTTATCTGAGGCTGATCAGGAGGGGGCACTGGGGAGACTGGGCTCCATGCTGAAGTCAGGCTTGGGAGACTGAGGCTCTGGGGGAGAAGCTGGTGGGGTAACACAGTCCCCAGTCTTCTGCAAAGGAGCAGAGGCCAGTGGGGAGTGGGCATGGCTGGGGAGCAGCCTTGACATGTACCTACTCGCTCAGTTAGAAAAATGCCCCCCAAAGCCAGGCCTGTGGTGACGGTAACCAACAGGTCAGCTCCTGCCGTATGAGGAGTGGAGGTGCTGGGAGAGAAGGTACAGCTCTGGCTCCATGAGAATCTGAGGGTAGCAATGCATGAAATCTGTCCCAGGACCTGGGCATATTCTGGGACATACTGGGCTTCCCCCCATTGTGACCCTTGGCACAGATGACAGCTCTTACCACACACCTATGCTGTGCTGGGGGTCAGCAGATTACCACATTGAATCCCCACAACGAGAATTAAAACTTGGTCATGATTTATTTTAAGAAAGTTTGTACTATATATTACTACTCCCTAGGACAGAGAAGTCAACATAATGCATAAGGTATTTTATACTTCAGGAAACTTTATCAAAAATAGGCCAGTGCTGGGTGTGCCCTCAGAAGCATGACCACACACTTCCACTCCCACCAAAGCCCACCTCCTCTTTGACCTCTCACAGGCTAATGAAGCTTCTAAATTTGTCCATTTGGAGCCACTTAGAAAGTAAACGAGCTATTCTGCTCTCATTTTAGAAAATAAAATTGATGTTACTCATGCATTTTAAGTGTTTTCAGAATTCAAACAGTTGAAAATGCACTCCACAGAGCTAAGGAGTACCCTGGAATTTCCTGAACCTTCCAAGGACTGCTGGCTCCCAGGGAGCAGAGGATCCCTTTCTGGGTGCAGAGCCCCCCTGAGTCCAGCTGCACAGTGTCACTCCTCTGGACCCGAAGGCTGGGGCCCCTGGTGAACACTGCTGGGAAGGACAGGTAAGCAGCCGGCATGGGAAAATGCAGTCATGGGTCTGAGTCTAGACTCTGCCTCTGCCTGGCCGTGTAACCCTGCAGTGAGCTACTTACCCACTTTTTCCTCATCTGTCCTCACCTCTGACTTCACCTGACGTGATGTACAGGAATGCTCTTGAAAGTGTAAAGCTGAAGCAGACTGTATTCTAAGCACAGATGTGAGGAGTTCTAACAGAGCATGGTAGGTTAATATGTTTCAAACTCTAGAGGACATGGGACAGCTTTCTAGAAAAATAAGGATTACTAAGTTTAACTGAGGTATTAGAAAAGCCTGAATAGACAGGTAACCACAAAAGGAATGGAAAAAAGATCTACCATCTGTTGTTAAAAAGGTGTCAAGCCTAGATGATTTTAAAGGCAAGCTGTATTGAATCCTCAGGGAATAGATAATTTTTACATTAGTCAAATTATTCCAGCCTACAAAAAGCAATATATAGAATTACAATCATTGTATATTATCCAAATACCAAGATATGATAAAAATATAAACCACTCTAATTTATGACTATTAATGCAAAAATTCTAAAATAAAGTAATATTCAGTACTATATTTCAAAATTATTCACTAAGACCAAGTGGGGTTTATTCCAAGTATAAGAGTGCTTCAAGGAGCTTCGAGTCTTTCATTTCCTTACATTAGCAAAGGCCACATGTCAACAGGTGGCCACACAGCATGTGACAAAGTTCAGCAGCCACTCCTGATAAAAAGTTCAGAATAGGGAAAGAAGGGATTGGATAAGCTATGTAAAAATAAAACCATCATCCCCAGCCTGAGTATGCATCATGCTAAATGGGCAAATTTTGTTTATTTTTGAGTCTCAGTCTGTACCTCAGGCTGGTCTCAAACTTACAACCCTCCTGCCTCAGCCCACAAGTGCTGGGATCACAGGTGTGCACTTCCACACCTGGCTAGACAGGTGAAATTCAAAGCGTTAAAATCAAGAGTGAAAGGCTGTGTCCACTGTTACTTCTGGAGGAACCATCTTTTGGGATAAGATGAGTAGATGAGGGAGTAAAATGCTCAAGACAGAGTCATTATTTGTGGACGTGACTGTACAACTAGAAAATTTCAGTAAGAAAAATTAGGAAAGAGGCCCAATTCAAGCTAAAAACACAAAAAGACCACTTTTTAAAAACAGTAACTATAACTAGTTATAAATCGAATTGTAGAAAAAAATTTCAATCACATGAATGACGAAGCTACTAAACAGTCAGGATGAGGGCCGTCCAAGAGGTGGGATACACACAGGAATCTAAAGACCTTAAGTCTTAATGTCGAAACAAAGAGAGACAGGCAGTGTTCCTCATATGAAGCTCGATTTCAAGAGATAAAGTGTTTCTCAGGTTGTAAACAAGCTTAATAAAAATCTTAGTGGATATTTGGGGGAGATCATTAGTCATATGAATATTAATGTTGATAACTGAAAAATACAGAAAAGTTGCCAAGAAATTTTTAGAAAAGGCTAGCAACAGTTTTGTGCCCATAAGACATCAAAACTTACCATAGACATGATTTAACTAGCTGGTTGGTGGCGGCTACTCTGACCACTAGTGAGAAATGTGTCCGTCTGTGATGGAGCCGTTATGTCAGAAGGCCCATTGTTTTAGTATCACACAGGTGTGAGAGAGCAGCAAGGCCACCAAAATGACAGCGTGGGGAAAGGGCCTCCAAATCAAGGTGGCATCCTGGTTTCAGCAAGGAAAATTCTTTCTCCTCCCCAGTCAGCAATTCCAAACCATGGCTCCCCGCTGGTTTCCACCTCAGCAAATAGAAACTGTCCTTCCAAGGTGTCCTTATAATGTGGGTGACATCATTTCTGTCACCCACAGCCAAACCACCCACAGGTCTTAATGACCACTCCACCCTCCCCTCCTGCTATGTGCCTCGGTCACCTGCACGGATCGTGGTAGCAGTCTCCTGCTTTCACCCTCACTCATTTTCCTATGAGGAAGATCTTTGCTAAGTGCAAACCAGATCAAGGCAATACCCACGAATGGCTTCACTCTTCAATGAGAGCAACAGGCAAAGTCTCTCAATGGCCATCCCTTATACGCTCTGTCCTCACCTCTGTTACTCTTCCTTGCTCATGCTGATCAGAACCACAGCCTCCTGTTTTTCTTCAACTCAGGCACAGCCCTGCCTCAGAGCCTTGGCACTTGCTGTCCTTATTCTTCCTTCCAGTGTTTACAGCCCCATTCCACACCCCCATCTCCTTTTCCTGCTTGCTTTTGGTCACACTTATTGCTCTCTGATCCACCTTATGTTTACTTCTTGTCTTTCTTTTCTTTACAGAAAATAAACTTCATGAGGCAAGGGCTCTGGTCTTTTCTTTCCTACCAAATGCCCAAGGGTTTAGAACAGATGCACAGCAGGGTCTTAATAGTTGTCCAAAGAAAGAGTAAACCACACACCTGCACAATGGGAAATGATGGAAACAGAGAAACAATGCAAGTGGCTTGTCTCTGTGCTCCGTTCTGGGCAGGGGCCCTGGGTCTACTGTTTGTCAGGATGCACAGCCATGGAAATTATAATTTTGGTAAGATTCTGTTTTAAGAAACTGGCAGACTTTGGTAATATTGGTGCTGGAAAGTGGAACAAGGTTTCTGGAGCCATAAGAAGTTCCTATACCTGAACTTAGTGTCTCCTGTTTTAGGATTCTGCTTAAGGGAAGACATGACATTACAGCATTTTAGCAAAATTTATAAAAACAGTATTAGCAATAACATGGATGTCCAATATTGGCAGAATGGCAAAATAAAATATTGTATGTCCCTGATATTATTACTTGAAACATTCTAAATCACGGTAGGCCGTGTCCTTCCCAATATGCTGAGGGATGGGAGGGTAAGGGAGAGCACAATCACCTGAAGTCACAGAACCAACAAGGAGCATGCTTGCATTCCATCCTGGCTTCTGGTCTGCAAACTACTGCATCCCTCCATAAGTGGAGAGCTGCAGCTAGAGTCCAGGACATTATGACAGTGATGCCTCCCACCCTTACCAGGCTGGGAGTGGAGGAGAGGCAGAGAGATGCCCACAAGTGCTGTCAGAGGAGAGGCAAAGGGGCCAGTGTGAGAAGGGGGAAAATCACAGGTGACCAACCTGCCTTCATTCCACAAGCTTTGTACATGATGGAGACGTGCTTTTCCTGTTCGCAAAGTAAATGCTGCAAGTTCACAGCAGGTCATTTAGAAACGACAAAAAGGCACAAAGAAAGGTTGCTGAGAACCTTACCTGCAGGGGCCACTGCTGTCATACTGTGTGCACAAGGGACAAGCCATGGCCTGAGATACTCAGGCCCTGGTGAGCACGCAACCCTACTCCCCCAGCCCCAGTCACCCAGAGAATGCGCAAGTCATAGATGGCTAAGCCCAAGGCTTCCAACCAGCAATGTGCTCTGAGCCACTGGGCTCTTGGGTACTGGCTCCCACTCTGCAGCTTTTCGGCTCAGCAAAGTTGCTCAGCCCCCAGCCTTGCCCTGTGCCCAGAGCACTGGAGAAGAGCAGATAGCTCCTGGAGCAGTGCTTTGAGTCCCTAGCACTGCTCCCTTGATGACTCTGTCTGAGTGGGAGAGATCATGTTCCTTCTGTAAGGAGAAGAAATGATCCTCTTGATCAGAAATACGCCTCTGTCATCAGAGGCAAGTGACAGGACAGGTCCCTCAGGATGGAGCCTCGCAGCAAGAGCAGAAGGACTCTGGGGAGGCTCCAGGTGCCAGGACAGATTTGTCAACACTGTCACTGGAAGAGGACACAGACCTGGCACCTCATGCTTTTCCACTGCAGCTCTCATCTAACAGAGGAGCACTGACTGCTTCTGGAAACTTTCAAAACTTCATGCACTCAGCTGGGTGCTGATAGTTCACACCCATAATCTTAGCTACTTGGGAGTCTGAGGTAGGAGGATTACGGTTCCAAGCCAGCCTGTGCAAGAAGTTCCTGATACCCTATCTTAACAGAGAAAAAGCTGAGTGTGGCAGCAGAGACCTGTCATTTCAGCTACATGGAAAGCATAAAATAGGAAGATCTTGGTCCAGGCCAGCTTGGGCAAAAAGCAAGACCCTACCTCCAAAATAATAGAGCAAAAAGGGCTGGAGGTGTGACTCAATAGTAGACCTACCTAGCAAGTGTAGTCAGAGGGAAGTAACCCAGGCATACAGGGGTGGGTGTCAAAGGGAGGAGAGCAGAGGTCTGAATCAGAATTCATTTGTGGTCTCTGTGTTGTGCACTAGCCCCTCTATTGCGCTCCCTCCTGCAGCCTGATGTCTTCTGCAACCTGGGGACTTAGACTCTGTCTGCAGATTAAGACCCTGGGAAGTGCCCTGCAGGCAGCCTCAGTGATGGGACTCCAGCCATGGTGGGCCCTCTGGCAGCACCTCACCCTGTGAGCTTGTGAGGTGGCCTGCCAGACTGGAGGGGGTGCCCTATGGGAGGGGTATCCCAGCACAGTCTCCTCCTGTGTGGCAGGGCTCAGCCAGGGACCAGATGGGCCTGGAAGGCTAGGACAACCCACCAATAGCTCAGGGCTCTGTCCTGCCCTTTTCTCATGACCACAGGTGATATATACTTCCAAGACACCTCCCGTCCCTCATGGGAAAGTCCCTAGGCAGCCTTGGGACTCACCAGAATGCTGCTAGGGAAGTGGTCAGCTGAAGCCCACCATTCTTGCTGTTGCTGCTGCTGGTTATTATTGCAGAGGTTTTACCAGAGTCAAGTCAGACTGGCATGGGTCTGAGCCCATGCCTGGCTGACTCCATCTCCACCATAGCTGAGTGGTGGGCAGAGGCAGGCTGGTATCAAACAACCTGCTGCCTGTAGTCCAAACCACCCTGCCAAGGAGCAGGCAGCCATGTCTAAGGCAGAAGCCTGATCTGAGACTTGGCTCCATCCACAGGAGCCCAGGTACACAATGGCGCCCCACAGAATGGTCTTCCTGGACCAGCTGCCTTGGGCTGTGGGCAGCAGGAGTGTCAGCTGGAGCAGTGGCTAAGATTCCAGCCCAGGATCTCCTCTGCTGTCTCCTTGCTTCTAGCTGGCTGAGCATGTACTGTCACTTCTCTGAGCCCAGGTTATCCAGCTGTAAAGAGGCAACAATCACACTGACTCAAGAGGCCAACCCTGCAGCAATCAGGCCAGGCAAAGCGGTACACGCTGGGAGTGCTGTCCACTGCATGAAGGCACATTGCTCCCCAGTTCTGTGACAGAGATGGGTGGACGGGGCTCTGCTCAGGGGACACACATTGGAGGTGGACAAAGTGCTAAGTGACAAGTTTGCTTATTCACTTCACACCACAGCAGGAGCCAGCACCAAGCTGAGAGTGAAACCAGCTTGGTTCTCCAAGCCCGAGGCGTTAGTTCACAGTTCACACTTCTGTGCACACTTTTAGCAGCAGCTTTAATGGGGTGGTGATTCCAGCAAAGAGCCTTCCAGTATCCTGTCAACAGGCTACATCTGGCCCCGGTCTTGGTTGACTTAAACCAGTTTTCCATCAGATTGTATTCTAAACCACTTCTGCAGAAGGCAGGGAGGAGAGAACACAACCGAGAGCCATGCAGCCACAACACATTGTGCTCTGCTCCAGTCTCCTTTCTTCACCTGGCCTTGAACCACACCCTTTGCCGTGTGACTCTGTAGCCTCTCCACTGAAGAGGAGTGAATTCTTTCCCACCCCTCTTATGTGGATTTAGCTACCTGGCTCTGGCCAATGAAATGCCAGTAAGGCGGACACCCCTCAACATTGGATGGGGTTACATCCTGATAAAGCTATTGCAAACTGAAACCTCACAGCCTAGCAACACAGTGCAAGGCTGAGACTCATGGTTTCCCCTTGTGATCCTGGGGCCGACGGAGCTGTGGCTCGCTGCCACCACCCAGTAGAATGAGAGAAGACGGTACCTTATATCACTAGCCCAGGCAAAGATCCAAATTCAAAATTCAAAGTACAGTTTCTCAGTCAAGATGCCCCACTACTGACGAATGGATTAAGAAAATGTGGTATCTATACACAATGGAATTTTATGCAGCCATGAAGAAGAACAAAATGTTATCATTTGCTGGTAAATGGATGGAATTGGAAAACATCATTCTGAGTGAGGTTAGCCTGGCCCAAAAGTCCAAAAATCGTATGTTCTCCCTCATATGTGGACATTAGATCAAGGGCAAACACAACAAGGGGATTGGACTTTGAGCACATGATAAAAGCGAGAGCACACAAGGGAGGGGTGAGGATAGGTAAGACACCTAAAAAACTAGCTAGCATTTATTGCCCTCCGCAGAGAAACTAAAGCAGATACCTTAAAAGCAACTGAGGCCAATAGGAGAAGGGGACCAGGAACTAGAGAAAAGGTTAGATCAAAAAGAATTAACCTAGAAGGTAACACACACACACAGGAAATTAATGTAAGTCAACTCCCTGTATTGCTATCCTTATCTCAACCAGTAAAAACCCTTGTTCCTTCCTATTATTGCTTATACTCTCTCTACAACAAAATTAGAGATAAGGGCAAAATAGTTTATGCTGGGTATTGAGGGGTTGGGGGAGAAGGAGGGGGCGGAGTGGGGGGTTAGGGAGGGGGTGGAGGTAGGGGGGAGAAATGACCCAAGCCTTGTATGCACATATGAATAATAAAACAAAACAAAACAAAACAAAAACAAAGTACAGTTTCTACTGAGACCGTATAGTTTGAAAAATGCGAAGCTGGGGATGGTGTATATACTGTGACCAAAGACTTAGCACTGTGTAACTGGGCAAGCCCTGTTGCATCTAGGCTGTGACCTTGAGATGAATATGCCCTGGCTATTGAAGTGGCACAAGAAGGAGGAACTAGAGCAGCATGGAGTGGGGGTGACCCAGTCCAGCCACCCAGAGCTGAGCCCAGCCTTGCTCAGTCACCCTCAGAGGTGAAGGCTGAGTCAGTGCTGGCTCTGTGCCTCTGAGGTCTTGCAGTGTTACACAGCAATGTTTGACTGGTACAGTTCCAAGTTTCTAACTAGTAAGCAGTGAAAGAGGATAAGCTTGGGATAGAGAGGAAAGAAGTTGACTTGGCACAGGCAGCGCATGGACCGTCAATGTCCCTTGACAATGGGTGGTCGGTGGCTCTCCAGTGTGGGTCAGAGGTGCCAGTTCCCTGCCTGAGAGTGACATGTTGAGACAAGGCGGCTCAGCACGGCCCATTCCAGCTCCAGGTTATTAATTTAACTATTCTGAAGGTTGCAATTAGCTCATCAGGCTACACACTTCACATAGTCAGCTTTGCTGTGACTTCATAGGGAAGACAACTACATGGTTTTTTTCCCATGATTCCTTATGGGAGGGGGAAAAAAACCCCTGAAACTTCATATAGAACAAGAACTCAGCAGGTAGCAAAAAATCCTAATTAGAAATATTCAGTAAAGATTCCCTCCATTTCCCTTTAGAGAACAGTGTAATTAGTTCTAAGAATTGAAAAATTGCTTCATTTGATCAAATATTTTGATTAGCAAAGAAATTAATTGTACTGTATCTTCATTTGTATTTACAGTGAATAAATGAATGCTAAAAATAACAACAGCAGCAAAACTGCCTGTCAAAAAAAAAAAGATGGAATATTTAAAAATCCAGATGAAAATGGAGCTGGAGCCCTGTTGGGGAGCTGCTGTTGCAGACCTGGACCACCAGATCCAGGCTCAGGCTTGGAAGCCGCAGCCCCAGGCTGGAGCTGCACACGTCCCGGGGGAGGGGGAGCCACCCACTGGAGGTTGAGCCTGTGGTGCCCCGTCTGCACAGGTGAGGCAGTGCCACTGAACACCACCAGGTTCCCTGGTCTGTTGTCATGCAAGAACTCCTCCTGAGCAGTGACAAATCTGAAGGCTCCATTGGGTATTAGAAATACCATAAATCAAGTCAATCAATGCTAGATGAGAGCTGGCCCAGCAGGGCTGGTGACCACCTGACTGCCCTGGGCCACAGAGCATCTTCTCCCATCCTCACATGAGCCCTGTGGTGGGAGTGGCTCTTTTACAGGCAAAGCTGAGGAACTGGGCTCCAACAGGCAGGACTTGCTGCTGCCCCAGCCTACCCCAGCCAGTGATGGAGCTCAAGGGGTCCCACTCCAAAGCCAGGCTCTTTCACTTCCATCTCAATTCCCACCACCTGCCATGCACGAGAACAGAAGGGCCTACTTTGGAACAAGAATCCAGGGACTCAGAAACACAGACAGAGGGCTGCTGGGTGCCCGGCACCACTCCAAGCAGTCCAAACAGGGCAATGAGTGACAGACACCCAAACCTCTGTCCTAGAGAAGTGGACGTTCAGAGATGCCTGCTGAACAAGGCAAGAAGGATGAAGCAGACCATTCGCCAGGCCTGTCCTGCAGCCTCTGCACAGGACCCTTCACCATGACCTTCCCTCTGGTTCTCCCCAGGACCTGGCCACACTCATAGTGTGCTGCTTCCCTAGACTCTGGGGCTCTGCACACACTGCTTCTCTGTCCACCACGAGGCTCTGTCTCCCAAAAGCCACCTGAGCTGCTCCTTCCCAACTCAGCTCTTCAGAAAGCTCCTCCTATCAGCCTTCCCCACCTGTGGGGGGGGGGGGATCCTCCTCCTCCCGCCTCCCCTCCTCCTCTTTCTCCTCCTCCTCCCAGCTCTGTAGTTCACCTCTGTCACACAGCTTGCCATCCACAAAGAACATGTGCTGAGACCTTTGCAAACATCTAATTCACAAATCCTTTGGTAGCATAAAATTGCCATAAAATTGCAGGGAAATAAAAGTAAAACAATGAAGCCACCCTTTTGACCCTTTAATGATTCAATAAACTCCTGAGTGAAGTCATTTATGAAACTGTTAAAATAAATTCTTCTACCCAAATAAATTGTCCACCATTTAATCACATCATTACTAAGCATTAAGCGTAGTAGAAACAACAAGGAATCTGAACATTTGTGCTGCTTGCCAGGCGCCATGCAACGCTCCTTAATCCCAGTGAGAGTTCCTTGACGCAGACACTGCAACAGAGCAGGAAGAAAGCTGAGGGCCTGAGCCCTGGGGTTGTGGGATCCTAATCCCAGCTCATGAATTTCCAGCTGTGTGGCCAGGAAGGTTGCTGGAACTTCTTTGAACCTTGGTTTCCTCCTCTGCAAATGGAGCTGATGATAGCACCCTCACCTCAGAGGTCTGTTATGAGGACTGGCAACTGATGTACGGAGAACATCTAAAAAGTGGCTGGCTCACAGCACATGCTGGATGCCAATCAGCTATTATTTTGTCGTTGTTGATTTCAGACCAGGTCTTACTATGTAGACTAGGCTGGCCTCGAACTAGTGATCCTCCCGCCTTGGTCTCCTGAGTGCTGGGATTACCAGTGTTGGCCGTGATGCCTAGCCTTGGCCATTATTTTCACTATGATATCTGACTGTGGGTGACATGAAGGGGACTAAAACTGGGCAGGCACAATCATCAAAAAGGTGACTAGTCCCTCTTAATACCTTGGCAGAAATCACTCAAATTCAGGCTTTTGCACAAGCCAAGAGATGGAATTTTCTGGTTAGTTCATGAATGGCCATAGCCATTTGTGTGGCACACTGACCACCCCATGGAAAGCAGTGAGTATACCTCCCATTCCCCAGAAGCCTGGACCCCAGGGCTGCCCAGAGCCACTCACATTTGCCAGATGCTGAACGTGAAGATTCTTCCAGCCTAACGTGGACCCCCAGCCAGAGCACGCAGAGCTGGACTGTGAGGTCCAGCCCCACCTATGATGAGAAGGTGGCAGGGACACTGCATCTTGGCTTTTCTTGGCAGGGCTTCCCTGGGACAATTTCCTGAGCTGGCTCATGGCTTCCTGACATGATCACGGCCTGTCGGAATCACTGGTGCCTATCAGTGCTGGTGCTTAATCCATCCAAAGACTTCTGCCAAGGCTCTGGAGACCAAGTGAACAGGATCCTGGGCCGCTGTGCCACAGTCTACTTGCTCAGGACACACGGGCAGTGTTCCACTGAGGCGGGGAACCAAGAAAGGGTCCCAAACCAGTCTCAGGAGAGAAGGTTGGCAAAACCATTTGGAGAACTGTGACAGGCACAGCATGGGGAGCACCTGCCCTGGCCTCCTCCAGGCAGTGCAGGAGCCTGGCTGGCGTCTACCACTGAAGAACTGTGGGAGTGTCTGCAGCAGAGACCCACAAAGGTAGTGAAAAGACTGGTCTCAAGGAGCACAGGGAATTTGGAGGTGAGAACATTCAACTATGCGAATCAACTCAGCTCAGGCGTGCTTTCCCCAGACCTCGCTGGCTGCTGACAGCCCTGGCTTCTGCTGGAAACAGCTGTGTGTGAAAGAGGTCTCTCCAGTGGGTAAGGGGGAACCACAGCCGCTGTCCACAGGGGTTAGGTGGAAGCAAGCCTGGTGTGATGGCCTGCATATTTCTGTGAGAGGCATCAGATACTAAGCCACTCTCCCTCTGATGGCCACCTTTGGCCTGCTTGTGGCATCACCTCTGCCCAGTTCCTAGACTGCCCACACTGCTGGAAACTGGATGTATACCTCTTCTCAAAAGGAAGCTTCTGGTGCAGTGTGACTCAAGACACATGTGGGGAGATGGTACAGTGCCACTGTAACCAGCCTGGATATGAGAGAGTCTTCTAACCTGGAGAGAACACCTGTGCACAGTGCCAAGTGACAAGCCACCTCCAGCAGTCTGCACCACCTTGCTGCTGGTCTTCCGTGATGATGTCATTTCTGTTACTTGCTGGCTTTACACAGATATTGGGGCAGTACTGGGCCTATGTACATGCTGAGGCTCAGAGGAAGCAGATGTCCTCTGTGCCAAAATGTCAGGGCTCCCACCATCAGGGCAGTCAGCTCACCACCCCCAGGCCCAAGAGGAGAGGTGGAGGCAAGCTGTCTACTTGGCTCCCCTGGATTGCCACACACCACCAATAGGCCCTGCTGGGCTGCTGCTGGCACTCAAGGCTGCGAGAGCATTGGTTACCTTCCCTTAAATACAGTGGGACAGGAGGTCCCTGGCCCTATGCTGTCACCAAGGCCACCCAGAGAGGCCACCCCTCACAACTTGCCACATCTTCAGTGGGCAGTAAATGCTGCGTTAACAAGTGTGTAGAACCCAGAGGAATGCATGAAGTTGACGTCACTGAAGTCACAAGAAGCCCCAGCTGCTCTTGCCATCAGGAGCAGGAGTAATAATGTCTTAATAACACATGACGTTTATTTCCAACAATCTTAGTGCCTCTCCTGAAAAGGACACTTCCCCATTCTTTACCACATTCATTAAAAATACATGGACATCGTAAAAGGAAGTATAAATAAAGGTGACACCAATATAATATGGCAACTAATAAAAATATGACGTTCATAAAAATTGCAAACATTCTGATGGGCTTTACAGTCTCTTTGGTTGAAAGCTACATTCTTAAAATTCTCTCTTGCAAGGAAAATAATCTTGAGTTATTTAACAGGTAAGGAAATGACTTTAAAGATCATATATACATTATAAATACAAAGTAAGAGGAGGTCGCATTGGCTCTCTGCTTGCCTGAATGTGACAAAAATCACGACTCTGCATTGAATAAGCATGTGTTTCATTAAGAATTCCATTATTTCCATGGTAATAAAGTGGGAAGATTTCATATAGATTTCCACATCTTTTAAATTTTCAATTTCTGCACTGAGTGTTATTTTTATATTCACAGAAGATACTGAAATTGCCATCTAAAATTTAACAGAAATGTTAAACAGGAGAGCTTTTCTAAAAGCAAGCTGATACTTGATCTTTTACACTGAGCACTTGGATTGTAGAATGTTCTCCTGGAAGCAAGAGGGAGTCTGGCTGAGGAGGGCAGACGCACTTCCACGTGGCTTGAAGAAGTCACCAGGGCCTCGTGCTGGCATCTGGTGCTGGTCCTCTTCTTCTATTCTGCCAAGCCCCAGGCAGTGCTGCAGCTCTAACACCTTGTCCCTCTTCTTCATGCTGTGGAGGCCCGTGCTTCTCATCCTGCACGAAGTATGGCAGGTCCCAGGTGGTGAGGGACGCAGGCCTGGCTCCTGTCTGCAGAGACTATAGTCACCTTCACCTTCCCATCCATACACAGGCTCTCACTCAGCGTGCTGTGCACAGTCCTACGGGCCTGCCGAGGGCTGATCTTCACTGGCCAGTGCCTGGGCTCTGCACTTTCAGAAATGTGTCTGACTCAAGTGGTGCTTCAGGAGGCTGAAAGAGCACAGGAGATAGCAGCAGGGCAGAGTTGGGACCTGAGATGGGGACATATGCAGTGCCTGCCAGGGAAAGGCACACAATAAGAGATCAATGAAAGTTTTTGAGGACAGTTTTTGAGGTACACTCAATATGATAGATTGTGAGCAGGTGTAAAATTGTCATCTTGTTCTGTGTACTTCGATCCACTTGGGGTTTTAAGACTCGAGGTCTTAAGCACAATTCCACTTTTCCCTTTTCCAAGAATGGAGTCAATGGGCTAGGGATTACTCTTTGTGAGCCTCCCTAGCGAGCGAGGTGCCGACCGTCTTAATTACTTTTTGGTAATCTCTTTTTAATTACTTGTCTCCTCTGTGTCCCCTAGAGGGAAAGGATGACTGGTATCATCTTTAATGAGCTTAAGGACGATGCACTGACACCTCCTATTACTTGTTACTTCTCCTCTCTTCTATTAAATATCACAAGATTAAAGTTCAGAAGATTTTGAGATGAAGTCTCCTGCCATTCCAGCCACCCTCACAAGAGCCACACTCCTGGCTCAGGAGCCGCCAACTGGTCTTCTTGGCCCAGAGCAAGAAGCTTTCTTTGTGGGTAAGGACCTGGTCTATCCCACTCCCACCTCCTGCTCCCACTGGCAGATAAACGGGATAGAAGAAAACCCCATGTGCGCTGTGGCTCCTGATGACCAGACTGTTGAGGTCACCCTTCACGTGGGCCTCGTTGTCCTTTCAGCTCAGTTTGTCCTCCTGGGAAATGCTTTTGGTTCACCTGGGCCTGGTACCCATCTCATCATGGTGCTCGGTCTCTGATCACACCTCCCATCCTCCTCTTAACTCTCGCACGGGAAGCTGGGCAGGTGCTTCCAGAGGCAAAGGTGACTCCTTGGGTCAGGTATCAGGTCATAGTTGGTGCAAGGGGACCTGACTGCACAGGTACAGCACTGACGATGTTTGTCCTTCTATGCAAGGGTGGCTGTGGCATTCCAAGGCAAGACTGCAGGTGGATGAGGTGTGGCCCTACCTGCCTCCTCCACATCCAGATCCTTCATGGGTATTTTGTGGTAGTAGCCTGAGTAGGCCAGATTCTCCCATATGACTTGGTGAGTCTTTAGGAGGTCCCTGAGGCGCCTCATTGCCTTGCCCCCCTCTGACAGCCTCACCTGCGTACCTCATGTCCACCCTCATGTTCATGGCAGGCAGAGTAAAGGAACACACAGCTCAAACCTACCTATGTGCCCCGATCTAGACCTGGGGTTCAGCTGCTCTCCTAGATGTCCTTTACCTTTCTCCCAGACAGGCCCCCTGTGTGGCTGTACAGCCTGCTATGTTTTTTAACATGCTCTGGAATCTACATCTTATCTATAAGTCATTCCTTGTCTTCTGGCTGGCTGAAATGGAGGTCTCTGGAAGGCAGGGACCATGTCTGCTTGTTTGTTACTGGGCCTGGCACCTGGTCAGTGCCTGGTACTTGCAGGCCCACAGGAAACACACGCTGGTAGACAGGACAAAGGATCCAAACAATGAAAGAACACACCTGGAAGGAAATCCACACATAGGGGCAAATGAAAACTGGGGTCCATCAGGGCTGTCACAGGGAATGGGAAGGCCACAGAGAGCCATGAGAGAGCCAGCCAGGGCACCGGAGCTGGGGTGAGAAGGCTGTGACCTCACCTGTCACATTGGCAAGTCGGCAAACAAGGCCTATTAGTGACTATCTGTGGGAAGGATGGCTTTGGGGCAGGCCCAGCCCTTTCACTATCATTCAGTTTTAACTCTATATAGGCACATATCGTTTTAATGAAGAGAAAGAGTATTCATTAAAAAAAGACTAGTGGGAGTCCAGAAAATCCCCAAACTCAACAGCATGTCCTGTCTGCTCATCACCCTCCCCAAGACCTATGTGGAAGGGGTGGAAAGGAACTAAATGTCCACATGGCTGTCCCTAGGAGGACTTCGATTCTCCTCTTCAAAGTTATCAGCACATTCAAAATAGCGTACAATAGACAAAATGACTCCTGCAAATATTAGACTAAGCCATATGGATTGTCAATCTTCAATCATTCATGACTTTAAAAATGGTGACTTCATATGATTCAACCCAATAGAAAAAATTATTTAAAAACACCTTTCAAAATCAATAAAAAGATTCCTATCCTTTGACTCCCAGTTATTTTATTTCTTAGATTGTTTAAAATGTGAATATAGATATACATATAAAATATTTTCTGCAGGGAAAATTGTAAACTAGGAAAAATATCTAAATGTTTAAAAATAAGGGAGCTGGTAGAATGTTGTGTAGACATTTTGCTGGATGTTTGGAAAATCTTTAAGTGACATGAGACAATCTAACAAGTGAAAAAAAACAAGAGACCCAATTACATTGCGCTGTAGAAAGAAAAACTGAAGATACAAAGAAGTGAACTTTGGTGTGGCACCAGTTCTAAAGCTGAGCCCGCCTTGCTGCTCCAGGGGAGGTGACATGGTCAGTGACTCTCTGGACCTGGCCCATCCATTCCATCTGAACGGTGCCATGGCAGATCCATGGACGGGACACAGCGGGGCAGTGCTCACTGCATGGGGCTTATGGTTGTTCCCATCACACCATCATTGTGGGGGGACATGACCAATTTCTTTTCTGTCTTCCCTGCATTTTCCAGTTTCCACAATAAGTATGTAATTCTTTTAAAATCATGAAAGTATAATCACTAAAAAATAGTGAGGGTCACGGTAAAAAAGAGCAGAGACATGTCATAGGCCACTCCCATGGCAAACAATACTGCAACCTTTGCAGGCGATTTGCAGATGCAGAACCAGGACAGCTGGCAGCCTGTCAAGTACCTGACCTTACTAAGGATCAGTGGGACAAAAGTTGCTATGCTGCTGGGCTGTGCCCATCAGAAGCCCTGGTGCATGGCTGATGGGCGTCTCTGTGCCAGTGTCCTCATCTATTCAGCAGGGGTGTAAATAGCTCGAGCCTCAGGTGTCACTCCATGTAGACAGGCCTGGGAACAGCAGTGGGCCCAGGAGGACCCTGGCATTCACTGCTGCTACGGTTACTAATCTCAAGCCTTGAGAAGGGTCAGACCGTCACTCTGCTGATCTTTTTCCAGGGACGTTTTAGACACGTGACTGAGAACTGATGAACTTGGGTGTTTAATCACATGGTTAGACGTGAGCCACAGGGGAGTGTTAAATACGGTCAGGTACAAGTCTCTGGTGATTCAGCTGCAGCATTGTATTTTGAATTTTTCACATTTATTTTCTCTTCCCTTTCATGAAGGCAGGGACCAGGCATCTGAGTGTCCTTGCTCCCTCAGCAGCATGGAATGGTGATCAAAGACAGAGGTGTGGTCTGAGTTAGACCTAACTGTGCTAACAATGCTGGTCTGTTTGTGTGCAGAGAGGAGAAACAGCTTGTGCAGACACCAGATTGTCCAGGAAGAAGAAAGAGAAGAGCCTATGGTCAGCTGCCCTCCTCCAGGAAGCCTTCCCTGGCTTTCCAGGGAATTTTCTCCTTCCGTGCATGCCTCTATCAGAAACCCACTTCCTCCACATTCACCTCTGCTGAGACACAGCCTAGGGCCTAGCACAGTGGGCCTCACCTCTCTGACACTGGATCATCTACTGGGATCTAAGATTCCTTAGAATCTAATAACCAGACAAAAGCAAGCTCTCAGACCTCTTTGAAAATAAAATAAAATAAAATAAAATGGAATCTTTCCAACAAAGCAGAGGACATGTTCACCTTCTAATACTGTAAGAATTTATACCAATTTTTCATTTAGAATGAGCTAATTACATGAAGTGATTGCCAATTTATCTGATGTGGTTTTAATCAATTACCCATTTTGTAAAAACTAATTTTAGCTCCTTTTCACAAAGAGATGCTTATGTGCTGCAGATGCCTTACCTCCTCAAGGAAAGAGCCAAAGTTCTGGAGAAAATACTTCCAATGTATGCAGGGCATTAGATGAAGTCTTGCTTTCCTCAAGAAATAATGGTACTGATTATCGGTCAGCTTGTGACAGAAATCCTTGAGGACTTGTCCAAATTCGGCAGCCTTAATGAACCCTGTGTCTTCTTTATCCACAGCAGAAAACGCCTGAAAACACAAAAGAAAAAAAAGATGGCAAATGTGACTGCCAAGCAAATATTTCGAAAGGTTATTTCCGTAGGTATAATTTCTGCTGAATGCAGATGAAATGGAGTATATGGAAGTCCCGTGTAAATTCTGGATTGCTTATTGGTGGAGGACATGTGTGCACTAGGAGAGCTCTGAGCGCCAGAGGAAATTCGCCTTACTCACTCCCGTTGGAACGTGAGGAAGAGGCTGAGATGAGCCCTGGCTCCAGGCACCCAGAACCTGATGGAACCTCTCCCCGCTCCCACTGTACAGGGGATGGAGAAGGCGGCTCGCACAGGGTCCCTCTACCATTGACTTCCAGCTTCTTTTCAACATGAGTGACTTGTAGCATGAGGCCAAGAGAGCCCAGGGAATAGGGAGGGTCCTGGGCAGGCATCCGGCTTGGCAAGCCTAGGAGGGGACTGCTCCCTCATCTAGGCTTTTACATGGAGACTGCTGTACTTTTGGACCCTTGGCCACAGCCTGAGTGGCCTTGCATTGGGAGAAGAGCCATGGACTGGGCCTGTGCTGGAGGGGTGGGGATCCATGCTGCAAACTGAATCTGGCAGTTCAGAGTCAAACTAAGAAAGTGCAAAAGCGTGCTATAAAAAGAATGCACATTTTTCCATCTGTTGAAACAGAATCATTCATTTTTATTGCACTAGGAAATCTGTATCAAGTGGTAGATTACAATCTTTTTTTTAAGTAAGAATTTAACGTGCCTGAAAACTTCAAGCCAATCTCCCTTGCAGTTACTTTCATTCTGGCTAATTAGGCGCACCCTGGAGTGTGGTGTATGTGTAGCCAAATTAACCTTTAATACCACAGAGTCCCGGTAATATGAGGCAGCAGTGAACATTGGGAAGATCCTGGCTCTGGGGTCAGGGATTGATCTTTGACCTGGGCTCCATTGCTCACAAGTCCTTGACCTCTCTGGACTTCCCTCCTTCGCTATGAGGGTGGACTTAACTCAGGGTAGCTGTGAGGCTTAGTCAGTCCACTGGAAAACACACCTATGCAGGTACTTGGCACACAGTGGTCTCGTTGCATGCCAAGGAGAACTGTCATAAAAATAAACATGGCACACTGTGCAGTTGTGCACGAGGCCATTAGAGAGCATGTGGTGTGGTGAAAATCACACCTAAGAGTGATGATGGGTCCATGGCTCCAGACACAAGATCTGCACCTCTTTGGAGTCGTGTGGAAACTCAGCCTGCCAAGCCACAGGGCAGGTGCAAGAATCTTGAAATCTACAAAACACTGCATGACTATGAGGCATTGTCATTTCAGAAACAAGATATGTGTGAGGCATCCACCATGACATGAAGCAATGCACTCATGTCTGGTGTCCTCTCCAACGTCCACCCAAGATGGCCTCACTCCTTCCTCTCCTTCCTGCCCTACCTTCTCCCTCTAACCCACCTCCCATGTTCTCTGCCAGAGTCTCGCTCTCTTGCTCAGAACCTTATCGAGTAAGGAACGCTTCTCCAAGTGCTCCCTGGTGTCTCCCAGAACTCCAATGGACCTCAGCTTGAGAATCATCCTTATGGATGTGGTGCCACTTTTGGTTAGAAGGGGACAAAGCCATCAACATGGATTTATTTGGCCTGCATGCTCTGTACACACATAGTGTTTTCCCTCCTCACTGCTGCTGTGGGAGGACACCCACAGGGGTGAGGATGGGGTAACTGGGGGCCACAACTGCCAGGAGCATGGTCCCAAAGTGCTGTCTTTAGGGACACCTCAGAGCTCCCAGCACCACTTGTACACCAGGGCTTGACTGCATCCATGGGGCCACATAGGTGTGAGCTGTGATGCACCACATTCCTCAGGTGCCCCCCAGCCTCTTGGCCATCTTGATGATGTCTTTGTGGCACAGCCTCGCCCGTTGGACCTCTTCAAGGCCACCTTGCAGGACTCATCCCCATTGTGCCTGTGCAGAGCTTTTGGGCATGCCAGGGCCTCTGTCCTCTGCCCTCTTTGCAGAACCCCTCATCTCACCCATTCTGGGCACATCTGGAATGCTGAGCACCACCACTCCAAGAACACATGCTGAGGCAGGATCAGGACAGCCCTGCATACACCAAAAATGGATGCACGTTTCTCAAGTAAACAGTCTGATCTTGATAAACAGATGCATGGAGAATGGACAGAGGTTGTGGGGTTGTGGAGGAGGAGTCTGGGGGGCATTTTTGCATGTGGCACTTTGCAGTCTGCCATACCTTTAGCAAGGCCAGCTGGGAGCCCTCGACCAGCTGCTGGATGCTCTGCACAATGTCCTCTGGGTTCAGGGTGGAGAAGTCAATTGTCATGCTTTCTTCTTTCTCTCTGGACTGAGATCTGGGCAGCATACTGCTCTCCAGTGCTCTCAAGAAGTCAAAGTAATTGAAGGAATTTTCATGCAAACTGATTCCCCAGCTTTTCCCCCAAAAAGAAAGGAACATATTAATTTTAAAAACCTATCATTTATTCATTCAACAAATAGCTGCTGAGCACAGAGAAGGGTGGAGAGAATGAATGAGCTTAGATACTGTTCCCTGATGTGCACACCTGCCAGTTAGCGCTGATATTAGGCATGTGTGAATACTGCAACCACAAGGAGCAAGGTGAAGGCTGTGAGAGGTGAGCGAGGGTCTCCCCCGCTGGCAGGGCCACCAGCTGCCCTGCCCTGACAATGTGAGGCTGGAGAGCATGGCTCAGAGCTTTGGATGCTGACCACCACACCAGTGCACCAAGCAAAAGTGGCTGGGTTCATAACTGGGGCAAACACAGGTGCTTTGACAGGGACAGGACACTGTGGGACAGTCCCGGCGGAGGACACATTCATCAGCAGTGTCAAAGACCAAGGGGTGGTGGGTAGCAGTGGGAGAGCAGGGAGCCTAGATAGGCAGCTCCTGTGGTGGTCGAGGCTTAACTAAAGAGGCCTGCAGGGAGGCATGGCCATGGGACTTGAAAAGGTAAAGATGGTGAGACAGTGGGAAGGACAGTGGAGCTGAGAAACATGTGCTGTCTTCCAAGCACCAGTGAAATAAGTCATCAAGCCCAAAGCTCTCCAAAAATAACTGTGCAAAACCTATCTAGCTTAATATCTCCTCCAAGAAAAGTTCCATGTCGACATGCGTCTCCACAGGACGTCTGTGCAGAAACAAGTTGTGCTCTCACCTCTGACATGGAAACAAATTACCTTCAGATTCTGAAAGAACAGACTGTCGATCAAATCCAAAGTTCTCTGAGAATGCACAGCATCTTTATTGAGGGTGCAAAGTAATTCAGAGTACAGTTTCATCGTCTTCGAAGATCACATTTCTACAACTTCACTTTTTGGGGCTGTACTGGCCCTTGAGCACCTGAACTTTCTTCCAGCTGGATGGGTTGCAAGGGTCAGGGTGGAATGGCATGGGCACTGGTGAGCTGGAGAGAAGAGTTTCCAGTGACTCAGTGCCTCTAAAGAGGAGGGTACAAGCCAGGTGTGATGGCCACGCCTACAACCCCAGCACTCAGGAGGTGGAGGCAGAAGGATCACAAGTTCAAGACCTGCCTGGGCTACATGGTGAGACCCTGTCTCAAAAAAAAAAAAAAAAAAAAGACTGAAAAATGAAAAAAAAACAAGCCAAGAGCCCCACTTTTCCAAGTCGCAGCTGCAGAAGACCTGCGTGGGGTCAGCCTGTGTGGTGGGGACATGGAGGAAAAGGACAACCAGCAGTGTTTGATCATCGGATGAATTGTCAAGGCTGTATTAAAATGTAGTAATAAAATCAAATGCATATGCTAATCTCCTCAGTAGTATTTAGAAAAGTCTATTTTGGATCTAGAAAAGAATAATCTGCATATAATTAGCAATAGCTGAGATGCTATCAAGGATCTTTGAGAAGAGACAGTGACTGAGTAACACATCCTTGTTAAGGTTTCAGCCACATTGAGAGGTGGGCCACAGAAATCCCAAGTGCTTTTGTTGCTGTTTATGAAGTATTAAGCTTGACTATGTTTTAACAAGCCTCTCTCATAATCGCTCGTTAATTATTTATCTGCTATTTTCCATGATTTATTCATTGAATGTGTATGAATTCTTATTCAACTGGAAATAGAAACAGAATCAGTAAGAAGAGACCCTGTTTAAGGAAGAGAACACATAAGCACTTGAAGATGAAATGGTCCTCCTGTTCTCTATGCACACACACACAGATACACACACACACACACACACACACACACACACACAGGCATTGGCCTTTTCACAGCTAGAACATAAGGGAGCCATGCTTTCAAAATTTTAAGGGAAAATGATTTTCTCCCTAGGATGGTATGCTCAAACAAGATAATAAATTGAGTGAAGAATTTTTTTTTTAAGTTTCAGAAAAAAAGAATTCAGAAAATTTACTTCCTGCCAAACCTTTCTTAGAAAATTACTTCGGGAAGTACTCCAGCAAAAGAAGAAATTAAAAGATAAGAGAAGGAGGGAATAGGGGACGTGTATAGAACCAAGAAGTGTCACTCTCATTCTAACAATCATAAAAAGTTGAACAAACTGAACACTAATGGCTTTCCTTGAACCTAGGAGAGAACTCAGGTCACAAGGAAAATGTCACCCTTAAATCTGGAAAGAGAGGCACATCCAGAGACTCACAGTCAGTACCTGTACTTCTGGAGCAAAAGCCTTTGGTGCCATAGCTGGTAGGAACACATAAGAGGTAATGAGGAAACCCAAGAGAGGCTGAGTATGGAGGGAGACATTCGGGGGCCCCATCTCAGAGCCCCACAGTTTCCTGGGCTTTACTTTCAGGAATTCCACCGGGTTCTCACAGTGAAGACCTGAAAAAGATTCCCTCATATTTTGGCAAGGAGAAGGGAAAAGCAAGCCATGTGAAATTTGCCCAGAGCCTGCTCTATAACACTTTCCAAAGGAAGAGACCCAGCTGAAGCAAGGGCATTGAGCCACCTCCAAGCCCCTCTAGCTTTCCTGTCTTACCTAAACAGGAGGAAAAAGCTAAGACACCTCTGAAGGTTGAAGCTCTAAAAGGCCCAAGCATCAATCATACGGAGCCTGCACCCTCCCCAGTACCATGCTCCCACATCTCCTGGCTCTGGTGTTATCCATGTGGGTTACAAGTAATAATGCTCGAAACTCACTCAGAAACCATTTCTAGGGAAACCAGAGAAAACAGGAGGAACCAAGAAAGGACACTGGAGGAAATTGTGGCCTTTGGCATTGACAGTTATGGCAGATATTAACCACAGCCCAACATCTGGCCAAATTCACATAAAACCTCACAAGGTTTCAACAACAACAAAACCACAGGGAATTCCAAAAAGCAGGAAAAAACAGTTGGAAGAGACAAGCAAGCATCACCACAGGACTTGGATGTGACACATGTCTGAGTTTATAACACTGTGGCTAGTATGTAGAGGACACAAGGTAAGGTAGATGCCATGCAAGAACAAATGGTCACTTAAGCAGAGAGGTGGAGACTCTTAAGAAAGAATTAAAAGGAGATGCCAGAGAGCAAAAGCAGGGTAATAGAAGTGAAGAATGCCTCTGTTAGGCTCATCAGTAGACTGGACAAGACTGGACAGAATTAGCGAGCTTGAAGCATGTCAGTAGGAATGTTATGAGTATTATGTTTGCTGTGCATTAAAAATATTGAAAATGATATAAAAATATAACATACTGTAAAACCTATATGAAAATAATATTGTGTGCACTTGAAAGCCCTATGATGTAAACACATACCATATGGTGCCCAATATGCAAATCAGCCAACCCTAAGTTGGTGCCAATATGCAGATGAAGCAACCCTAAGCTAGCTCTGATAACCCGCCCCTTTACAAATATTTAAACTCCACTTGCCACGAGAACATCACCATTTCCTTCCGATCCAGCAACATGCATCACACCAGAGGAGAGCAGACCCGGACGAGGTGGACCACTCTCCGCACGGCCCCTCGGATTCCCTGGGTGTTCTGGGGGCCTATGGAGACTGAGAACTAGCCAGCACCTGTTTGTAGCCAGCCGCTGGTGGACTAAGATCAGATCGCAAGGTGAGCACAGCTTGGGGAAGGCTGAGGCGCTATTGGGTGAGGTTGTAACTCCCTGCAATAAAGTGTGTGTATGAGCAACTTAGTTCCTGCTTAAGTTAATTCATTTAGCGCCTGACTGATGGTCAACTTTATACCGTCGCCTGCTCGCAACAAGAAACCTACTGAACTAAAATGCAAATTGAAAAAAAAGAATGAGGAAAAGGAACAAGACAGAATGTTCAAGAACTGAGGGAACACTCCAGAAATGTCTGTTTAATTGAAATACCAGGAGAAGAAAACATGTTTGAAGTAATAATAGCTGAGACTCTTCCAGAATTAACGTTAGACAGCAAACCACAGGTTCATAAAGCCCAGAGAACACCAAGCAAGATATATACTGAAAAATGTACAATAGGTATACCATAGTAAAATTAGAGAAAACCCAAAGATAGAAAGAAAGATCTTGAAAGAAAACAGAGGGGAGAAAAAACAAACTTACTTAGAGAAGGACAAAGACAAGAATTACATTGGTCTTCTTATCAGAGGTCACATGAGAAAGAAGAAATATTTAAAGTGTTGAAAGACAAAAAGTTGACCTAGAAGTCTGGAGCAAGTGAGATTATCCTTCAGAAGTGAGTGCGGAGTTGGAACCTGGATGCCCTGGGGCATCACTTGACCTGCACATGAGGGACCTTTCAACTTCCACACCCATCCTACACTCTTCTCTGGTTGGGCTGCGAGGTTTAACAAACAAACAACAAGCTTAAAGGAATGACCGGTAATAGAATTTCAGGTAAACAACAAATTTTTTCTTTAGTATAAATGTATCCTAAGTAGTGCACGGGAGATACTTAACACTATGAATTTAACAGGACATCCTGTACTGGACAGCCTGAACAGCTCTATTTGCTGGAAAGTCTGACCAGCCCCAAGGAAAAATTCAAAAGGTACTGACATCTGGGGTCAGCACCCCATAGAAACAACATGGAAGGCTACCCTCCAGTTCTCACCACCTACCTGTAGGACTTCTAATCTGCTTTTAGAAGCCTGTTCTTTAATAGAAGCATATTTTTGAGAAAACCACCCAACACGAAGGACTGTTTTAAAATCAACACTGAAGAGAGACTTCTCAGCTAAAAAAAAAACCAAAACAAAAAAATCCTTTTAAAAAGTCTATTGTTAATTGAAGAGAAACGAGAGTGTGCGTCTGTGGCATAAGGATGTGTTAGACAAGGAACATTCAGTGAACAAAACGAGCACTGCTAATTAGGAATGCAGCTATGGAAGCAGACACAGAACCGTCTTCTTTTTCTTTCTTTCTTTTTTTGTTTTTTGTTTGTGGTTCTGGGGTTTGAACTTAAGTGCCTCACACTTGGTATGGAGTGTTCTACCATTTGAGCCTAGTCCCAGCCCTTTTGCTTTACGTACTTTTCAGGTAGGGTCTCATGTTTTTGCCCAGACAGGCTTCTTACTGTGATCCTCCTACCTCTGCCTCCCACACAGCTGAGATCACGGGTGCACACCACCACGCCCAGCTTATTTGTTAAGGTATGGTCTTGCTAACTTTTTGGCCAGGCTGGCCTCAAACTGCTATCCTCCAGATCTCTGCATCTCAAGTAGCTGGGATTACAGGTGTGCACCACCATGTCTGGCTCTAGAAATAAAAATCTTTAAGAGAAGAGCTGGGAGCTAAACTTGAGGAACTCTGAGACGGTAGAGTGAAAAGCAAAAGAGATGGAAAATGAGAGAGATTTCAAAAGAGAACCAGTTTATGGGTTCGGCGTTCAATAATAATAGGAATTTCAGAAAGAATGAAAGAGAAAAACTCATTAGTGAAATAAATCAAGAGACCTTGTCAGAACTGAGGAACATGTAGAAGGCTATTTTGGAGAAGAAGCTGACAGGCTGGCTGACACATCTGAACGCATGGGAAAGAGATGTTCTGACCAGGGTGAGCTGGGGATTTAGTTAGTGGACACCAAGAAAACAGGAAAAATAGGCTTGTTTAACCTTGGTGGGAAAATGCTATGTAGAAAAGAAAAGTGGTCAGTTTGTCACAGAGACGTGGATCCTGAACGTGGCTCTCCCAAAAGCGGGACACCTGTGGAGGTCAGTCCCACGTGCTTCCTCCAGTGTGGGAAGGTGGAGCTGCGGGGTGACCTTTGGTGGTAGATGATGCAGAAAGGCCTGAAGCCACATCTTACTGGTGGGAAGACAACAGGCACTGCTTACTAGTAGAAAATCAAGAAGCATTATAAGCCTGTCACTTAGAAACAGGGACACTTAGTCCAAAGGCTGTCAGTGAAAAGCAATAGAAGTTGTTGACTGCGGGGACAGGAAATGAGGGCCAGGCAAGGGGACACTTGATTTCATCTGTCTTGCAGTGCTGGGTATGAGACCCAGGGCCTTGCACATCCTATATCTGCCACTGAGCTGCAGCCCCAGCCCCAAAAGCCTTACAGGACTCCAACTCCTCCCGAGGTTCATGAGTGCCATGAGGCAATGCCACTAGTGTCAGAGAGTGATGACTGCACTGCTAGACACATCAGGAAAAGGTATGCTGGTCAAATTGTTCTTTGCACTTTGGTTGACTGGAGCCCACTGTAATACAGCCCAGACCATAGAAGCACGGGATCATCTCAATGTCAAAGGCTGCTTGAGGGGACACAGAAGAAAGCACAGGAGCAGCCTGCCAGCCAGGGGTTTTTCAGACTCTAAGAAGCTTATTTCACCTAATTAAACAAACACACACACCTGTGGAGAAGATGTGTCAGCTCCTCTTCCTTCAGGGGGCAGAGGCATTCTTGCAGCACCTTCTGCATCTTGAAGAGGGATATGGAGCCGGTTTTAGAGTTGTCTTGTGTGCTGAGTGCTTTGCTGATGTCTTGATAGTGCTCTATAAGCCTATCCCTGAAAGAGAAAGCACTTCAGACACACAGAAAGCAGGAAAACCAGAAAGCTCTTTAAATCACATGCTTGGTGAACACTCTCACGAAAGGATTTGATCGCTGGCCTAAGAACCATTTTGGACATTGTTTTGCAGGCTTGATGTAGCACTTACAGAAAAAATGATGTCTGTATCATTATCATTTTATTTGTAGTAGCAGTACTAGTAGCAAAACTACATTAGAGAAATTACAACCTTGTCTTTTTACTAGAATTGGTACTTTAAAAATGGAACCAAGAATTTAGAAAGACAGAGATTTATGACAGACATGTGAGTCCACCTGCACTCTCGGCAAATGTTGCTGAGTACTTGTTACAGGCTATGCACTGCTCTAGGTGTTGGCACCAGAGGACTCAAGCAGGTTTCCTTAGAAGAGTTTATGCTGCAGGGAGGAAGCCACATGTGTTAGTTGGAATGAGAAGGAGCAGGAAGGCGACTGTGGAAGCCCAGTGTGGCATTGATCCAGCTCTACACAGGGAGGCGCAGGTCAGCTTCTCTGGATGGACACACCGGAGTAAAAACTGGGAAACAAGTGGCTACAGGAAGAGCTTCCTGAGTTCCAGGCCCTCCACAGCAGGAGTGGAGGAGAGGGGGAGAGTCCTATCCATGATAGGAACAACTACAACAACAACAAAATGAGATGTCCAGAGATAACTCATTTCTTGATCAGGCACTTTTACTTTTGCAAACAGCCACCACTTTGTGCACCAACAGACAAAGCAGGGTCAGGCTGGTTCCTCCACATGCTGTTATTACATTTGATCTTCTCAGCAAATGACCTGCAAAGGGGTCATCAAGCTCACCCAATAGACAAGACACAAGAAAATGCAGACCCAAGGGCAGGTGAGGACGAGATCAACCTTTCCCTGGTGGTGAGGTGGGTGGCATCTTGCTTGAGTTCCAACTCCAAGATGGATTTTCCGCTTCTCTATGGTTAGGTTCAGGAAAATTCTTCCTGGACTTGAACTAAAACAGGAACTTATGAAGAATTAATCTACGGCAGATTGAGTCTAACTTCTGTAAACTCAGCTAATCCAGATCTCTGAAATGCTCTTCCTACCCCATGGAGGAGAAGGCTTATCTGATGGGCTCAGATGCCATGTGGGTTCCCATTCCTCAGGGAGAAGAATGTGCTAGCAGTTCTAACCCTACATCTGTTCTCGTACTTCTCTGACTCTTCAGGTAGGAATTCATAGGAGAAGACAGTCCTGAAGCAGGCCTGGAATAAAACAATCCATGGGAAGGGAAAAGCTGAAACCCAGGAGAAGCAAAACTAAGCGGGAACATTGACGGGGGGTGTAGAGGAGCATGGTGTTTGCATAGAAGGACCCGGATGGTCTACACCTTCCCTTGGTGGCCTCTCCCTGCAGACGACACACCAATGTTCTGTGAATGCACACCAGCAGTACCAGCCTTTGGATTCCCCTACAGGTGTGCGCTGAATTCAGCCCCATGTTGCAAAACCACTTCTCGTCATCACCACTATTATAGCTCACTTAATCCTTCAAAATGAAAGCAAATGAAGGTAGAAAAAAATCAAAACACTTTTTGGTGATACATATTTTTAGAAAATTGAGGCATTCAGTATTTCTTGGACTGGCTTCTAGGCAGTAATTATTTCCCTTTCAGAGTAAATATGTGCACAGAGTAAATGAGGGCTTGGAGCATAGATCACAGAACACTGCCAAACAGAGGCGGTGTTGGCCCACAATGAGCAACAAAGCTGTTCTGGGTCCCTGTCCGGTTTCTGGTCTGGATTGTGAGCCAGAGGAGGATGTTGCCATGCATGGCCTGAAGCACAGCCACCAAGCCTCTCATGCTTTCCTCTCCACACCCAGGGCTCTGCTGGGTTTGCTTGAGCCCTCTCCAAATGCCTTCTAGAACCAGCCTGTGTTGTGTGGCTGTTCACTGCTGCTGTTCTGAGGCTCAATCTCCAACTCAAACACAGGAAAAAGAACAAAAACCAAAGTCTGGAAAAGAAGCAAGGCTAAAAAAAAGGATTTTTCTTAAATTTTGAAGTGTATTTAGGGCACTCCTACCATTAACTCCCTTAGATTCAAGAGACAAACACAAGACTTCTACCCCTTTAAGTTAACGTGGCTCTCATATTCCAATCTGAGCTGAGTTAGGTATAAATGAGGACGTAAAATGATCCTGGAACACCAAGTCTTGGAGTCATGTGAACTGGGGTCACAAGGCGGTAGTTTTTAGAAAATCTGCAGTAAGAGAGTGCGATTGTGGCAGAAGGACAATGGATGTGAGTTAGCTAACTGAGCCTGATGGTGGGAAGTGGCTGGAAACGCATCGTCAGAGGGCAAGTGGCTCTTCAGCCAAGCCCCAGTGCCCATGATCTCCAGACCCAGGGAGTGCGCGGGCGGGAGAGCAGAGGGGAAGCTTCTTTACAGAGCCTCATTACTCACACGGGGCGGGAGAGACGAGGAGTGAAGACAAGAGTGGGTAATGAGGCCAGCCCTGTCTGCTGAAGAGAAATTCCACTTTTTCATCAGCTTTATGGCAGATTTGATTTATACCAATCTTGCACAGAGTTTCCGTTGAATTTCACCAACTCCATCCTCTGCCTTCGGGTGCCGTGACTCAGTAACTTAGACAGAATCCAGGGATAATTTCAACGGCTTTCCTTTCAAACCTCATGCTATTATTATGTCTCATCCCTGTATTTGGGGCAGGCTTCTTACCTTTGGGAACTCTAACAGCAAGTCATTCATTTATTCAGGTGCTATGGGGCAGAGAATTGAGCTCTGCTGTTTGAAATGACAGATGGAGGACAGACACATAAACAGGTAACGGCCACAGGGAGCCATAGCAGAGCCACATGTGCACGGAGTGTGGGTGTCTGCTGGGGATGGGACTGCTGTACATCGGCCAAGAAAACCGTCTCACTGTCACAGGGCCACATCACCCATAGGACAATTTTCTCCAATGCTATAACATTGCTAAAACAGGGCAGGAAGAGGTTTAAACTTTGAAAACAACCATGTGCTATTCCACCATCCAGACCCAATGCCTTGCTTTTGCACAGTGTCTCCTGGTTCTTGTGGACATACTCATACATTTGACGTCATTCTGACTGTGGTGTACAAACTGTTCCAACTGCCCTTTGGCCCTATCACAAATGCTTCCCAGGCTCCCTACACCCACTTCACTAGGTGCATGCTACTGCAGTTTCTTGGGCCACGCCTCACTAAGCCAGCATGCCAACCTGGGATTGGCAGGTGTTCTGGTTGTTAAAGACACACTGCAAGTCACACCTTGCCATTACTAAGCTATACTGACTTACTTCTTTGGGAAAAAGTCTGCAAAGTAGCAGTGGTGAGTGAAAAGGAGTCATGCACCCATTCACAATATTTATGGGTGCCTATCAGGTGTCAGGAACTGGGGAAAGTGACAGACATCCTACAGGCTTACATTCTACTTGGGCCAGGGCTGGGACAGGTACTATGCAGTACTTAACCAAAAAGGGTTATTGCCAAAGGAACGGATGGTATGAGACCGACTGGGTGAGGCAGGACAGGCTCAAAGCTTTTTAACTACTTTGTGGCTCCTTGACTTAGCACCAGTGTCTAGAAGCCATATATTGCAGTGAATAAATATACCACCTTTATGGCATCTTTGCCAGAAGTTGGAAGGCACCATTTTAATGCAACTTTGGCTGCCATGGTAAATGGAGAACAGTGTTCAGACCCAGTCCCGCTCCCCTCCCCTCACTCCCCCAGGACCCACAAACCAACCTAGCTGGCATGGTCTTGTCAGGTATCTGGTGCAGCTCTTGGATTTCTTCCTGGATCTGCTGGGGCTTAGTGAAGTGACCCAGGAAGTTGAAATAATCCTCTGTGTAGGGCCGGTGGATCTCAGGTGAATAGGTAATCCCCAGTTTCTGTAGAAATTCTTGGTAAGTAATGTAGCCTCTTCCCTGAGTGTCATAGCTGAAAAAAACAAAACAAAACAGCAATGCTCTCATCAGGAGCCGTGAAGGTGCCACACCTGTGCTGCAGGGGAGCAGCTGCTTCTGCGCCATGCACAGTGGGCCCTGCAGGACGGTTGGAAATGCTGAGTCTCAGGCCTCGACTCTGCTTTTAACAGGATCCCAGGTGATCCACAAGACACATCAGAGTTTGAAACCCATTGCTCTCAGCAAGAGAACCATTGCCTCCCATATGACCTGTCCACCCAAAGAGAATGCATTTGTCTCACTGATGGGAATGCAGTTGTGACTATAGAGAATTAAAACAACCCTTCCAAAAAAAAAAAAAAAAACTTCAGTTTTTTTTTTTAATTGGGTACCTATATGTAAAAGGAACTATGCTAAGGTTGAGAAGAAAATCTTTCAAAAAGCATACTCCATCCTAAAACTTGAATAAGTGAATGCCACTTGATTCAAGGAAGGAAAAGGCCCCATTTTCTCTTTGAAGCGATGCCAATTACGTTCATCCAACAAGAGAGACTAGGAGGAAAACAAGATAAGAAGTGAGCTAGGTACCTTTTATGTCATTTTCTCTTATTGAGATTTTCTGAATTATAATTTATTTAAAAAGGCATAATGGGGGGTTTTATCTCCCAGCATTATTCAAATAGACTAGAATTACTTCAATAAAAATTTTAAGGCAAATTGCCAATTTTCTGTATTTAAAAAAATTATTTTTACAGAAAGATCTTGGCCTCATCTAATCGATAAAAATGGCATTTGCAGATGTGGTTTTTCCCAGATCAACTCAGAGTTAGGAGGAATGAGATTTTATATTTAAAGGAGTCTGGGAGCCTAATCCCTCCCAGTGTTGGGTGTGGGTCTGTCTGACTACCGAAGCGCCCACAGTGCTTTGTGCCACGATGCTTTCTTGTCGGCTAACTGGTGAGCTCCCGCAGAGTAGCTACAGAGCTCTATGGCTACTTGGACGCACTGCACACTAACAATGAAGACGGCTTTCTGCTTTCCTGGGTTCTCGCCCTCAGGGGTGTGGGGCCAGTGGAAGAGGAGGGAAAGCCACTTGGGCAACTTTGTGTCTCTTGTGCTCAAATGTGCAGAGGATGCCAAGAGTCAGAAGGCTGTCATCCTGCCAAAGAGCTGTGCACCCCAGGTGTGCACAGGAGCTGAGGCTTCTACCTCTCCCCGCTCCTGGACCTTCTGTGACCTACAGCTTCCCTCAGCTCTGTCCAGCCGCCAGGCCTATCTCTAACCTCCTGAGGTGAGGAAATGGCCTTTGGGCAATTTCTTTCCCTTTCTTGGAGGCAGCATGGAGTAGGGAGCTCTGAGGCCAGCAGCAGCTCATGAGCTTGGAGATATGGCAAGGCCCTACATGCCCCGGGCCCTGACACCACAGGCACTCCCAGATGTAGCCTCAGGACAGCCTCACATGGTAGTCATCATTGTTGTTTCTAAGGTACCTTCAAGACCATCCCAGGTATTTGTGATTGGTGTGACCTTCACAATTGTAACCCAGAGAAGTACCGGTCTGCCTTTACTTGGTGAATTTTGATTTTACAACAAAGCAAAGCAATACACCTAGAAAAGAGCCCCATTGGTTCCATTTCCCGAGGTTGCTCCTGACGCACAGAGAATGGTGATGTCTCGGGCAGTGGTTTAGCAAATGGCTGTCCCTCTGCTGGTGATAAGACAGCCACAGAAACGGCAGTTAATCCACATCACTGTGTGTGTGAGGTGAGGAGGGGGTTGACAGGTCCTGAGCTCCTACAGCTTCAGAGCTGTGCATCCTTGTTCACCACATCAGGACTGGGACTAACCAGTGATGTCACAAAGCAACTCAGGTCAAGACAATTCCTAGTGAAACTCCCGGGGTCTCCATTTCTATAGGAGGGTTGCTGATGGAAAGGTCCACCTCACTGACAGCCAGCCAGCCCAGATACTAATGTACCTTTCTCAGAAACCTCTCTCCCCTCCTAGTCTAAGGAACCATGATCCTGGCCCTCTGTCAGTTCCTGTGGGCTGGTGAGGAGGGAGGGGTCAGTGTACACAGGGACGTGGGCCAGGGACTGAGACCCCGTGAGTTTGTTCATGTGGATGTTTGCGGTACTATTTGAAACCCAAGGACTCGACCACTTCCTACTTTGTTTCAGCTCCGAGTGCATGTCTTACCTCCCTGCTAGATGGCGAGGGTCCTGAGCTGCTGCTCTGTCTACACTTGCCAGGTCCAGCAGCACACTTTACGTAAGCCGCATCACCCTGCTGGCTGTGGAACCCGATGAGGACTGCTGTGTGGTGACTCAGGACAGTCCCTTACCCTACTCTCCATCATGACACTTGCATGGAATGAAAAGCACTTCTTAATCACTTCATTGATAAAGGTCGCACACACACTCTTCTCATCGCAAAGGCACAGACCAGATCACACAATTGCAACTAAACACTGTTATGAATGTGAATGATAAGAGCGTTAATACAGCTTACATAGCCTCACCCTTCTTTATATAGTCCTTGGTGTAACATTAAAAAAAATCAACATGAATTTCAAAATGGCTCAGCAATAGATGTGCCAGGGAAAACTCGCTCATAAACAGAGGTCCCGTAAAAACTCACATTTGCATGCAGCAGTGGCCATTAATTTATGATATAATCAGATTACTCTCCATTTATTATACGCACAGCAGTTCAGTTATACACAGAATGTGGATATGTTCACATCCATGGATTGGCTCTGCTGAGAAAGTCTTAGTCCTTCACGCTCAGTTTAGGCGGCTGATTCTTGCATAAATTTCAGAAGTACCTTTGAACACCACTGGTCCATAAGGTAAGGGCACAATCACGGGACATAAAATAACCGCTCTCCTCCTCCATGACCCAGGCCATGCTCCACAGGTGACATGGTGCCTGTGTAACTGGGACATTAGGAGTTTTCCCAGGTGCCACATGGTTGGAGGGCGGTCTGAGGGCTCAAATAGCTGCTCTTCAGATTGGAAAGTGACCAACTGCCTGAGGTGGGGCCCTATGGGAACAGACACTCTGCTCCAGTCCACGCCAAAATCCTTCCTCTGCAACCCGCGAGTGGCGGTCTAGCCTTCATGGAGCCACGGGAACCCACTCCTTCACAGACTGCTGCTGAAGTTCTCTAACCACCTGAACCCCTACGACGTCTCTGTGCTGAGCCACAGGCCCCTGGCTGGCTCATCTCCAAGCACTACAGTTCAGCCCGTGTGGTCCTCTTCCATCCAGGTATCTTTCCTAAGCTGAAGATCCTGTCTATTCACCTCTCCAGCCTCTCTCATGCAAGATGCCCACCAGCTGGAGCACTCTACACTTGGCCTTGACCTTGCTTCCTTTTAATAGAAAACCCCACATCCCTTCTGCACAAAGGGGTTTCATGTGACACAGGTCCCTTTTATGATCTGCTCATTTTATACTTGAAAACCGATACACTGTGAAAGACTGACATTCTATCTATGAGCACTGATAAAGCATACCAGCCCTGTGGCGACACAGGCATAATCCAGCATCAGTTTTCTCTTGCCTCCTGTTCAGGGCTACCTGCCTGGTTGGTTTCCTCACCAGATACTTCCATAGACATTTCCTTAGTGCCACTTTCCTGTTGTGGGCTTCCCTTCAATGCAATTTTGTGGTCCTCCACAAAGTTTTAAATCCCAAATAGCTCAATTCCACCTGATGAAATGAGGCTACAGCAAAGTACTGACATGCGAGCGCTGCCCTAGGGGCAGCCTCCAGGTGGGCAGTGCCTGGGGTGACACCCTGTACCTGGTGTCCCCTGCTGGAATAGGCTGCAGTCTTGGGTTATTTTCATGTAAGCAGCACCTTGGCCTCAGCATGCATCTTCTGCCTCCCTGCCACGTGCTCACCACCCTCCTTTGGCTCTGTACCACCCCTGGCTGGGCTCATGATCTCATTCAGACTCAACTCGGTATCCTGTCATCATCAGCTCCTGCATGGACACTTCCAGGCCCCAGTGGCTGCCGCCACTGTCATGTACACATTTTTCTTGCTACAAACACACTGAGGTTGGGCTGTCTTCCAGTTCTGGAACCCAGGGTAAGCACAGGGCCTGTCACATAGAAAGTTTCAAAAGTTGCTAGGATGAGGGAGGGAGGCAAATCTTCCAGGAGGTAAGGGATGCTTTGCAGTCCCTCCAGTCAATCTGAGTACATCACTCCTGAGACCTCAGGCTCTGGCTTTGGAGGGTAGCCAACCCCCGTAAGTCAGTCTCACCTAACATTCATGTGCTCTGTCTGTCAGCCCCTGTGCTGCTGCTCAGGGGCTTGACCAGCCTTGGGCAATGGGCTGCGGGCAGACATTTGGTACTTCAGGACCAAAGCTCCTGGAAGCCCAGGTGTGAGCCTCTGGTATCACGGTCCCCATCCTCTGGGTGGAGAGCCCACTGCTATGATAAGGACTCCCCCAGAAGCCAGAGCCGCAAATTGCTACTTGGAAGGGAATTGTCCTCAAGAGCCACTAGACATGCCACAGACTTCGGGTTAATAGGAAATAAAATACTGATGTACTGAACCACTGAGATTTGGGGGTTAAGTTATTAATTTACTTCCACAGCATCAACTAGACCCTCCAGACTAATGCACAGCTCTAAACAAGTGCACTTCATGGGTGCTTAATAAATGTTGAGTGAATAATGGATGTTGAGACTTCTTTCCTTGTCTATATTCTGCTAAATTTTCTAAAATTCAAGTTTTCAAGAGAAGAGAGTATTATTTTCCTCTTTGCTTCTAGCTACTCAGTTTTGGGGTCTTCTTATTCTGATGATGAACTTGGACCTGCTCAGACTCCCTGAGTTGAAGGTGCCATGTTGGCCCCAACTTCCCTGGGCCCCGCTCCTCAGGAACATTTGGTTCCCTCATGCATGAGACAGTCCTGGAGAGGATGCCCGTCACTGCCACTGTTTGGGGAGTGGTCTGCCTACTGTTGGGGCAAATGGAGGAGGCTCTGGGCATCTTGACAACCCACTGTGGCCAACAGCCCTGCCTGGAGGTGTGCCCTGAGAAGGGAGGCTGGTTGGGTCTTTGTGATGAGCCAGGAGGGAGAGGAAAGTGAGGATGACAAAACCATGTCACCTCACATGCTGTGGACACATATTGTCCATGGCCTGCCGAGCACATCAGGGATGACACACTGCTGCTGCTTTTCTTTCCCTTGATGCTCTTCCGGGTCTTCTAAGCTTCTGAAATCAGTGTGTAGTCACATTACAATCAGAACACTTTCAAATTTGTATTTCCACTAGGCGCTGGTGGCTCACAGCTGAAATCCTAGCTGTTCAGGAGGCAGAGATCAGGAGGATTGCAGTTCAAAGCCAGCCTGGGCAACTAGTTCACAAGACCCTATCTCTAAAAAAAATCCATCACAAAAAAGGGCTGACAGAATGGCTCAAGGTGTAGGCCCTGACCTCAAACCTCAGTACTGCAAAAAAAAAAATTTTACTTTCGTTTCGCTACTAATTTTTATGCTCCCAGATGCCAGGTACTCCACATACATGGACCAGTGCCTGGCACCATCCCATCTGATGGCCGGTTGAAGCCGAAGGCCCTGTGGCTGAGTCTGGGTGCTCTAGGTCAGGTGCAGGAGCACTCCAGCAGAGCCCTGAGCTGTGGGCTATTCAGCCACTCAGGGAGTTTCCAGCATCTGTGCATGGCACACCAGACTGTATCCCAGGAGCAGCTGGCCTGCTTGAGCAGCCTCTCTTCCAGGCTGCTAAAGAGTGATCCTCACCTCTTCCGTCTCTTGCCAACCCTCGCTTCTTCCGGTTCTCTCAGCACCAGCCAGGAAAAGCTCCTGGCTTCCTCTTGTTTGGGTTACTGAGAGCACCTCATTCACCTCAGAGCCTCCAGGCTTGTCTCCTGCAATCTCCCTCTTCCCAACAGCCAAGAGATCTTTCTAGAATGTGGGCCTGCCCACATTGTTCTCCTCCTAAACTCGTTCATGATAGGGTCCAGCTGCCATGCCATACCATGCTAACTCCACTCCACTGGTTCCCTGCTGTCTGTCTTCTGGCCACCTGGGCTAAGCAGCAGTAGCAGAAGTGAAATGTGACATTCTCCTAGAATGGATAGGAGGACATTCTCCCTGGGAGATCTCAACCTGCACTTACCCTACTGCTACAGGCTGTGCCACCACCGGCTGCTACAGGAGGTCTGTGCAATGGGATGGCAGGATAGGGCAGAACTGTGCCATTTCTAGTGGGGTTGTAGCTGTGGCCCCTGCTCAGCACAGGAGGATGGGGAGCAGTTCCAGAATCTCTGGATAGCACCTCTCTCCTCTGCTGTTCCACTAGCCCCCTCAGTGGCATCCCCTTGTCCCTGAGTAAAGAATGCTACATCCTCTGCTCAGACTTCCAGCCCTTCCAACAACTGCGTCCTCATTCACTGCAGAAGATCCACTTTCTGCTTTCCCACTGGACACTGTGGAACATGCTCCTGGCCTTTGAAATCCCTGAACTCCCTTCCTTCCTCTTCCCTTGGGGGTGTTTCAAGTGGCAGACACCATTATGAGTTCTCCATCTCTATCCCTTCTTCTCCTGGACACATGTGCAAACTGCTTCTCTCAGTCTCCCATGGAGGTGGACTCAGCCCGACAGAATGGGGAAAAAGCAAGGGCCAGGTTTCTGGGCCTAGTCTCCACCAAGCTGGCCAGGTGACCCTCTGTGCTCTCCCCGCTTCTCTGCAGGCTAGGCACAGAAGATCTAGGGATGGTGGGACACCTTGTGCCTCAATGATCTTATGGGCAGGGCACTACCTGCTTTGCCCCACACTGGGCCATGATGTTATTTGGGGGGAAGTCACCAAGATGTTGGCATTGTTAGCCTGCCCTGGTCAATGTACTACTCAAACTACTCAGCTTAAAAGTCACCTTAAAAATGTCAATTTGAAGCTGGGTAATGTGGCTCCTGCCTGTAAACCTAGCCACTTGGGTGGCTGAGATCAGGAGGCTTGAGGTTCAAGGCCAGCCCGGGCAAAAAGTTTGTGAGGCTCCATCTCCCTGCCATTCCAGTGATGGTGGAAAGCATAAGTAGGAAGGAAGATCACAGTCCAGGCTGGCCTGGACGTAAAGCAAGATCCTGTCTCCAAAATAACCAGAGCAAAAAGGGCTGGAGGCATGGCTCAAGCAATAGAGCACCTGGCTAGAAAGGGTGAGGCCCTGAGTTCAAATCCCAGTACTGCACACACACACACACACACACACACACACACACACACACACACACACACACAGCAGTTTTATGAGCTGAACAGAGCAATGGAGAAGGGCGGTGGAGATGATAGCTCAAAACTGTGTATACATTTTGTGCATGTGACGTATGCTTAAAGAGGGCTAAGATGGTTAAGTTTTATGTTATGTGTGTTTTAGCACAGTAAAACAACGTGACAAAGAAGACAGTAGCTAACAAAATCCCAAATCAATATAAATTGAATTTGATTCTTAAAATGTAGATATAGCATGAAATACTCTTTAGGAAGTCGTTCATCTAATGACACAAAATCAGAATGATTAGTTCTATAATTCACCAAGCTTACCAGGACTGCAGTTCTGAGCTAGGAGAGAACAAAAACCAGAACACAGTGCTCTGTGCTTTGTGGAGGGGACGGGTGTGCTGGGAAAGAGGCGACCAGAAGACTGCAAGGGGCCCTGGCTGAGGAAGAGCAGCCATGACTGCTGAGACCACAGATTTATTCCTCTCATACACAGGACTCACTGTTGCTCTGGTTTACTTCTTAAGCTGATTTGTTACATGAAAATAAAAATCACAAAGGGCTGGCAGAGTGGCTCAAGTGGTACAGCACCTGCCTAGCAAACGCAAGCCCCTGAGTTCAAATTTTGTACCACCAAAAAAGAAAAAAAAGAAAGACAATTAAAAATCATAAAGAATGTAGCTTGAAAGTTCAAAGTTCAGCTGTCACTGATCCCTCCTCAGGACACTGTGTTATTTCCAGGTGTTTCTCTCCATATGCTCACACAAGGAGATGAGGGAGATGTGCACTATAGTATTTACTCATCTCTGTCTTCCCCACCACAGAGAACCATGCAGCCAGGTGTTTAATATGCATTTGCAGACTGGACAAAGGAGGCAAGGGTTAGTGACTGCATGCCCAGGGGCCAAGATGGTGGCCCTTTCCACATATTACTAGCCATGCAGCATCCCCGGGTGACAGGGAGGATTAGCTCCATTTTGCAGATGAGAAGAGTAAGGCACAGAGAAGTGAAGTAACTTATTGTAGTCACACAGCTAGAAGGTGGCAGGAGTCTTGCCCAGGTGCCTGGCTGCAGAGCTGTCACCCTTAACCACTCAGCATTCACAGAATAAGGCCAACAGAAAAATGGTGGATGCAATTCTTACCACAGCAATTTTCAACATTGTTTTCAAAATCTGTACATTTCATGATAATGTCCATCAGCGTGTAGAGGAATTTCAGCCAAATATCATTGGTGCCACCTACCTCCAATGAAGATGGAAATAGGTTCTGCCACCCTCAGGAAGAGGGCATGTGGGCACCTCCCAGGGGACTTGAGTCCAGCACCTTTCATTCCTAAGTTGGTGTCCTCTCCAGGTTCCTGACGCCAACCTGACAGGCAGTGGTCTCCAAGGCCCTGCGCCTAAACCAAACCATCCTTGCAGTCTCCAGACGCACTTTTTAGACCACAGCTTTGTTCTCAGTTCACACATGAACACGGGGATTTCACTGTCCTGGGCCAGGCTAATAACACCCTAAACTGACTTCGGTGAGGACGCTGGCTTTGCCCTCCTGTCTGCCCTGTTTCTTCCATGCCACTGCTGGCCAGGTATTTCTCCATTCAGAAGACCCTCCATCACCATCTTGATTCCTCAAAATTCTGTTTCCAGATCATCTTGGCATGACTACTGCCTGGCCCTCCAGGGTTGCCACTGCTCCTGCTTTTAACTCCCTCCACCTGGCTTGTCCTCTGCCCTGGCATTTACATAGTCAGCGGTGTGTGCTAGTCATCCATCTGACTTCTATCTGTCCTGGCAGCTCCCAAAGCACAGGGTCCAGGCAGTCATCCTTGAATTATCCAAAAAGGTCTAGAGTGGAGAGTTGTATACCTGCCCATCTTGAGAAGACACGTTACTTAGCTGCAGGTGTGTGTTTAACCTGCTGAAGAAGGAAATGCATGGGGAGTCTAACTGGCCCTGTGTTGGAACTGATCTTTAACAAATAAGGATTGTGGGAGAGCTTCAAGTTGCTTTTCCAAATTCCACACAAAACAACCCACCTAGTTTCTAAACTTGGCCAACATTTTGGCCTTTCTCTTTCAACTGAAAAGCTAAAACATCACGTACACGGTGTCATGAGCTTGCCTCCTGCGAGGGCCGGCAATGCTGGGAACATACCCTAGGGGAATGCAAGTGGCGACTAACACTTATTGAAGAAGAAAGCAATTCAAAGATGGACTTGGAACTTAGACACACCACACCATTAGCGCACCTTGAAACTTAGACCTCTACACAGGGAGCATCATATATGGCGGTGTTACTGAAAAACAACTAAATCTAAAATGCATTTTGAAAAACGACACCTATGTTAGATCCTGTTTTCAGTTTAAGTGACCCTTGGGAAACTACTACAAGTCCCTAAAAGTTTGGTTATTTTCTTCTAACAAGTAAAACCCATGGACATCTACACCATCTCTAGGCAATGGGGAACTGCATTTCTTTTGCTCATTTTTTTATCTGTTTGCTGAGAGAGTTGTGTTACAAGTGAGTCTTTGGAGAGTGACTTAGGTCTCTAACTGTATGGGCCTGCATTCCTGGGCTCTTGGACCTACAAACCTCCCAGGCCCAGTACTGTTAGTGAGGGTTAGCTTGGTTCTCACTGCCCACCCACCATGACTGCTTCCTCTGGGAGATGAGGACCAAGGACACAGGACACAGGACCATGCAACAAGTGTAACAGCAGTAGCAACAATGAAACATCCCCAGCTTCCACACCCTAAAATCATAATGAAAGACTGCAATTTTCTGTAACAAGCAATCCATGACCTCCAGAATGGACTGGCCTACTGAGACCACTTACCTTTGCCAAAGCTTTTCAAACTCCCTCGGTGTCAGGGGAATGTCAAAGCCGTACAGAGCGTTCTTCACGTCCCTCCGCCGGAGAATGCCGTGGCCATCGCTATCAGTCTCTATGAAATTCTACAATATTAGAGACAGATTCAGTGACAGATGAGACATGTTGATGACAACAGAAAGGACTGTCGAAGGTCAACACCTGGAACAGCCTAAGGCATTTCTCTTTCCATCTGTCACTTAATTACCTCTTAATCTAAGTTCCAATATCTTTATTGATCATAAAACAGGAGCAAGTCTTATGCATCAGAAGGGGCTCGTGCCTAGGTAAGCAGGTCATCTCTGGTGCATGACCTGGAGCCTAGTCCTGACCAACAACTTGGGTCCAAAGACTATTAGAAATAAGGTTCTGGGAAAGGAGATTGCAGGTTACAATCTCAACAATGCAATGAGTTTGGTCCCCTGGCTGGAGAGGGAGGTGGGGGGTATTAGATGCCAGCTAGCCTGGTGAGATGATACGACACCATTTCAATGTCCCTGGAAGTACAGCAGGAGTTTGGGAAGGGGTGGAGCATCTAGGAGACCACAGACAAGAACAGAGCAACCATCGTGGTGCTCAGCACTGTCCTAAACTGTTCCTAAGTAATGGCTAGGTTAAACCTCCCCTACCACCACCATGGAGTGGACATAATGGGCACAAAACCCAGAAAGCATTATTCCTAATAGTCAATGACCAGAACTTTCCCCTTCAGATCAGAAACTAGACAAGAACATCTGTCTCCCTCCATTCAACATTGTGCTGGGGACTCTGCCAGTTCAATTAGGCAAGAAAAAGGAATAAAAGTTACAGCAGTAGGACTGGTAGAATTGAACCTCCATTAATCACAGATGGCAGGATTTTATACACAGGAATACAAAGAATCCACAAATAAATTATACAAGAGGTGAATTTAGCAAGGAGACTGGGTTCTGTGCCAATAGGCAAATCAATCATATTTTTACAGAAAATGAAAAACTTAGAGGTAACATTTATAATTATACTAGAAATAGAAAGTCTTAGGAATAAATCTGTAAGTGGTATGCAAGACCTCTATCTAGGTAAGTCAAAGATTTCACTGAAAGATGCTAAAGAGGATCAAGATAAATGGAGATACTCTGTTTATGAATTAAGAGACTCAAACAGGAAAGATGCCATTTTCCTCCAAACATTCCAACAGGTTTTATTAACTGGAAACTTGACAAATTGATTCAAAAAGTCTTGAAGAACCAGGTGGAGGGAGTCATTTGCCAGCTAACTAATGTTTATCCATAAGTTATAGCACCAACAAAGGTGGCACAGGTGCCAGGAGAAACAAGTTGACCACAGAACAGCATGAGGCAGCCAGAGACTCTGTGGGCAGTGGTGCAGGACAGAGGTGATGCTGCAGGCCAGTGGGGGAAGGGTAGATTTTTAAATAAAACACGGGGACATCTGGGCACCCACACAAGAGAGATAAACTTGAGTCCTACCTCTCAACACATGAATATCTAGTCCAGATTTCAAGACCTGAATGTGAAAATTGAAACTGTTAAGGCCCTTGAAGAGACAATGTAGGAAAATGTCTTCAAGACTTCAGGATAAGACAGCATTTCTTAAACAAAGCCTACAAAGAAATGTTAATAAATTTGACTTTATTAAAAGAAGGTCTTTCCAGGCACAGTGGCTCATGCCTGCAATCCCAGCTACTCTGGAGGCAGAGATGGGGAGGACTGCAGTCTGAGGCCAGCCCGGGCAAAGGAAAGCTGGGTGTAGCTGTCATCCCACTTATACAGAAAGGATAAATAGAAGATAGTGGTCCAGTCTGGCCCAAGCAAAAACATGAGACCCTGATCCAAAAATAATGAAAGCAAAAAGGGCTGGGAGCATAGCTCAAGATGTAAAGCATCTGCTTAGCAAGCACAAGATGCTGAGTTCAAATTCTAGTACTGCCAAGTTAAAAAAAAAGTCTTATATATCAAGAGACCAGAAGAAAAGGGTGAAAACAGAGCACTGGGAGGAGATATTTACATATCAATTACAAAAATGGAGTATCCAGGGCTGGGGTGTAGTTCAAGGCCCTAGGTTTCTTCCCCAGCACTAAAAAAAAAAAAAAAAGATAGTATTCAGACCCCAGGAAGAATTATCACTGGCCAGTAAAAAAGACAGATAACTTAGCATGAAGATCGCAATAAGTCTCAAGCGAGCACTTTGCCAAAGAAGAGAATGACCAATGCATAAACAAATGAGAAGACGCTCAGCCTCATTAGTAGACTAAAATGCTAATGGAGACTGCACTGGGAGCCACTGCACAAGCACCGGAGTGGAAGAAGGCAGGGGCGAGGATCGAGGCCTGCAGGGCCAGGGTTGAGTTGTGACAGAAGCTTTCCTGTCCACAAAGCCAAAATATTGACTGAAGTTCCTTACAGGTCCTGGGCAGATTCTGATAATCTTTTTTTCCTCTCTATATGGATGGTGGCTACATGGTGACTAATTTAAATTTGTTTAAACTGTACATATGCGTTTTATATATCCACAATAGAGTCACAACTTCAAAAAACAATTATGCTTAAAAGATAACTCTAGAGGATTTCAAAGTTCTTTTGAAAATGTGTAGCAGGCCTGGCATATAAAAATCTCTGAAGTCATCACTTTGTCCCAACAACTTGTAAAAATCTGAACAAAATGAATAACTGATAACTCTCTTTAGGTCCATAAGAGAAGTGAGGTCACAGGACAAACCACTGAACCCCAAATTGGAGAGACAGATAGGTGAGCACAGAATCACAGCTCACCTGAGGAGGTGCCCATGAGCAGAAACCTCATGAGAACCAGGAAGAAAGAGGCAGAAAGAATCCCTCCGAACTCATTCTGTGAGACCAGTGTCACACTAACACCAAACCAGACAACAACACATTAAACTACAGACCAACCTCTCTCATGAACATAGGTATACAAATCCTCCACAAAATATTAGGATGCTTAGCCCAACAATGTACAAAAAGAATTAAACACCTTCATCAAGAGAGACTTATCCCAGGTGGCCAAGACTGTTCATTTGGAAATCCTCTAAAGTAATCTAGACCGTCAACAGAGAAAAGAAAAAAAATCACACAATCATGACAATAAGTGCAGAAAAAGCACCCAGACAAGGCTGGGCGGCAGGTGTCTGCTATCATGGCCTCTCTATCCTTGGCTGGTGCCCACTGCAGGTCCTACTCCAGACTCAGACCACAGGGTGGCTCTGCCTCAATGGGCCAGGCAGAGTGTGGGTGCATGGAGTCCATCCCACTGAGGACAGAGGGCTGAGAAGAGGCAGCCCCAGGCTCTTCAGGGGACTTAGTATACAGAATTCACACTGGGCACAAGCCAGGTGGGGAGGGGGGCAGAAAGAAACCGACCAAATCAAACAAAGGTAAGACATTCTTCAAAGCAATGTGAAAACACTCCATTACACAGTTTGAAAAACACTTTTAGAGTGAGGTCCTTGTTGCTTTAGAAAATGGTGGCCTCACATCCTGGATTTCAGGATGAACCCATTTTTTCACATTCAGTCCTATTATCCTGCAGGTATAGCTGTCATTGTCAATGCCAGATTATTCATCCACAACTCAAATCATAATCACAATTTATAGGATTGCATATGGAGGGCATTTGCCTTATAAATGTGTCACCAATAATTTTATTAAGACAGGAGGGATTGGCTCTTAAAAATGTATGTCTATAATTGTGCAAAATTAGGAATGACAGTTTCTCATATTTTCCATTTAAAATTTTAAATGTGTCCACGTAACTCCTATAATCACTTGTCTTTCTAAACATTAGTTGACCTTGATAGTGAGAATTTAGTTTGGAAAAGTCCCTTGAGAACTCAAAAAAGTCAGCAAATTGGGTATTCGAAGTTGTTTTCTTGTCTCAGTGGCTGGACCTACGCTGTATGATCACTCAGCAGTCTTGAAACACCTAATGACAAGAGATAATCACTTTCTTACCTTAGACAAGTCTGCCCATCTGTTTTTTGCTTTGGTGAGAAGGTACTGATGAGCCTGTTCACAGGCTAGCTCTGAATCTGCAATTTTCTGTTTGTTTCTTAAAAGAAAAATAAATAATAAATAACTATGCTTAAGTTTAACGGGCTCATGAATCTCCCAGGGGTCCCCCAGTCCTGTTTGTTTCAAACACACCTTTAAAGTCTGCTATTTCACATCTGGCCTAACGTAATTCTTAAAATACAGTCTTTTTTTCCCCAGCTGCATGGTAGGGAAGTCTTCTTAAATTTTCTAAGTCCTTGTTTACTTTCAGATAAATGCTATTCAACGTCTTTTTTTTTAACAGCACACAAAACAAACAGGGCTCATTTATTCTCAGAGAGGGGGAAGACATAATATAACATGAAGTGTCTTAGAGAACAATAAAACTTTTATTTCTGAATTTGCAAGTTGGGGTGGAAACGCAGAATCGAATAAACAGCAGAAACATAATAGGAGAGCGCGGCTTACTGATTTCCCAGTCTCAGCTCTTATCAAAGGTTGGCTTGTAGGGTTTAAAGACAACTGAAATTCTGTTATATTTACTTACAAAATGATGGACTGCAAAACATGCACAAAAAGTCCCTGCACTCCTGGCCCTGGACAGGCCACAGTGAAACCCAGCAGAGGCCATGGCTGCAGGAATTCTGGATGCTCTGGGTTGTTCCCCTCACAAACAAACTAGGGAAGTATGAGTGTTTATAGTGCCCACTGGCCTGGAAAGTACCTGCCTTCAGTGATGGTACCTTTTCCTAAGTCACCTCTACCTGGCTGCTCACCCCCGGCCCCTCCTGGCCTCTCCTCTCACCTCTTCTGATGTCTCAACAACAACGTGGATACCGCTTACCCTCAGAGTTTGAACCACCCATGCTTGACCTCACCTTCTTTTCTGCGCCATCTCTCTCCAACTGCCTACCGGACTCCACAGAATCATGGAATTTCAAGGTTGGAAAGGGAGCCGAAACTCTGCTACTCCAATCTCCTATCGCTACTTCAGCACTAAATCGTTTGGAAGGGATTATGTCAATGTGTTCACCACTTTTGCTTGAAAGGGTTCAAGACCAATCACATAATTGAGGAGAGCAGGCTGGACCAGTTGAGAGTTACTCTATGTTTAATAGAAAAGTAACCTTCAGGCTGTCCCTTGCCGAGTTACACCAATTTATAAAGCAACAGTTTTGACTTGAGTTACTCCCTTTTGAGTGTAAGTGCCAAAGTAGAGTGACTTTCCATCTTGTTTGTACAAGTAAACAACCACCATCTGCCAACACACCAGGAGGCACAAACTGATAATTTATTGTGCCAATAAATAATTACATCTGTGAATATATTAAGTCATATCAGAAACATAAGCTTATCAATTGCACCACATGTAACACCCAAACCTGGGATTATAAAAGAAGGGGTGCCTGAAGATTGGGACTTGGAAGGCACACTGACCTATTACCTGGTCACTTGTTACAAGCCATGCCCAGGAAACCTGCCGCAGCAAAGGACCTCTGCCATTGCCTCTTAGCCCCAGCTCCAGCTCAGTTTCTCCTGCTCATGATATGCAGTCTACTTCAAACTGCCTACCACCCAAATCTGTATCTCACTACTCTGTGTCCTGAACAGCTCTGCACCTATGGTTTATAAAACTTCTTATCTGGTCCCCTACAGAGACTTTCCCCTATGTGTGTGTATCAGCCCCTCTAAACCCTGCAGCCTCTTTAAACTTTTCTTAGCCATTCTTCAGCATACATATAATATAATATAATATAATAATAATAATATAATATACATATGACATATATCTTGAAGTATACTATGCAATCTCAGACTTAAATATTAGTACTGAAGATTGGAATGACTCTGAGGACAAAAAAAAAAGTGGATAGGAGGCTGATAGAGAGGGAAATCAGAACTTGAAGAATGACAGCTATGGGTTTTGAGTGCTTTCCCCTCACATTCCCAGCTTAGGCTCATGGCAGTCCTAACTGCAGCTGTGGACAGGAAAGATCCAAGACTATCTTTCTGACATCAGAATTGGGAAGGTCTCCAGTAGCACGGAGAATGGGGGGATTCCCTTTGTCTCTCATTCTCCCAGTCCTGGTCTGAGGCAAGCCCAATCACAGGCTGTACTTTGCTGCTGGGAAACAGTAGTGACCGAGGAGGTACCAAAACCTGGAGAATCCTCTGTCCAAGCAGGCAAATGGGAGTTCCTGTGATTTGAGGACTGTCGGGGAATCCACGCTAGTGTTTTCTCTTACCATGTGGTCCTGAAAGTGGGTCCAGTCAGAGAAGAGCACAGATAGGCTAAAACTCAAGAGTTTCTTTCTAGTCAGTGAAGGGAGCCCTAGGGCTGGAAGTATGGGGGAATGGCTGGGAGAAGGGCCCTACATCTGTGTGGGAAGCTCAGGTTCACCTCTGATGGGCACCTAGTGGCACAGCAATGGCTCCGGGAACCTGACATTGACCCCAGGTCTGCAACTCAGTGTCCTCTGACAGATGGACAGACCCTGAGACAACAGGAGGCAGGTCAGGACTCTCAGGCTGAAACTACACAGTTGTCATCCTGCCGAAACCAGCCAATCAGCCAAACAACTAACACACTACTGAAAATCCTAACAGGACCAGAGTGTCATGATAAAGTATTTAAAATGCTCATAACACAGTAACAAAATGCAGGAAAAATCTCAACAATTGTCAAGGTAAAAGATAACACCAACCCCAAGATGAACTAGATGTTGAAACAGTCCAATTTTAAAGCCACTATTATAACCATGGAGTAAGAGTAAACATCTTTGAAATAACTATTCAGTCATTCTGAACAAAAAAAAAAGGATTGAGGAAGAGAGGGAGGGGACCAAGTGGAGACTTCAGAAAAAGACAGTGATTAAAATGGAAATGTTATTGGGCTGGTCCAATGGCAGCACATAGACAACAGAGGAGACAACCAGCAAACTTGAAAAAGATTAATAAAATAATCCAATCTGAACAGCAGAGAAATAATGAAAAAAAATACAGTGTCGGGGGCCTACATTACAAAATCAAAAGGGTTAAGCTTTTTGGTCACTGAGACACCAAAAGAAGGAGATAAGGAGATTGGTACAAAAATATTTTAAGACGTAATAGCTGAAAACTCCCCAAACTTGGTGAAAAACATAAATTTACATATTTGATTAGCTCGACAACTTACCAAAGTATAAACTAAAAACAAGCAAACACACACACACAAACTGTGCTTAGATACATTATGCTGAAAATGCTGAAACTCAAAAATAAAACCATTCCTGAAAACAACCTTAGAAACAACCCATTCCAAGCAGGGGAAACCATCAGAGGCTCACGGACTCCCTTACCCCAACACACACCCGGTAACTACGGAGGCCAGAGGACAGTGGGACATTTCTCTCTCTCTCTCTCTCTCATATGTATATATATATATATTTGGTGGTGGTGGCGGTGGTGCTGCTGCTGCTATTTTGCTCAGGTCTTGAACTCCTGGTCTCAAGCATCCTCTTGCTTCAGCCTTCCAAGTAGTGAGGACTACAGGTGTGTACCACCAAGCCCGGTTGTGACAACATTTTTAAAGGGATGAAACAAAAGAATTGTTAACCCCAAATTCTCTATATATCTTTTGGCAAAAGTATCTTTTAGAAATGTGAGGGAAATAAACATATTCTCAACCAAAGAAAAAGACAACCTGTCTCCAATAGACCTGTTCTAAAAGACACTAAAAGGAGCTCCTCAGGGGAAGGAAAATAATGGCAGAGAGAAATCTGGAACCTTGGAAGTAAAGGAAGGGCGGCAGGCATGGTAGTATCTGGGTAAGTATAACACATGAGTTCTTTTTCAGGGAGTTTCAAAGTACATGAAAAGGACTGGAAAAGAATTAGGCAAATCCAAAAATTGTTGGGGATTTCAGCATTCCTCTCAGGAACTGATAGACGAAGTGGATAGAAAATAAGAATTCAAAAGCCCTGACGCACACTAATAACCAACGTGCTTGAGGGAACATTTACAGACAACTACTCCAACATCATTCCAAGAACACATGGAATACTCACTCAGATAAGCCACATCTAGGGTCACAAAACAACCCTTAGCAACGTTTTAAAAATTAAAATCACACAAAGTATTTTATCTGTTAATAATTCCATTAAGCTAGAACTCCATAACAAAAAGATTTGAAGGCCAGGAATGGTGACTCAAGGCTGTAATCCTAGCAATCTGGAAGATCATGATTCACAGCCAGCCCCAGCAAAAAGTTTTTGAGACCCCATCTCAATCATTGAAAGCTGGGCATGGTGGTGGTGCACACTTGTCATCCCAGCCATGTGGGGAAGCACAAATGGGAGGATCAAGGTCCAGGCTGGCTTGGACTTTTGAGACTCTATCTCAAAAATAACCAATGCAAAAAAAAAAAAAAAAAAAGAGGGAAGGCTAGAGGTGTGCCTCAAGTGGTATAGCGCCTGCTTAGCCAGTGTAAGGTCCTGAGTTCAAACCCCAGTACTGCCAAAAGAGGAGGATAAGAGATATTTGGAAATCTGCGAGTATTTTAAAATTAAATAGCACACACTTCTAAATAATCCACAGGTACAAAAGAGGTCTCCAGAGAAATTAAAAAATGTATTGGAATGAACAAACAAAGATAAAAACTACAACATATCCAAAGCTGTGAAACACATCTGCACCAGTGCACAGGAGGAAATGAAAGGGCATTGACGAGGAAAGAATGGACTCAAAACACCAGAGTTTCCAATTGAAAAAAAAGAAAAAGAGAAAATTAAACCCAAAACAAGCAGAAAGAAGGAAATAGTAAAGGTAATTCAGAAATTCAGAATTCCAGAATCTCACTGGAAATTAAAAACAGATAAACAGTAAAGCCAATAAAAAAATAACTTGGTTCTTTAAGAGCAATAAAATTGATAAGCCTTAGCTAAACTGACCAAGAGGAAAGGAGAAGATGCCACCTCCCATCTCAGCAGTGAAAGGACTGTCACTACACATCCCACAGGTACCCAAAGGACAAGTAGGGAATACTACAAACAGCTTATGCTCATTAATCTGACAATTCAGATGAAATTCACCAATACTTTGAAAGTCACAAATTCACCAAAACTCACTCAAGAAGAACTAGAAGCCCCGAATGACTGTGTGACTGCTAAATTAACTGGATTAACAGTGACAAAACTCCCAACAAAGGACATTTCAGGATGTGATGATTTCACTAGTGAATTCTACCAGATAATAACCAGTTTATCCAATCCAGAAAAGAAACCAGAGGGAACGCTCTCCCGACTCATTTGGAGGCCGGCAGTACCACGATGCCAAATTGAGAGACCATATTAGACTTTTATTTTTTCTTAGAGAGCATCTGAAGAAAAAAAGTTAACTTATTTTCCTTATAAAATAAAGTTCGCTTTCTCTTGCAATTACCACATGGCTCTGTTGAACCCTCCTGTATTTCTATGATAAATTTTCAGGTCTTAAGAGATACTGGTTTTAATTTTACAAGGTCTATTTAATTATCCTAAAAATATGTAATCATTACTCATCGACTGTTCCCGACTACACCCAGAAAGAAGATAACAAGGAAAAAACAGAAAACAATTGCTTAGCAAGAGGAGAGGAAGCTGATGTGAGCCACCACTGACCAGCACCCAAGCCTTCAGGTTTCCAGAAAACACAACACCACCTTCGTAGTATTATATGAGATTTCATGAACACAGCTGAAAATTTACAATTATTACTTCATGCCCAAGTGGGTAAGGATGAAAGTGAGACAGAAAGAGGCTTCCAGAGAATCAGAAGATGAACACAGAGGCGGGCTGGACCCTGGACTGAAGCAATGACAGCAGCCTGGACACTTGTGCCAAAGTGCTCAGTGAGTGAATGGTGCATTTCGAGGAACAAATGGAACTTTGTATTTTCATTCAGCAGCTCGTTCCTCCGGAAAGACTTGATTATGTGGTATTTCATGATAAGAATCCGTGTGGTCTAACCTTGTGAAAAGGACTCAGTGGCAGTGTTTCCATCGTTACTCTGTTCATGCACCAAAATGCACTTAATGTGCATTGTAAGTAGACAAATGGTCAAGGCAGGTGTGTTTGAAACAGGTGCCTGGAAGGAGCAGGCTGATGGAGAAATGGAGCAGTCACTGGACCAGTCATTCCAACTGGTGCCATTGTCTCTGGAAATGGAAATGCTTGCAGTCATGAAGCAAACAAGACAGTGCCCTCACTCCCACAAAGTGACAAACTCAAAGTTTCCGAAAGCCTTGTATTCTGATGACACAGCACTCAAAGCTCAGAGGGGCCAGCCACGGGGCCAGGAGGGCTTTTAGAAAGGGATGGATGGCATGAGGGCTGGCTTGGTGGGAAGTGTGAGGCTGGGTAGGGGGAGAAGCAAGCACTCTAGGCAGAGAAGGTGACCCTTCCCAACAGGCTCTTGGGAGCCCTTCCTTTCCCACCACCCCTCACTCAGTTCTAGGGACGCGACACTAACTCTTGTCCAAGATCCAATTCCTTGGCGTGTAATCAGATAGCAATGCCTGCTTGCAGGGCATCTCCATGCAGCACAGCATAGGGCTTGGCTAGGGAGAACAGGGCTCTCAGAAGTAGCGCTGTGTGTGGGTCTCTGAGCTGTCCCCCCACCCTTGGGGGCCAAGTTGGGTCCCATGGGCTTGGCTCCCACTCCTTTGGATCCCTGCTCCACTTGGGGCGGCTAAAGGATTTTTCTAGAGCACAAAGAGACTCCCTCTCCTCACCACACACAACCCCAGTGCTGCCCGGTAAAGCGAAACTCTGCCTAGTGCCAGATCTGCTGGCCCATCCTCATGCTTTCTCTCTCCATGCCTCTCCATGCAGCTGTTCCTCCACATGAATCCGCTCAGGCCCCTGAGAGTGCTCCACACCCTCACCTCTGTGAACTTGAAATGCCATTCCCCGGCCTGAGTGACCTTTCCTCTAGCATGCCCTGACCAAGCCCTGTTCATGTGTCAAGGTGCAGTGCCCATGCCCCTACTCCTCCCTAGCACCTTGCATGGTGGCCTGGCTCTCCCCTGCCTGTGTTCCTGGCCCTGCAGTCCTCCTTGACTTCAATATGACTCCTCACTTTTGTTCTGGTCTCACATCCAAAGTGAGCCCCTGAAGGGGTATCGGCCCTGTTCACCTTCTTACCACCTAGTCTTGGGACAGAGTCCAGCAGAGTCAGTCCTTAGCAACACACAGTGAGTGAACAGATTCAGAGGACAAGGCCGAGCCACTGGAAGGGCAGGATTGTGCTCTACCGTTGAAACTCTCCATGTTCACTCTGGGCACATTAGCCAGGAAATTCTCTGGAAGGATTTTTCTGTTTTTAAGCAATCAAGTCCACATTAAAGCTCCTCAGAGCCTGAGTGAGGAGACGCAGGTGGCCAGCTCGTGTGTCATGTGACCACTTTGCTTAGGAAGACTACAATCATTTTCTTGCTTTTTTTTAGTAGCAACTAAAATAAAATCTATGAATTCAGAGAAAAATATAAATAAAGTGCCAGATCAAAGGCCCTTTGGTAGCCTCATTAAGTGTCATGACAGTTGGGCATTGTGGCTGTGGTTCTGGAGGCGCCACATGCCCCGGTAGAAAGGTGGTCGGATGGAGCCCCTGGGGCCCTGAGTGCCTCAAAAGCTAATAGAGCAGCGACTGTTACCATTACGCTGTGTCATCATATCAGAAAGTCCACTTCTGCATTAGCCTAGCAGACAGCATCTCAAAAATTAATTCTTATAATAACTGGTCAAGAAGGGGCTGACTGGCTGCTCCATTTATGGATGTCAGCATTCGGCAGATGTCAATGGGTGCTGCCTGTGACAGCCTCCTAGGAAGGTCTGCTTTTGCAGAAAGAGGTCACAAAGAGAAGCAGGGGAGGAGCCCGGTGGGGCATTGAAAGTCTCCTGGCTGGGTGTGAATCCATGTGGGGTGGGCAGGGGTTTAGGACAACACTGCTAGAAGGGGGTCCCTGTGTCTCCAGAGGCAGGAGGCACATCTCAGTCCCTCGAGACTGCCACGAGATGATCTTTGCTCCTGAATTCACCTCTATCCTCTGGACAAACCCCTGGTGGTAAAGAAGTATGGAGCATAAGTTCACTTGACAAGGGGGTACCTGAGCCCAGCTCATGTACAGCCCCCTACTTGGCCCTGAAGAGAGACCCCATGTCAGGGCTAAGCCTCAGGCAGAGTTCAGTGTGTGTTTAAAGGCCTCTGAAGCTTTGTTCCTAAATGGTTAAGCAATAAACATGCTCATCTGATTCCAGGTTAAGAAATAGAAAAATAAATACATGTATATGTTTATACACATGAAGAAAAGGCTAGAATCATAGCTGGAGAGATATAAAATGATGCTCCAATTGTGTTAGGTGATGCACGCCTCTAGTCCCAGTTACTCAGGAGGCAGAGGCAGGAGGATCGAGATCTGAGGCCTGCGCAGGGACAAGCATGAGACCTTATCTGAAAAACAAACTAAAAGCAAATGGACTGGGGCATGGCTCAAGTGGTAAAGTGCTTGCCTAGCAAGTGTGAGATCTTGAGTTCAACCCCCAGTACCTGTCTTCTACCTTGAATGCATACAACCTGGGAGGTTTTTCTTGAATTTAGGAAAAGATAAGCGTGTGCTCTGCTGTTCTTTGTACCTCTTTGCAGACAGAGGAGCTGCTGTCCTTCACAGACACTGCCCTGCCTTCTTACCTAAGGAGTCTTTGAGGTGCGTCATCTGTTCTGTAGGGTCTCTTCTCACACAGGTTTTGAAATTCCCGGAAATTTAATGTGACACTAAGTCTTAAGCCAAGGAGGCCAAGGAAGCGTTCAAACTCGTCATCTTTTATGTTGAGCAGCAGCTGTGGAAGCAGTTTGTGAAGATCGTTCATGTTGATTATGCCATCCATGTCAGTGTCTACTTTAAAGAAGGCGGAGTAGGGGTCCTGGAAACAAAACGCACCCATCAGAGCCCTTCCCCCCCACACCTGGGCGCCGCACGCTGCCAGTACTGCATAGCTCCGTCATGGCTCTGTCATGGCTACCCTGAAGCTTTTGGAGATCTCGTGGCTCCCCAGTCCTGGTCCCAATGACTTCTCCCAGGAATCACAAACTTCTCTCCCTATTCCAAGGTGAGGAGCTGGAGAGTGCGGGCAGGGTGGCTTTTTCTTCTTTCCTACTCTCAGTTTGCAGCATCTGTCCTTCCCATACCGAGAGGAAGAAGAGTGTGCTGGGTCTTTCTAGCACATTTAAGGACCTTGCTCTCCATGCCTTTCTGCGCACATGTGAACAAATACTGTGCTGATTTCACACCAGGAGCCAGCCAGGGCCAGCACTCTGTGCAGGCCCTTTGCTCTGCCCATGGTGCTGTTCAGCGACCAGGGACTCCCACTTTGCAGATGGGAAGACAGGCTCAGGGGTGGCCAGGACTTGTGATGTGACTGAAGGAATGTCCCAGAGGCAGTGTGAGTCTGCATACGATATTGGACCATGCTTGATTTTCTTGTCTGTAAAATGGAGGTGATAGATAAAGTCCCTCTACTTCCTTGGGTTGTTGGGAGGAGAGAAGTGCTAACGTGTGCAAAGCACTGAGACTGCTGCCTGGCATGTTTGGTTAAGTAGTGCTCTAAATGCTGTTTGTCTTGTCTAAAGTTAGACTGCAAGTGTGAGGCTGTTTCTGGGCCAACAGCTGTGTCTCCTCCATCCCCAGCAATGTGCCTCCTGAGTCTCCAGCTGGAGGTGTTGCTACTGTGGCCCCAATACCTGCATTTCCATCAGCCCTCACCCCAGTTATCTCAGTGGCCCCGCTCATGCCACACAGCTCCCTCCATGTAAGGTTGTGTGTGACACAGAGCAAGCCCCGCTTTGACTCAAGTGTCTAATTAAATACTTTGGGATTTAGTAGAAAGATCTATCTGTATTCCCTCATTTATTCATTAACCAAACATTATTCAGCACCTAGCATGTGTAGTCACTGTGCTAAGTACCATGGAAACCAGTTGAAAAAATCCTGCCCCCACCTCTCTGAGTCATCACCCTCCATGAGGAGGCAGACATGTAACCAGCTGTGGTTCCTGCCCAAGGGGCAACCCTGGTTGCAGACCCATCAGCTCGTTAGGGGTTCCCTCTAACTCAAGCTGTAAGTCCTCACATCCTCCAGACCCACATTTCCAAATGGGGCGCTCTTTCTTAAAAGTCAAACTCCTGGCCCCAACTCTTTTCCCCACTAGGCTTTTCTACCTCTGCAGGTGGCACTTCTCGGTCCACATACTCAGAGTCCTGATTCCTCTCTTTCTCTTACTCCGCACGTTCATGTATTCACACATCCACACTGTGCAGCTCTCTGCACAGTGTACTGGGAATTGGTACCTCTCCCCAGGCCCCTGGATTCTGCAGGAACGTCCAAATGGGCTCCCATTTGCCATCCTGTCCCCACTGTCATCCCTGTGTAGCTCCAGTCAGCTAAAGCTGCTTGTCTGCTCAGCCCCTGTGCTCTGTGTTTCTTTGCCCTTGGCCTCTCTCCTCCCACTTCCCCCCATTGCTGTTCTCTGGCACTCCAAACTGCCTCCATGCCTCCACAGGAGCCCTCCTTTCTGCAGTGTGTGCAAAGTTTACTTCTCCCTCACTCTGTCTCAAGTTCGCCTTTCTGGAGAGGCCTCTCCTGGCCGCTCTAGACAGTAGCACCAGCTAATTGGTTGCTGGCCTCTCACACTGTCTTTCTTTGTGGCACAATTCCCACCTGACTCACTAGAGACTCTGAGCTGCCTCCCTTCCCTCTAGAATATGCCCATGAGGCCTGGGATCCCTTCTGTTCCTGGTGACAGCCCCTGTCCCCGAGTGGAGATCGAACAGTTATCTGTGGGAGGAAGCTATCAGAGGAGGGAGCAACAAGTATTTCCTAGCATCTGTCACGAGCTAAACACTGCTAGGTACAGAGCCATAGTGACAACTAAAGCCCGGCCCCTGACAACAAGGTCTTCATCATCTGCTGGGGAAGAAAGACGTGTAGTTCAGTGTCCTTCTTAGGGGAAGTGAAGGCAATTCAGTGCAATAGATGACACAGCAACTGTGAGATCAGTGTCCCGCCAGTCTTCATTGCTGCCCTGCAGGGACATCATAGGTGCTGTGGAGCCTATTTAATTCTAACCTTTACAAGTGTACTAACTTTAACTATATCCCCAAAACTTAGTCTTAACTTCTCAGAATTAAGACTCCTAATTTTATTACACAGGCTTTGCAGTCAAACAGATGTTATTTCAGTTCAAGCTATGATATTTACTAGGTGTGTGGCCTTGACTAAGTTTCTCCCCATCTCTGACCCTCGGTTTCTCCAGCTGTAAAATGGGAACACCAATTCTGGAGGCTTACACGGGCATTAGCTGGTCAAAGGGGGAGGAGGAGCCACCCAGGTAAAGGAACAGAATATGTGCAGAGGCCTGGAGGCAGAGTGGACTGAAGTGTGGAGCAGAAGAAGAGTGAGTCAAAGCTGGAGGGAAGGCCATGGCAGAACAGGTCAGGCAGGAGCAGGGCTTATCCTAAAGCTAGGTGGTGCCTGATCAGAGCTGTGTGTTGATGCGAGCATCCCATAAGGCCAGATGCCCAGGGCAGACCAGGAAATGAAAACTGAGGAAAGTGATCGCACAGAGACCCTACCTGTGGGGCTGGTTCATCCTGCTTGTATTTTAACCTGCAGAGACACAGAGGGAAGCTGATGTCGTGTGTCCTTTCTAGCCATGATTCCAGGTGAGCCCCAGGTAAAGGTCAGCCCATAGGGCCACAGAGAACCCGGGTGTGGCTCTGTCCCAGGGCATGTCCCTAAGTCACTCAAGGAGTCTCTGCTCCTGCTTCTTTATTATTCAGTGGCTCCAGTCTTGGCCTGGCCTGCTAAGGTATGATGTGCCCAATCAATCTTGCCATGATCTGCAGACCTGACCAGGGCTCAGGTGGAGTCCACATGGCTGGACAGTGACACCACCAACATGAACAACAAAAGAGTTGTGAACTACTTCAAAGCTTTACGAACCCAAAAAACTTTTTTTCCCCATTACTGATGAGGAAAGATTATGGATGATCAAGAGTAGGCGCTCACTAAATTAAGTGACTGTTTCTCTCCATTCAAAGATCCATATGCAGGCTTTGTCCACTTGTGTGTCCCTGTGAAGGGAACCCCAAGGGTACCTGCACCCTGGCCTGTCTCGCCCAAGCTGGCAATGAGGGGCCCATGACTTTGTTTTACTCACTAGGTTACAAGCTCCTTGACAGAGTGGGGGTTGGTGAACATTCACTCAATCAATACATTGTTTATTTAAAATAAAGATCGTCTTAGAAAGTACAGGACATAGCCAAATTATAGTGGTTATACAAACACGGGAAGAATGGTGCCAGCATGGAGCTGGGATCTCCTACCTCGCTGTGAGGTGAGCAAGAGAGAGACCAAGCAGAGGCCAGAGTAAAGTCTGCAACGCAATGGGCAGGGTGAGCACAGTAGCCACCAGCCTTGGCATGCTGGGGACCGTCATGGAGGGATGTCTACTCCCCAGCCCTTTTTCTCTCCTTCCAGTGGCCACTGCCTCCCACCCAGCTGGGCTTCCTTCTCTAGAGAGGCCTGCTCTCACCATCCAACAGCCCCTGCTACTTCCATGCTCAGCTATGCCCTGATGATTCACAGGTTGCCTTTGTGGCTGGGTAGTAGGGTGGATTCAATATTGATCCATACCTCCTCCATGTATGCACAGGGTGATCATATTCTTTCAAAGAAAAAATTAGGATGTATGAACTGACAAATGCACAGAATGTTTCAAGTCAGACCCAACCTGGAAAACCCAGATAGTCTTCATAGATTCATTTTAAAACAGGGGCTTGGTGACCAGAATGAGCCTCCAGTGGGTGATCAGTGTGGGAAGAGAGTTCACGCTGCCTCCAGCCCAGCACCACCCCTTGGAGGCTCACTCTGCCAGCTGCTCTCATCCCCCTCCATTCTCCTCTGGGGAACCCCTCTCTCTCCCTCCTCCTGCCTGTTGAATTGATTCAACAGGGTACATTCTAGCCCCGGTGCCCTCTGTCTTCCAGGGTATGGCAATTAAACTTCTCTTCCTCCCGCTTGAATGCTCTGTTTATACCTCTCAGCACAGAGTTTAGGGCACTCTGTCCCTGCCTCTGCCTTCCAATGGCTGTTGTTCACAATGTGCAAGCTATGCCTCTCACCCAGTGAGCTGCCATGTCTTCTCCTAGAGCCTGACTCTGTCTGCACCAGTGGGCCACCTATCCATGGCTTGCCCCTCCTTTTCTGGCCAGCACATGATTAGGGCTTCAGAGGTAGAAAAGGGCCACCTTCTCCAGGAAGTACACCTTAAAGGGTCTTTCCCACTGCTCCATAGCATGCTCCGCCTCCTCATCAGGAGCCCACGGACTGTCTGGGACTTGTTTATTTGCTGCTGTGTCTTGGAGCAGATTAGCACCCTAGGAAGGGCTTGGATGGCCCATCTCCAGCATTTAGCATGGATTCCAACACATGGTGAGTATGTTACACTTGTGTGGTGAGTGAGCGAGTGGAGTGCAATGGACACCATGGGTCCTAGGCCTACTGACCATGGCTGGCCATGTGAAAGAGCCTCCTTCCTTACTTCTCCTCCTAGAAACATCTGTGCTGAGAGGTAGAAACAGGGCATTCAAGCGGGAAGAAGATGAGTTTAATATGCCAAACCCTGAGAGACAGAGGGCACCAGGGCTGGAATGTACCCTGCTGAACTGATTCATCAGTCAGCAGGAGGCCTCAGCAAAGGGGAGGGTCTCAGAGTCAGACTCCCGCTCCGTGCCCTTCTCTCTAACCAACTAGTCTTCCAGAGAAAGCTGTGTGTCCCCTGGAGTTCAGGGGCTGAGTGGACACCTGTGTGGGCTGCAGGGCAGGGAGCAGAAGGAAGCCCCAGAGAAGCCGAGTGGTAGTCACACCTTACCCGGAATGATTCCTTCAGCCTCTTGGGGAAAAGTCTTAGGCATTCTTCAGCAGATATAAAGTGGCTGTTCAAGTGAGTCTTTGAAGAAACCGGAGACTGCACTAGAGGCACACCTGACCCACCCAGTTTAGCATCTGAAATGACCAGAACACGAGATTGCCATTAGTGCCGCGCCCACCTCTTGATTTCTACTTTCGCACCTTCTTGCTTCCCTTCTCGTGACAGTCATTATGCCCTGCAATGGACACACCATTGACTTTCACAGGATCTTCTTTCCAATCTTCCCATCTCTTAGAAAGGCTCCTATTACCACAAAAGGAACTTGTTCCCTAGACTATGAGGCCACATTGCACTTGGCGCCCTGATGTGTTCACTCATCTCATGTCTGTCTCTGTCCTTCTTTGAGGGCAGGGATAGTGTCTTGTTCATCTCCCAACTCTAGGGGCAGAGGAAGAGAATTTCTGCCTCTTCTTTGGTCCCTGGAGTTATGTCCTAATGACAGGAATGTGTCATTTCTTCCCTGTCTGTGGTCAGACAGTCCTGACCACGTATCTGTCAGACACCATGGTAAGGGCCTTCACCCGTATCATGGTCCTTCCCAACCACCCAGTGAAGTAGAGCCTCACTCCTTGTTGAAGCACCAAGAAGTGATCCTGTGCCTTTTCAGAGGAGATGGGGCTCAGAGGGTCCCCCAGCTGCCCTGGCACCACTCAGGCTCCACAGCTGAATGGAAGCCCACCCGCTTCTAGAGCCCACTAGCTAGGGACTGCATCATGCTGGCTCGCTTCCCTACAACAGAGCGAGGAGGTACAGCCACTACTAAAACCCAATCCATTCCCCTCAGGGCTGGGGGCACCTGGGGGACCTTGTCTAAAGCTATTTCATGTGGGGACATGGCTGTAAGTGTGATTCTCTGTGCATGTTTCAGCCAAGCCCTCCCCATGTGTGGGGTCTGCAGATGGACCCCACAGGGGTCCCAGTGGTGGAGACAGGGTGCCCAGATCATCTTCTGGTCTAGTCTTGGGCCCAGCTTCTGACCCCCTGCACTGCACAGTGGTAGCTGGTTACTGCCTGGCAGATGAGCTGACTCCACTGCAGTACCCATTGCTGACCCCTGGCCTGGGGTCATGGAGCCTGGCTTTCCCTCTTGCAGCATCTTGCCCAATGGGGTCTGATGGAGGTCAGCCAGGTTGTTCAGAGGGAGTAAGGGGGACATGTCAAGAAAAGGAAGGGCAGCAAAGGGAGGGGCACAGAGCAGAGACAAATGCTGAGCTTGGCCACTCTGCTGGGAACTCACTGGCTCACCCTGAGCCCACTCTCTCCCCTGATAAAGGAATGCCCCTGGTCCAATGGGGCCACACAAGCTCCCTTCCTTCCATTCATCTTCCTTCAAGAGTGTTAAGACACACAGCCAGAGAAAGCTGCCCATGTTGTCTCTCCCACCCCCTCCCCCACAGGAATAGGACCTCTCCCTGAGGTTGGCAAATGTGAATCTGACAGAGGTGGGGGATCCCAGGCACCATTTGGGGGAGGCTCTCCAGAGGAGATGCTGCCACCTCCTAAAGGAGGGCCAAGAAGAACACTTCATGCCGAGGACCACTGGGATAAACAGCCCCCCTGTAGGGCACTAGCAGCAGTGAGAAGAGTGTTCCATGACCTCATGCACAAACTCCACGGCTTTGCCAGAGCTGTGAGCAAAGAGAAGGTAGCAACATTGGCTCCTCCAGGGGCTGGAGGCCCACCTGCCTTTGCCCTCAGGAGGGTCGTCCTATTTGCCCTTGACTGCTGGGAAACCTAAGAAGGTGCAGGTGGCACAGGGGAGGACCCAGTCCCACATTTTCACAGCACAGGATGGGTTCCTAGTGGTGGTGGGGGTGGTGATAAGCTCAGGTATCACTGAACATTCTAGAATCTCTGTATCCCTATCTGTCAAGAGAGAGGAACAATATTTGCCTGGCCTGAGCATGGAATTATTAACTACACATAACTAACATCTTTTTAGGAGGAAAAGCTTCAAGGATATCAGGTGTAGTTGAAGAAATGGGCTTTGAGTAAATTTTAGGAATCATTTGTGCTCTGAGCTTATAGAAGACTCAGACCAAGTGCCACAGAAAATTCTGTTTCACTTAGTGGAAAGGGCTGAAATATAGATAAAATTAAGAAAAAACATCTGTCCTGGAAAAAACATTGCTTTGGCACCTTAGCCAACATCTCCAAGCAGTCTAGTGGCACAGCTAGGAAGGACATGTGGGACCCCAGGAGACATGATGCAAGGGCAGGTGTGCACCTGGCCACTCGCTACCTTCAAATCCTGCTGCAAAGTCCAGGTAACTCATCCCTTCCTTTTTGTAGCCTATTTTGGTGGTCAGCAGAGAGTACTGTGTGTCGTCCATGGGCATCCCACTGTCTTCCAGGACCTGGCAGGGAAGAGGTGCGGGTGGAGAGGTGTTAGGTTGTCTGGTGTCACTGCTTGGCCGAGCCCCTCCTGTCCTGCGCTGGCTCCAGCCCATGATTGTTACTTGTCTGCCTTCACTCAGGCTGCCAGGGCGGGGACAGGGTCCTGTATGCCTGGGCCCTAGCATAAGGCCTGTGTTTGTTGAGTGTGTGAGTGAACAAGGGGTCAGGCACATGGCACTCAGGCCAGGGGCAGCTCATCAACACTCCTCCAAGGCACTGCCAGCCAGGGTGGCCAAGTTCATGTCTATTGTCCCTGCAGTGGCTTTTAAAAGTCTTCTAAGCCAGATTTACATTCACCTACATTGAAGGACACACAAGCACAATAAAGCAAGGTGGCTTAAAGAAAGAAAATAAGGTTTTCACTAAAGATTCATCATGACCCATAGTTCACATGGAGAGCTGTGGCTGGGTGATGGGGAAGGAATCCATGGGCACCTTTTTTCTTCTCCCTGTGACAGTTATTTCTGACCCTTTCCCCCCAGCAATCACACCTCCTGTTCCATTTATTTGTGTGTGTGTGTGTGGTGGGGAGGCAACTGGGAAAACACACCTCCCTATGTTGTACACATTGGAGCAGAATCTTCCTGATGCCACCTTCTTAAGGCAAATGGATTGACTGGGCTACTCTGGGCAGCTGACACCTTTGGATCAATGGTTGATCAGTCAACAACCTAGACAGCTGTGTACCGAGAGGGAGCTGCACCCAGTAGGAGTGCTGGGGGTATAGGCTGCTCTCCCATATTCACACTCACTCACAAGGAGGAAGCACAGTTTTCTTCCAGCAAAAACCACAGAATCACAGTTCAAAATGAATCTGTGTGTCTAGAAGCCAAAGCTGTGTAGGATGGCTGACCCCAATGGGAACAGAGGACAAAGGCTCTCCAGGATGGCTAAGCATGCAGAGGACTGTGAAGAGTGTGAGGAGTAGTGTCTATGGCCAGCTGCACTAGGGCAGTGGATGGAGGCTGAGAGATCAAAGAAAATACCCAGAGGTGGTAGGTGAGGTTTACTGAAGCTCACCAGCAGGGATGGTAATGGGACAGGGTCTGTGAGGAGAGGTACAGGACCAACAGGGCTGGGAACGCCACGATCCAGTGGCACCAGTGGACAAGTAGTGCTATGTTGCCTACGGCACTGTAAATTATGCTTAGTCTCTCCACAGAGCTCCACATGGACTGTGGTGAGGGGCCATTGGCCTCACCAGCAGGCTCTGTCCAGTGTAGCCTGTTCTCCCAGGAGCAGCTGACAGCTGTGTGCCAGTGATGCAGGTCCTTTCACAGACGTACCCACTGCACAGAGCCCAGTGCTGCAGAGCTGACTTTATTTGAACATTCTGATTTGGCCGGCCTGGCCCACTTCTGTTACTTCCGTGGCTTGGCTAGAGCCTTGGGATCAGAAAGGGATGTTTTAAGGACATGGCATTTGAGGTCCCGCTTTTCTCAGGATCATATGGGAATGAGGAAGATAAGGTGGCTCCGGTGCGACAGTTTCAGAGTAAAGCTTCGGGACTGAGACAGGATGGGAAACAGTTTGTGGTAAGATGCTGTTACACTGTGGGCATCATGGCACTGTTCCTGGGCAGTGATGTGTTCATCTTGCTGCATGCCAGGCACCATGCTGAGCTCTTTTCAGGCACACACAGCTCCCATCCAATCCTTATGAGAAGCCTGGGGAAAGGTGCTCTTGCCAATCCCATGCTGAAGATGGGGAAACTAAGGCTTGGGGGCCTTTAAGTGACTGGCCCCAGTCACGTGACTAGGAGTTGTCAGGCCTGGGATTCCATCTAATCAACCATTGCTATGGTGAACCCTTGTTGGAATAAGGAAGCTGAGCCGGATGAAGAACAGGGGAGGTAGAAATGGACAGGAAATGACACAGGAGGAAGGAGGGGGGAACCCCGTCATGGAGCCCTGGAGCCCTAGCAGGCACCCACACTGGCCACACAAGGCAGACTGATTGGAGCCTTGGAGGATGCCTTGTGACAACCCCTCCTTGCCATGGGAGAAGATGGGAGGCCTCCGAGGGGTGCTACAAGGCCCTCTCCCTCAGAGACAGTTTCTCCCTACTCCCATCTCTCAATGCCAATTCCAGACTAGAGGTGCAGACCGTGAACCACTTCGTCACAGTCTAGATTTGACTCAACACAGGAGAGGCCACAATTACAGTGTGGTCATCAGCTCCTTTTGTATTGGTGTCTACTACTAGCATGTGGGAAGGGGACTGGGGAACTGGCACCATGCAGGTGACAAACTGAATGGGAAGGTGATCATTGTGGCCTTCCTGGTCCATCAGTTGGGTGTGGCCTTGGCCAGGCTTGCCTATGGAGGTCACAAGTGAAACAGTGCAGAGTGTTTGTTGCAGGGCTGGGGCCAAGCAGACCGAAGGGCTGCAGGTGCTGCAGCACTGCTGGTGTGTGTGGGGGGGTTGGAGGAGGGCTGGAGCTGAACTCCAAAGCCACACTGAGGGCCTGCCCCCGGGAGTTGGGCAGGTGTTGAGTGACTGGGAACTCCACACCATCTGTGTGTGCTCCTGTGCCTGACTCTTCTGAGACGCCTGTCACAGCTTGGGGCCACACAAGTGGTAAGAGAGAACACTGAAGCCCACACAGAAGCACCCAGAGGCAGTGGGTCTCTGAAGTTAATAGATGGGTTGCTTGCTTTGAAAAAAAAAATAACTTCATATTTTGAAAACAATTATACATGAATTATTCATTGCAAATCCTCCTGCTTAGTCCTTTCACAGAAACATATGTAACGGAGAGGAAAAAAATGTCTGTAGGCAAATGTTTCCCTGCCTGAGGGTTGAGAAGCACTGTAGACATGTGATAGCCTTGAGCAGCCTGTCCAGCGGACCAGGGATGCCACCCTGATGGGCATGAGCACCACGGAGAACACAACCCAGCAAGCATGGGTCTGGGGACAGGCATGGGCTTTCTGCAAACACAGGTATCTGGTACCTCCTCCAGGGCCCCCATGCATAACTCTTGTTTCCGAGGTGAACACAGCAGCAAACCAACTAGATTTATCGCAACCCTTGGAGGCAATTTACAGTACAACAAAGTCTAACAGCAATGTTTATAAGCAGAGTTTTAAACATTTTCCCATTCAAAGCATGTCCTTGGGTCTTTTCTAAGAGACATTTCCCTGAAAAAGTTCCTCAAAGAGTGATGAGCTATGGTCTGGCATTTTCTGATTCACCAATAGTTACTTCTGTCACCCCTGGGAAGTGCCTTCAATTATAGCCTGTCTTTTTCACGAGCCCACTGTGAAGGAAGGTGCCCAGTGATGGGACTCTGGGGGACCGGGGTTTTCCCGGCCCAGCTACTGCAGAGCAGCCTGGGAGAGAGGCCCTACCACTTTCTTTTTTGGGTGCTACTTGCTGAGCCTCTCTGCCTCACAATGTTGGTGGTTTCTCTAGGTGCCACAGTCCACCTAAAGTCCATATTGTATCACTCCACATGAGAAGCAGAAAGCTGAGACCACACAGGCCCCCACCCTTGTCCTTCATGCTCCAGTTGTCATTTGTTTTATATTTATATACATTACAAATCCCATAAGAAGAGTCTATAATTTTTGTTTTGACCACACTCCTGTGCATTTTTTTAAAATTAAGAAACTAGCCTTTCGTATTTAAGCAGATGCTTACCATCTCTAAAGTTCTTTATCCTTTCACCAACATCCAAGTCTTCCCATTCCTTGAGCCCGCTGTAGCCTCTGAACATGGACTTGCAGACAATTGTCTTGGTTTTTGTCTTTGTTTTGCGTTGTATTGCTTAATCTGAAAGCATCCCCTTCATTCTTGAAGGGCACCAAATCCCAGGCTGAGAGGACTTTGCTCTGTTTGGCTTCAGTTTTCTCCTTGAGCGTGTCAGTCATTGTCCCACTGTCTTTGACTCCGTCATTTCTGCTTGAAGAGAGATGGCAACTATTTGTAATGTGTCACTTTTTTGTATTGCTTTTTAAGATTTCTCTTTGATTTTGTTTTTTTAGCAGCTTATTTATGATTTTCTTTCTATTTATCCTTTTTGGAGTTTCCTGAGCTTCTCAAAACTGTAGGTTTAGGCTTTTTACCCCAGTTGGGGAGTTCTAGCCATTACCTCTTGTCTCCTGCTGTGATTCCAATGTTAGACCTTTTGCTATGGTTCCACATGGGCTTGAGGCACAATTCTTTCTGATTTTTTTTTTTGTTTACCTTTTTCTTCCCTCTTCCTCGGCTTGTATAACTTCTACTGATGTATCGCCAAAAGCACACTGACTTCCTGCTGTCATCTTCATCCTGTGGTTAAGCCATCTGGTAAAGTTTTTATCTCGTGAATCTTTTTTTTTAGTTCCATTTAATTCTTATATTTTTTACTTTTCTGCTCAGATTTCCTATATTTTTGTTCATTGTGAGTATGTTGTCTTTTATATCACTAACCATTTTTACCACAGGTACTTTGAAGTCTTTGAGAGTTTTTGTTTGTTTGTTTGTTTTGGGTGGTACTGGGCTTTGAACTCAAGGCCTTGTGCTTGCTAGGCGGGTTCTCTATCACTTGAGTCATGCCCCCAGCCATTTGAGGGTGAATATCTGGTCACCTAAGAGTCTTTTGAGAAAGGCCATGATTCCTGCTTATCTACATGTTGGGTAATTTTGGATTATATATTGGACACCATGAATGTTATGGTGTGGTGACTTTGGATTTTGTTATATTTCTCTAAAGAGGACTGAACTTTTTTTAAAATTAATTTTTAAATTTTAAAATATTTAATTTTTAATTAAATATTTTAATGCCTACAATTTCTTATATACATGAATTGCAAAACATTCACCTGTATATGCAAAAGCATATTCTCTAGCAGGTCAACAGTACTAGGAAACAAGCTTAATGAAATGAAAAAGACTTTCATTTAAACTCAATTTGTCCATTATGTATAAGACATGATGGATTTAATAACCTCAAAGAATCTATATTCCACTCTTGGTAATACACTAAACACCTGAATATTTATTTCATCTCATTCATTCACAAAATAAATAGTAGTCTAATCAGCATACTGAAAATAAAACAGCCAGTAAGACATTGGTTATTGTTGTCATTCACTTGTTTATTGAAGGAGGCCACAGATTTGGCTGAACTCAAACTGGAAAAGCCTGTCTTTCAGACTCCAGATACAATTTAATTTCAGTTCTGTTCTTTTATCCTTAATGGCCACCTACAATGTGCCCAGCTCATGCATGATAGTTAAGGGCAGTCAGTTATGCATAGAACTTGGGGCATTTATTCTCTGGCTCTAAATTTTTTAGAAAGGCTCCCTCCCTTTAATTCCCAGTGATATTAGTTGCCCAGACCTTTTCTCTCTGGTTCTTCAGATCCATGTTTTTGTTTTGGTTTTTTAAAATTGTTGTTCTGGGTTTACATTGTGATATCTATAAAATATATCATAGTTGAATTCACCCTCTCCATCATCTCCTTTATTTCCCCTCCCCACTTGATTTGTTTTTTTTTGACACAGAGTCTCACAATGTAGATCAGGCTGGCCTTGAACTCACAACACTCCTACCTCAACCTCCCAAGTACGGGGATTATAGGCATGTCCCTCCATGTCTGGATCTATCAGTGTTTTATCTTCCCTACATTGTACCAGCTTCAGCCTTCAGCCAGGTGAAAAGTCACACAGAAAATGAGAACCTTACCTAATGTCATTCCCATCTTCCTAAGTCGACTCCCCTCCAGAATCTGTGAGCTACCTTCAACCTCCAGGCATTTGGTTATTCATTCAAATAATTACTTGCTTGCTTATCTAACATTGCCCATTATTTACATGTGATAGCTCTGGGAGGACTGGTCCAGTAGAAGCTTAGTTGACCATACTAGTGAGCTCCCAGTCACACTGACTGAGCTGTAATGACAAGCATGTCCCTATGACACCACTCAGGGAAAGGCTTCCCAGTGCTGCCCAGCCTGGGACACACATGCATGCAGATCTGACCTTCCATACCCCTTCTGCATACCTCTATCATAGACAGTCCATCGCACAGGCCCAACTCATGGCAAGCACCCAACAAATTACTGTTGGATAGAGAAATTACCTTTATATTCTAAGAGCACAAAGTAGATGTTAGATAACTATTGAATGGGGTGAGGGAAGGGGTGTGTGTGTCTGAGCATGGATCAACTAACTCGCCACACCAGCCATTGTGTCTGGATTAACTTGAGTCTGACTAAGAAAATCCATGGCAGCACAGATTGGAGTGTAAAACATCTTTTAGCCTGTCTAGGAAGGATTCTGAATATCAAGAATGCTGTGAGGCAGGATAAGAAGGCACTATCCTTGTGAGATATATGGAAGGAACCAAGAGGGTTCTGTGATAGGGTTTTGTGACAGAGACTGTGACAGGGACTGTGAATGGTGTGCTGGCTCTTGGCCTGCAGTGCAGACCCTTCTTTGTTGGAGGTTTCACTGTGTCTGTGCTGCGTCAGCCCCAGGATCTTTATTGTTCTTCCCTCAAAACTACATTTAGTTGGGCTCTCTTTTTTAAATGTCAGTTACAGAAAATCATGGAAAAGATTCACATTTTTTTTTTGGTGCTGCTGAAGTTTGAACTTGGGACTTTGCACTTGCCAGGTAGGTGCTCCATTGCCTGAGCACACGTCCACCCCTTTTTGCTCTGGTTATTTTTGAGACCACAATCTTCCTATTTTAGCTTCCCTGCTGCAGCTGTGATGACAGGTGCTCACCACCATGACCAGTTTTTTTTTTTTTTTCTATTGGGATGTGATTTCATGAAGATTTTTGTCTGACCTTGAACCACGATCCTCCTGTTCTGAGCCTCTCAGTAGCTAAGATTGATTGTCTATAATCACTCCAGTTCACATGCATCCTCCCCATCTTTACCAGCATGCATTAGTTGTACAGAGGGATTCACTGTGACATTTCCATATACACATATGATGTAGCCCGACAAATTCACCCCTCCTATCACTCCCCACCTGTCCGCTTCTTGAAACAATTTCAACAAGTCTCATGGTACTATTTTCATACATGTACATAAAGTATGTCCACCGTTTTTGCCCTTCCCCTTCCCGCAGTTACCTACTCCCAAACAGAATCGGTTTTACAATCCTGTCCTTCACTTTTAAGAAGTAGATTTTGTGTATGAGAGAGAATGGGAATATCTGTCTTTCTTAGTCTGGTTTATTTTGCATAACACAATGCTCTCCAGTTCCATCCTCATGTGTATTCTTAAGGCCAAGATTTAAAGACACACACTGAGGGGAAAGCAGGATCCAGGGGCTCTGCCCTTCCAACTGGCTCTCCTTGTCTGAAAGTTCTCTGGCCAACATTCTTTTGTGAAAAAAAAAACTAAAGAAAATTCTGGGGGTTATTTTTCATAAGTAATAGTATTTCTATTTCTTTATAGGCAATGAATGAAGCAGACTCACACAAAAAAACCTGTCTGCCCTAGAACATCAGACTCAGTCTCCCCACCTGCCGTCCCCAGCCCAGTGCTCCTTGATCTTCCAGCCCCTCGCCCCACCAACCAGAATGCAGGCATGGCTGGGATGCAGTCATCAAGATTGTCTCAAATGCAAAGCAGGCTCAAAGACTGAGAGTGGCATGGCTGGAAAATATGGAACTTTCAGAACAGATCTGACTCATACTTTAATAGGAAATTCAAACTCTTTTACCAAATGCTCCCTAGAAAATTCAGAAAATTCAGACACGTGGGTCTAACTGTCTACATGGCGCCAGAAAGAGTTGAAGCAAAGATCTGATCCTGTATCATTGGTCTGCACAAGACAACACTGTCCCAGGGACTCAGTCCTGGAAAGACTAGAAGACAGAGGGTTGAAGTAGGCATTTCAACCTCTTCATTACAGGTGAGGAAACAGACCCAGAAAGTCCTGCTCCAAGGTCACAAGTGAGTGGGATGGGGCCATGACAGAGACTTGGTACTACACAGGGAGGCTTGGGCGCCATGGACAACACACTGGCTGTTGCACTATTGAGGCTCTGCCTATATTAACAGTGGAAAACATGGCCCCTGATGCATAGGACCCACTGCAAGAGGTACTGCTCCCCACCCAAATATCCAGGCTGGCACAGAGAGTAGGTCTAGTTGGGTACCATGTTTAGAACAGAGCTATGGCAGAGATGAGGACTCTGTGAGCCAACTACTGGCGGCTTACAATGAAACAAATATTTACTCTCACGCTGTGGGGCTATGGGTTGGGTAAGGTTTGGCTGATGGAAGACCAGTCGAACTGGGGGTTTCTGGTTCCACCTGTGGGTTGACGGGTGACTCTAGGCTGCAGGTTTAGGCCTGCCTTTGCAGATTTATTCTGGGGACCAAAATAAGGATACCTGCTGCCTGGCAAGCTCTTGAACAACAGCTTATGGGAGCACAAGGTCATCCCAACCACACAGGCTTACTGAAGGGCTATGCTCTGGCCACACCCAGAAAGAAAGCCAAACCTCCATGGTTAGGCAAGTACTGAGCACAGAGGGTGATGACAGCCCCTTCCAGAGCTGAATCTTGGGATTCTCCTCATGGATAGCAATGCTCTGGTCATAAGGAACCCACAATCCAGCATGCCCCCAAATCTAGAAATCTCTAGTCCATAGTCTAGATCTGCCTGGTCCCCAGATACATCCCTCCAGTTCTGAGGCTGTGGGAATGGACCATACTTCCCCAGCATGACTCTGGACCTTCCAGACCAACAGTCTGCAGATAGTAATCATAAAATCGTGAACACTTTTCCTTCCTTATTTGCTGCAGACATGTTGGTGGAGATGATTTGATTTAGCTTGTTTTATTTTTTTTAAAAATGTTCCCACAGAACCAAATAAGGCTACAATTGTGTCAGATGGCACTGAAAGAGAAAGTGCTGAGCCCAACTGTGACCTTCAAAACTGGAAGAAGACACCTTAGTCTGAGAGAGAAAATGAGGGGATCTGACAGCTTTGCAGTCAAGGGAAGTTCCAGGCAGCATAGAGCCTTAGTCAGACAGCACTGATTTTCCAGGCAAGTGTCCGGAACCGGCTAATTTTTGCGCACATGCATAAAACTGTTCAACACTTCATTAACAAATCTGAACATTGAAATAAAAGACAGGCTATTCTTCCTTCAGGAGAGGTATTCTTAAGGCCTGGAAATCAGATCTTCTGTTCAAAGGGCTGCAGAGAGAACAAAGTCAGAGGCCCAAGGTCTGGAGAAGGAGACTGATACCACAGTGGCTCCCTTATCCTCATGAGCCTCTCTCACTCTGTGCTTGGCCCTACCTTCTGTTCTCTCTTCTCCACTTCAAAACAGATGCATTTGTAATGTATTGATTTAATCCAAATCCAACTGTGAGCCCCATAATGCATCTGGGATTAGATAAAATTATTTAAAACTTTATATACAAAATATAATCCTGGGTCTACAGCAATATCACCCTGAGTGCATCTGATCTTGACTGATCTCACAAGCTAAGCAGGGTCGGGTGTGGTTAGTACTTGGATGGGAGACCACCTGGGAATACCGGGTGCTGTAGGCTTTAAACACACACACACACACACACACACACACACACACACACACACACACACCTGGCCTACAAATAACCAAGAATATCAAAAGAAATGAAACTGAGTAAAAACCTATTTTACCAAATTAAAAGGCCATACTGTGTTAACAAAGAAACGTGTAAGTTGGTAGAACAGAAACTTTCAGAATGTAATTTTAGCTAGCATATTATCATGTGTTAAACTTTTTTAGTAGTACTGGAGTTTGAACTCAGGGCCTCACACTTGCTCAGCAGGTGCTCTACCACTTCAGCCATGACTCTAGCCCTTCTAGGTTATTTTTCAGATTGGGTCTCATACTTTTTGCCCAGGCTGACCTTGAACCAAGATCCTCCTACCTATATCTCCCATGTAGCTGGGATAACAGAGGTAAGCCATCATACTTGGCTTAAGCTTTTTTATTATACTCAAAGTTGGTAAACATTTAGGAAATAAGTAACTCCAAACACTGCTGATAGGAATGTCTTTGGTAAGATCTTTGGAAATGCAATACACAATATACACCAAACATTTGAGTGTGAATATTCTTTTGATGTAGAAAGTTTACTTCTATAAGCAATAAATGGTCATGATCTCAGTGCAGGTTCATAGGATGTAATGAATGGCCACTCTGGTGGGGATAGTGATGGGCAGGGAGCATGTGCATGTGGGAGAGGGATATATGGGAATTCTGTGTGGTTTCACTCAATTTTGCTAAAATCTAAAACTTCTCTAGAAACAAACTATATTAAAACAAGCAAGTTCTTTCAAGAAAGCAGAGGAGACCAGGGGTGGAAGAAAGACTTCTTGGTAATTAAGACTACAAACCTGGAGGGTTTTTTTAATGGAAAGCAGATATATTTGATTGTTAAAAAAAATTAAAACATTTTAATGGCAAAAGATTTAAGTATAATAAAGTTAAAAAGATGGATGATAGACTTGGAAAATAAACTTGTGGTTAAAAGAAAACAGGGTTGATTAATTGTGAGTTAATTTCACAGATTTTTTTTGTGTGTGTGCACCTACATAACAGGTGCCATGCTAGGCCCTGGAAATACAATGGCGAACAGAACAGCAAAATGCCTGCCCTTGCACACCAGGCTCCATTTAAGGGTTCGTGTACTATTGTGGGGTGAATCATGTCTCCCCAAAGATACATTGAAGTCTTACTCCCAGTTCCTAGGAATGGAAACCTGTGATGTGAGCAGCATCTCTGCAGACATAATCAAGTAAGATGAGGTCATACTGGATTAGGGTGGCCCTGAGCCACTGATTTGGGACAGGCACAGAGAGGATACCATGTGAAGACCCAGATGCAGAAACAGACTAGAGAGCGGCAGTGCAGGCCAAGCAGTGCTGAGGACTGCAACAAGGGTCCTCCCTGGAGGCCTTCAGACTCTAGGCTTCAGAACGGGGAAGAATGCATTTCCCTTGTTGGTGATGATTTCCTAAGAATAATTCTATTATATAGCAACAGCAATTATCTTTACTTTAGGGAAACAGAAACTGAGGTCCAGAGTGCTTTGCCTAAGGTCACACAGTTCTTTAGAAGCAAATCTGGGATTAGAAGTTCAACCTGAGTTCAAACCCCAAAATAAGTAAATTAATAAAATAAAATAAAATGAAGTAATCCTTAAAACAATCAAAGTCCTCAAAAACAAGGGAAGTCTGGTAAATGGTTCAAGTTAAGAGGAGCCTCAGGAGACATGACTGGTAAGAGTCACGTAGTGTCCTGAATGTACTCTTGGACAGAAAAAGGACATTAGAGTTCTCAGTTAAGAACTCTGAATAAACTATAGAAACTCAGAGTGAATGTCAGTACCTGGAGGGGGCGCTGTTTTCTCGTGCTCCCTCCCTTGCTGGAGCGAGTTTTCTCTCTCGCTCCTTGGTTATTACTGGACCTAACTGGGCTTAACTAGGGGTGACCAGAGATTTTAGAAAAGACACAGGATAGACAGACAGACAGACATAAAGTTGCATCAGGTGTGTTTTACACTCGGCTGGAGACACACAACCCTCATTGCTTCTTTTCTCTATCTTGATTCTTTAAGGCCTTGCTCCTTGCAGTTCTTTAAAACCTTGCTTCAAACCTCTTTCCTTAGGCTCACACTGTCCCGTGTTTGCTCTCAGCTTATGTTTAGCCTAATCGCTCTTAAAGTCTTTTGCCCCAGGCTTGCACTGGCCCAGTTCTATTTAGCTCTCTCAAAGCCTTGGTGCTCAAACTTGCAAACCAGCAGCTGCACCTAAAAACTGCATATGCATAACTCCTAAGGTCTCAGTCCTTAGACTTGCACTGTGCACTGTCCCAGGTTCTTGGTTTAGCTTTCCTAAGGCCTATGCATGAAGCTCTTTCTCAGCTTTGCTTTCTGAAGCCTATGGTAAAGTTCTCAGTGCAGACTTTCTATCAACCCTCTCTGTAGCATTTTCCCTTCAACAATTCTTTTCCCTTCAGCAATTTTTCCCTTTTCTGTCTTTCCCTGTTTAGGGGCTGTGCCTATCTTAGCCTACAGGTAAAAGTAATTAACTGCATCTCCCCTTGCTTGTGTCCAGTTCTCATAGGCTTTAATCTGCTCCTCACAAGTACCCTTGAACTACAAGAAGTACAAAAAGAGGTTTTTGTTTGTTTGTTTATTTTTGCAATATTGGGGCTTGATCTCAGTGCTCTATCACTTGAGTCATGCTCCAAGCTGTTTTTACTGTAGTTATTTTTCAGTCTTGTACTTTTTACCTGGGGCCAGACCTGGACCTCAATTGTCCTACCTACGGGTCTCAGGTTGCTGGGATTACAGATGCACATCACCATGCTCAGCTTACTGGTTGAGATGGGGGCATCTCAGTAACTTTTTGGCCAGCCTGGCCTTGAACTTGTTCCTCCCAATCTCTGCCTACTTAGTAATTGAGATTATAGGTATGCACCACCAGGCCTGGCCAAGAGAGATCTTTAGGCAAAATAAAAAACAAGCCCAGGTACAAGCACAAAATGTAAACTGAAGAAAACAACAGGAAGGGTAAATCTCTAGACTCACATGACAGATTGTTTACAGAACAAATGATGACTCCTTGTAAGATTTTAGGATATATATAAAATTAAAGTACATGACAACAATGACACAAAAGATGAAGGGATGGATGACCTAAAGGTCTAGCATTGCCAGAAGCAGCAGGACAGCAGGATAGGACCCCCGCTGCAACCTGTGGTGCAGCTCCTTAGGACCGCTATTAGACCACCGACTCGCAACCTAACAGAGGGGAACGGTCAGAAAGAAGGCAAGAAAGGACAGAAAAAGAGACATGGCTGGCTGTGTCAACAAAAAGCCGCCAAGATGACAGACACGTGGTGAGTAAAAAGTGGACTGAGCACTTGGAGTTGAAGGGGCAGGCCATCATGCCACATCTTCTGAAGACCTATGCCGCCCACATGAAGCTTGCTTTTAAGCACTGGGAAGTCAAAAGTTAGAAAGGCATACACCACGCTAAAACCAATCAAAAAATGCCAAGGCAACCTATTACTACAGGCAGAAAGGGCTGGAGGGAAACAGCAGTTCTGTATCCAGAGAGCTGCGTCTTGTGGCAAAAGAGCCAATTCACAGAAGTTTCAGCAGTTCTAAATCTATCTGCAACCAATAATCCAGCTTCAGAGTGAATGACACCACCAGGCACAGAATAAAAAAGAAAGGGCAGACAGATAGTGACTTCAGCACACCTCTCTTGATCCCTACTGGAACAAGCAGGTAAAAATTTGGTAATTTTTAGTAATTTAGCCCTGGAGGAACTTGCCAATTTGGGCAAGGCTATGTGCCAAGAGAACCTGGCTGTGGCCTCTAGCCGAGGGTCAGTGCTGGAAGATGAATCTAGAAGTTCTGAAAAATACAAAGAATAAAAATCACCCTAAGAGACATGTTCAGAAAAGTGAGTCCTTGCAATGGAACACTCACTCTCCCCAGTGCTCATGGATTGATTGAAGTCATTTAGACTTTAGAATCAAATCACAGTCAAATCTACTTTAAAGTCAATAAAGAAAGGTAAGCTAGATATCCCAAATACTTGAAAATTAAATGCACTTTTAAAAGTCAAACTTCAAAAAAATTACAAGAGAAATTGTATATTTGAACTGAATGATAATGAAAATATACCAAAAATTATGGTGTGGCTAAATCTGTATTTAGAGGAAACAGCCATAATCATACATTTGAGAAATAAAGGCAAAAAACCAATGACCCAAAACTCTATCGAAGAAATCACAAAAGCAAAGCAAGTTAAATCCAAATGAAGCAGAAGGAAGGAAACAGAATCTCACAGAAATAAACGGAATGCACAGCAAATGTGCCACAGAGAAAACAACAATACGGACAGTTGTCACTGTGAAAAGACTAATCAAACTGGCAGGGTTCACCTTCTGCTCCAACACGGTGGAGTAATTCACAGTGAGCAGACATGCCCAATCAGAACAACAAGGGAAAACAAGTGGATGCTGAGGAAGAAATGAGGGACTTCCAGAGGGGAACTCTTGCCCCAAAACCATTGATGATTCTGGGGTGGACGTCAGATGGAAAAGTGGGGTTGATCCAGGCAGAGGCCACCCCAGCAAAGTTTTGTTAGTTATGTGAGGAGGCTCATCCTATGCCTGGTTTCCCTTACAGACACAGGCTGACGGTGGATACACTCTTGGGGCAATTAAAGACAAAAGTCCACCAGGGACACAGGCCCTGTGCACACAAAGCCCAGCACAGAGAAGGCCTGGAGGAGGAATCAGTGGACACTGAGGAACTTGCCAAGCTGGGCACAGCTAGGAGGCAGGAGGACCCAGCCATGGCCTCTGGCAGAGGGTTGTTGCTGGAGGATAGAGGAAATAAGCACAGACTTAGATGGTGGCGTGGGGCTTGGGCCACACAATGAGGTGAGAGGGGCCTGAGACAAAGCTGGTCACTCCCATAAGATGGCTGGGAATTGGGGAGCTGTTTGGCACAGGAGCCCCAGGACCTGACTAAACCTCTTCCTTCTCCTCGTGCCCTCGATGATGTGTTACTTCAGTCATTTTCTCCACCTCTCCTCAGCTCCCTAGCAAGGATGGAGCACCTCAGCTCTGCTCGCTGACTCCAGGGAGGCCTAAGCACATGCGGGGTGAAGACATGGGAAAGCCCTCACTCTTGCTCTTGGGTCTCTGTGCTCTATGACTGTGTCTGCATTCGTCTCATTGTTCCCTTAATTCTGCGTTTCTCTCCTTGTTCAACTGACCATGAGATTTTTTTTTAAAGATCTGTTTTATTTATTGAACAGCGTCAAATGTCCCAATAGGCTTAAAATAGACTTAAAATCAGAGAGTGAAAAAGTCATTCCATGACTTTCTAATACTCTATAAGCACTCGCTCAGTCAGAACTGTTTATTTAGTGTGCTTATCCCAGCCGGGGTTGACGGTGCTGGTGTCGGTGTCAGGGATGAGTTACATTGGGTCCCTGTCTTCTGAGTGGGAAGGAACACATGTGGTTGGGAACTGATGATGGGGGAGTGAGTCTGCTCAGGGCTCTGTCCGAGGAGGAGGGAAGTTTCATTTCTCCCCTGCTTAGCAAGGCCAGGTATCCATGCCTCCTGGCAGGCACAAAGAAGAGGAACGGGGACTGGGACACTGGGCTGAGCTGTGTCAGACCCTGGCTTCCCTGATGTCTCAGGGCTGCACATGGAGCTGGCTGGGGCCCTGCAGCTCTGCACCCATTTCCAGATCCTCAGCTCTGACTCCAGAGGTGCAGCTAAGAGTAACAGTGCACCAGACAATGTTCAGTGTGTTTGCGCCATCAGGAGAACTCGAATTACAAAGCTGACCTCAAATTCCTGGCCAGCCATGGCTCCATTACGCTACTTACCCATTAGACTTTCTTGGCCTTGGTGCTTTCAGGGTCTTGTCGTGTTATGGTCCCTATGGATCACTGACCCTGGGCAGTAGAAGTTACCCCTGGGGACCTGCAGGTCAGAAACTCTGACTCTGGCCATGGCCCCTGGTGGCTTGGCCCCAGCTCAGTGCACCACAGGCCCCTTGGCAGCTTTTCTGGGTGGAAGGCAGAGGCTGCTGTGCTCACTCTTCTAATACAGACTCTCTCCTCCCACAGGAGCATGACCTTGCTTTTCTGTGGTAGGTGCTCCACATTCATGGATTCAACCAAACGAGGATCAGAAATACTTGAAAAGAAATCATGAGTGTACTGACACACATGTGTGACAAACACGGACGCTCCTCATGATTCCTAAGCACTGCAGTTTGACAACTATGTGAACAGTGCTTACATGGAGGGATGAGTGAAAGGGAATGGACAGTGCACAGCTCTATGAAAGAATGAGGCCATCCTGTGAGGGACTTGAACAATGGTGAAGTTTGGTATCATCAGGGGGTCCTAAAAACAATTTCCTGCAGAATCTGAAGGGTGACTGTATGTGCATATATATACTTTTATATAACTTCCCAACCCCCTACAGATAGGTTGCATAACATAGTCCTGTCCAATAAAAAGTAAGTGGAAGCTGCCCAGAGGAGCTTTTTAAAAAGAAAGGTGTGGAATGGCTCAAACCCTTCCCCCCTGGTCCTTATCTCTGCCTGAAATATATTTGTGATAGCTGGTACACCAGCAGCTATCTTGGCATGAAGATGACCCTGGAATGGTAGAAGCTAGAAGAAGCTGGGTCTCAGGACACTTGCTGCATTAGTCCCATCACAGCATCCCCTGGACTCCTTGTTATAAGGGAAAGTTGTCCACCTGTCTATTTGAGCCAATGTTTTCTGGGCTTGCTGCTAACTAAGGATCTGAAGCAGAGAGGGACAGAGAAACCAGCAGAGAAAGTACGTAAAGGCCTTACCACCCCTGAAGTCCACAGTTTTCCTTCACCACCAGTTCTGGACTCCACGTTTATATATGCAAAGTCAGGCTGGTGGAGTGGCTCAAGAGGTAGAGCACTTGCTTAGCAAGTGTAAGGTCCTGAGTTCAAGCCCCAGTGCCACCAAAAAAGAAAAAAAGCAAAAGTCCAAGGCACCTTTTCCCTATAGAAGACACTCGGCACATCTTTGTCTTAGGTGACAGAGGCCAGAGCAACAATTTGAGGAGGTGGACTTCCTGGGAGGGGAGGTGCACTCCAGGCTGACATGAGAAATGACACAGAGCAATGCCCAGTGGGCAGCACACTCTCAGTCACGAGAAGCACACCTTGTACCCCAGTGGGGACTATGCCCAAGCTGTCACCCAGCATAAAGTCACCTTATGTATTCAGAAGCTCAGCTGTGTCTGAAGCTAGGCAGAGGGAAGGGAGAAGACGCATTACTAGTTAATGAACTTCATCTGGAGTGCACACCAACTCTTCCTAAACGCGGTGGTGAGGACACAAAGGTATTCTCAATGCATGGATCTTGGCTCTGGGGCCTGTCAGTGCCATCCAGTGCTGGTCCTGATCCTGCCGCTCTCCTCCTTGAGCCTGTGTAGGCACAGGGAAGGAGAGGGCTGGTGAAAAGAAACCATCAGCATTTCCAATTTAGAGCCGAGGTGTGCAGCCATCCTTTGCACCACCATGTTTCAATAATGAGCAACCTTGCAAGCAGGTGAGGCGTTGAGTGTCACTTAGAGCTTCACCCCAGTTTCCTGGAAGGAGTCACTATACCAGAACTGCCACACACACACTTGCAAGGAGAGAAGGGCAAGAACGTCTCCCAGGACCAAAATAACAGGAGGAAGTGAAGGGGCATTGTTGCTAAAATTAATGTCTGTTTTACCAAACTCTGCAGCCAGATAAAACCTTGAAACTCGCTGCCACCCGCTTCCCGGCAAGCCTGCAGTATGCCCAGCAAGCTTGGATTATATCCACTGGCCTCCATCACATTCAGCACAGGCCGGAGGCTGATACAGAGAGACCTGGGTTCCAAGTCAAGGGCCTGAATGCTTTGCAGCTGAACTCCATTGAGCCTTGGTCTCCTGGTATGTGAAGAGGGATAATGTCACCGGGTCTGCTGGGATTCCTGGGAGGATTAGTAATAGCAAATATAAAGCAACCTCCCCAGCCCCTGGGTCTTAGGGGCTGAGTCGTTGTTCCAGTGGCGGCCACAATGGTTACTGTTTCTGTGGTCACCATTACAGCGTTACTCATGCTGATTGTGCGTAAAGCTCTCAGGAGAAGTCAATTGCAAAGGTTTCCATCTGCTGAGGTCAGTGTTCCCAGGCTCTTATCACCCAGATTCCCTGTACTATGTCTCGCCCTCAGTCTCACTTTCTACGGTGGAAGCCCGTTTTCTAGCTCTGATTTCACTGGTGGTAGAAAAAAGGCCACCAAACCTGATCCATAAGTGATCTCTTCAATTAGAAGTGACGATCTTCAGCTTAGGAGGTTCACACCCGGCTCCACCACAGGTTGTTTTAGACTCACCCCAAGGTGGCTGATCTCAAAGACAGCTATAATAGGATTATCCTAAAGGTTAAACCCAACAAGTCACTAGGAGGAAAAACAGTGTGTGATTTGCATTATTGAGTTCGAGTGAGTCACTCATTGGTTTTTATGTTCAAAAAATAAAAAGATAAATGTTTTTTTTCCTGCTTATTGGTGTGTATGGCTAAATGTGTCTACTCCAAACTCATGTGTTCAAATCCTAACCCCTAACATGAATGGGATTAGTGACCCAATAAAAGAGACCCCAGAGAGCGCTGGTCCTCTCTCTGCCCTCTGAGGATGCAACAGGAAGCTGCAGCCTACATCTGGGAAGAAGGCCCTCAGCAGGATGCAACATTGGGCTTCAGCCTGCAGGACTGCAAGAAGCACCTAGGCTGTGGCACTCTGTTATGGCAGCCTGGGGCATGGCCCTTCTTGGTTTCTACTTTCCCTTTCCCTTCATGGTGGGCCCATCTTCAGCAGCAGGGAGTCTCTGAGAAGACAGGAGACAGGGAAGAGGAAGAAAAGCAGCCTGGAGGCTACTGCAATGAGCGAGCAATGGAACAACTGCTTGGTGAGCTGCCCCTTGAGGTCAGGCAGAGTCCAAAGACGCTCCTGGGGAGAGCTGGGCATAGGATGAGAGATTGGGCACTGCCCCAACAGTGGGGAGCCAGCTTCGCTTTCCTGGAACCTCGCAGGCTTCCAGAAAGCTACCTCATCAGCCCTCAGGGTGGCAGCTATTCAGGGCTGCACTGGGGATCCTAGGTCCTCTCCAAATCCATCACCTGGCAGATCTCACTGGGCCCTGCTACGCACCAAGCACATAAGAGAACCACATGTCGCCCTGGCAGCACACATTACTAGAGGAAGACAAGCAAGCAAACAGGATGGAGAAAGGACAGTCTGTGTGGCAGAGGATGAAGATATCCAGGCGGGCGGGCCAGTTGGATGTGCAGTGGGAACACAGGGCCACTCAATGAGAGGACTGCAGTAGAGGGAGGGTCCGGGGTGGGGGTGAGGAGAGCCAGGCAGACTGCAGTGGAGTATGTGGTAGGTGAGAATCGCCGGTGCAAAGGTAGATGCACCTGGAAGCCAAGGAGAAAGGAGGCTGGTGCTGGTGTGGAGAGCCTGTGAGAGTGGAGTGGGCTGAGGCCGGGGTAATGGTTGGTGACCATCCAGGCCATGTGAGGAAGTGAGTTTTGTCTGAGTGAGATAAGCTCTCTGGCAGTGGATCCCTGTGGATGCCCTGGCTGCTGTGCTTAGCCATTGCAGGGGGTCAGGGTGCAGGCAGGCAATGAGGCTGCTATCACACTCACACGGCAGGACACAGCGGAAGGAAGCAGTGGAGGCAGGGAAGGTCATCATATTCTGGACAATCTTGTAGGCAGCCAACAGGCTTTGGTGAGGACTTGGATGTGGGTGTAGGAGGAAACAGGAACAATAAAGACTACAGAACCTTAGCCATGCCCTTGGCCTTGGACTGAGAAAGGACAGAACACTGACAGCGTGGCTGTGCAAGGACGCAGATGGCCTGCCAAGTGGCCTCGTGGAGAGTTCGAGCAGGCAGGTGACTGTGAGGTCGGAGTCAGGAGAGTCACAATCTGGGCCACACACTGGGGAGCCACTGGCTTATCAATAACCATAAGAAAGAGAACCTGGTCGTGAGCTGACCACCTCAGGAGATGCCCTCACAAGGTGGGTGTCAGTCCCAGCTTTGTTGCCACCTTCTGCCACTTCTCAGAGGCAGTCACTTTCCCGCCCTGAAAGGTCAGAGGCGGGTGAGCATTTCAGGACCAGGGAGTCTGTGACTGATTAAGGATCGTAATGCTGCACACTGCTCAAGTACAAGGCTATCTCACATTGGAGCGAGACCTGGTGCCAGGTAACTTGGGGCAAAATGAATGTAGGGCAAAGTGCCCTGCAGGGGTGGGGAGGGGATATTGAGCCAGGTGGCCCTGCACTGGCTCCCACAGCTCTTCTCACTCCACTGAGTTTGTTGCCATTTGTCCTCACTGACTGGCTCTGGAGTCAGTGAACCTTCCCTCCTCTGTCCTGATTGCTGAGCATTCTTTGTCTCTACCCTCATCGCACCCCAGAGCTTTTGTGCTCCCTTCATAGCAGACCCTCCACATCTTTTTGTTTGGTTTGGTTTGGGGAGTGATAGGGTCTGGGTGATTCCCATAGCTGACACCCCATCCCCCGCTCTGGCACCCCTAGACTGTCCTCCACACCACAGATGCTCCATGAGACTTAGGAAGAAGACACAAACAGCACCCTCTGCAGGCTGCCTGGCCAGCACTATGTAGACAGTGGACACTGGAGTAAGTGGGAGATACATGTCATCACCTTCTTCTAAGTTTGTCCACACGGACTATGCTACTATTAACTGAACATTTTCCTTTAAAAGAGCTGAAGCAGATAAGCTAGTGGGGTCATAATAGGAATTTTAAGCACTCATTTAAATTAATTCCTGGGAAGTCTATGCAGAACCCTTCAAGCTGAGCCCTTTCTGGCAGAAACCCACCAGTTCCCATAAGCACATGCAAATCAGCACTCTGCAGATTCCATATTTCACTGCCAGATTTCTTCCCACTTTCTAGAGGAACGAATCCCAGCTCTGTTACTGCAGCATCACGGGACTCTTTAGTGGCACACAGGTGCCCAGCAGCTGTGTCCTCCCACCCCCACTCTGTCCCACCCCTGCTCAGTGCCCGGTACACAGTGGAGCCAAACAGTGCAGCAAGCAATGCTTTGTTTGAAAGGTTTAAACATCAAAGATAGCACGCCCATGTTGGAGGCGTTCTTGGAAGAGATCTGCTGAAGACAATATTTGGCCAAAAGAATTCTTTTCAATCATTGCCTGGAAAGGGGGCCGCCTGCCCCGGACAAAAGCACCTCAGTGGGTCCACAACCGAACTGTGCATGAGGAAAGCAGCACAGAGCACCCATCGCCTACCTTCCGAAAGTCCCGCATGTCAATCTTCCCATCGAGCTCCTTGCTGATGTTAAGAAATCGCTCTCTGAAGGTTGGGTCCTGCAGCTGGATACAGGTTTTGAGTTTTTCAATGACCTCTTCTTTGGTCATGTTCTTGGTCCTGGCAGTATTATCCTCCACGGACTGGGCTCTAAAATCACAAGCAGGCCTTAGATCTGGTGCGAGCTCACACACATGGAGTGCTTCCTACGGCCCCGCTATCACCACATCCCATAACCACAGGGAAGTTAACCAGCCAGTCCCACAAGTGGGGGAGCAGATGCTCAGAGAGAAAGGTAACTCGATAGCCTTCCTGTGCTCCCCAGTTCCACAGTCAGCACCGTGTCACCATAGGCTCCTGTTTGCTGGACCATGGTGGCAGGTGGTGGGGGACAAAGGAGACTCTCAGTTGTGCTTGGAGCTGGAAGACAATGGCATGGGCCTGGGCACACAAAGTGGAAAGGGTATTGATATCAACTGGGAAATGTGAAGTCAGGGCCCATGACAAAGCTTCCAATTAAAGAATGAGGCCATTTGGTGGTAACTAGGTCAAGGAGGTCATCAAACATCTGTAGAAAGGAGGGAAGCCACAGTTATTTTAAGTCAATTTGTGAAACCGACTTGACTTACAAAAGGTAAATCTTTTGTGATGAGCTGTGGGTGTGAGTGGGAATGAGAGTGTGAGTGAGTGAGTGAGTGAGTGTGAGCGTAACTCTTTCCTCAGCTCTCTGAAGTTCCCTGGGCCCATTTCAGAGGGACAGAGGAGACCTCAGGCCCACAGAGATGGGATACCTCCCTCCACTTCTGATCCTTGCCAGTGCTCCAGGGAAGCCCACACTTTGTGAAATTCTTAATTGCTTTTACTTCTTTCTCTGGTTTTAGGAAGTGGACGTATCTTATCTCAGAATACTTAACCTTTCTCTTAAAATACCATCTTTCTGCCCGTGTATAAAGCAGTTACTATTGAAAAGCCAGATACTCAAATTTCATTAGCATATCATTAAATGAACAGGATATCATTAAAATATTCCCATTGCTCTATACTTAAGAACTTTAAACAAGGAATTTGACAAAATGAAGTCTGCTGAATTTTCCCTTCCCTGCAGATTTATGATAAGCTATGAGCAAGCAAGTTGGAATAATACCTTTTCATTAGACCAAACCTGCATTTTTCACAAGGCAGAAGAGCTAGAATATTCACCAGTCTGATTTTTTACAGTTTACTAAGTGTGTTTAATTGTTCCCTTTCAATTTGACCCTGGTTTAATAATTTTGTCATTCATATTAGGAAATGCTAAGTGGCTTAATGGGGATGTTTGCAGTAAGTGCTGAGTGGTGGTAAGGCAGCTAAGTCTCTGAAAATGATAGGTGTGGATGCCGTGTGTGCACTGGGAGGCGAGTCCCGGCTTCTTGACCCAGGTGGGCTACCAAGTTTTTGAGAAGACCTGAGGCAAGTCCCCGCTTTCTCAGATGGCACTGCCTCTGTTTCTGAAATTAACAGGCGACTGACTCATCATCCCTAAGAACTCTGCTTCCCTGACTCTAGTCACTGCATGTATAGAAATGCCATCTTTCTTGTCTAAATAAAAATTAGTGAAATATTCATTTAGTCAACAAATGCCTACTAAACGCCTATCCCATGCAGGGCATGCTGTGCTCCATCTTACCTCTCAGGGAGCTCCCCATGCTGCCGTTCCTCCTTTTGAATCCCTTCACTTGGCTGATCCCTTGGAACAAGAACTGGAGAGACGGCAGGCGGGCCGTCAGTTCCTACGCATGCCAACAGGCTCTTGTAAAGGATTCCTCCTGAAGCCATACTGTAAAACTTATCACAGAACCTGGATTTGGAAAAATAGAGCACACCCTTTGGAATGGCTAAAATTAAAGACTGCCTCTATGAGCTGGGCATGGTGGTACACACCTGTAATCCCAGCACTTAGGAGAATCATGAGTTCAAAGCCTTGGCTAAATAGTCACCCTGACTCAAAAATACGTGCAGACATACACACATACACACGTATATCACCCAAATACACATATATGCATGGGTACATATATATAGGCACACAAATAAATACACATGCACACCTACACACGTACATGCACACATACGTGGATACACAGACATACACAAATGTGCACGCATGCACGTACACTCATATAAACACACATATTCAATATACAGCTCCCTGCCACTGCTCTTGGGAACACGAAATGGTAGAGCCACTTTGGAAGACGTTTTGGCCACTGAATATGCTGTTACTAAAGGAACTAGCCATTCTGCTTCCAGGCATTTACCAAAGAAAAATGAGATGTGTGCTTGCATAAAGAGTTGTGCAGTACAAACAGCTTCATAGTCACATGTCCATTGACACGAGTGGATACACAAACTGGTAAAGCTATGCAGTGGAGTACTACTCGGCTATGAAAAGGACTGAACTGTTGGTATTTGTAACAACATGAGTGAATCTCAAAGTTACTATGCTTAGTGAGTAAAGCCAGGCAAAAAAAGAGAACATCTTGTATTCTCCCGCTTATATAAAATGCAAAATAATCTACAGTGACAGAGAGCAGATCAGTGTGTGCTTGAGGCTGGGGCAAGGGAGTGATGAACTGAAAGGGCACAGGGAAGGTGGGGGGTGACAGAAGTGCGTGATATTTGATTGGTATCTTATGGTGGTTCCTGATGAATTTTACCAAATCATAGCATTTTAAATATGTGTCCTTTACTGCTTATAAAGTATGCCACAATAAAGCATGCTACGTGAGGAAGAATTTTTAAACTAGAAATGTTGTTATGAAATTATGTAAGAACTTGTAATAGAATATCAGCATAAGCAAAAGCTGTAGGTAATGCAGGGGACAACGGATGTGATGACACTGACTTCTTCCCTTCTCTCTCTCTCTCCCTTTGTTACTTCTTTGTGGGGCTGAGGATCAAGCCCAGGTAGGCAAGCATTCTGCCACGGGTTACCCTCCCCAGTCCCAGGACCGGTTTCTTTGTCAGTCTGTTTATTATTATTGTGCATGGTTGTTGTTGTAAACTTGATAAAGCCTAAGGAGCAGACAAAATTTCACACATTCATTAAAATCCACAAGACTGCAAGCTCAGCAGCATGGACGGAGGCCCTGGGACCTGGTTGTGGCTTGGATATGAGCTCTGTGTTTGCAGAGCTGTGTGCCAGGAGGCAGGGCTCATGAGCAGCAGTCTGAGGACACTTTCAGGGAGTCAGTGAGGCCCCAACTACTTTCCTGTTGGTGCTAAGGTACTGCCTGGCTTTTCCACAAGTGCTGGTGGAGCTGAGGCCAGAGTGGCAACCACAGCCTTGCCGACATAAGGGAGCAGGCACAGCATGGCCTGTGCTGCTGATGTTTCTGAGTTTGTAGGCGGAGGGCATAAGTGGGAAGTAGGAGGAGTTGTTCAGAGACTAACTCCGTCTCTTTATAGCACTTCTCCTGGGCTCCTGTGTCCCACCTGATGCAATCTGTTACCTCACTGACATCCAACAAATCGTCACTTTGACCATGAGCCCACATGGAAAGACACCAAGGACACTTCTTTCCTACACCACTCTTTTTAAATTTCTTGATTTTAATTCTTATATAGCAAATAATGACGGACATACCCTGCAGGGCAAAAACTCAGCCTTCATCATTTTCAAGGAACACGAGTGTTAAGAATTGCCCAGTTTGCATGTTACTCACCTCTGTGCTTTGGGGTCCACATCTATAAAATGCAAGTGATGAAAGGACCTAGAGCAGGGGGCTTCTATAATGACAAGTCATGGGCTGGCATGCTGTGCGTATAGCCACTCAACAAACAGTAGCTGTGAAGTGCTTACGACAGAGACCTCGCTGGGGGCTGAACATGAACTCTGAAGCCATCCCCAGCTCAGTGAGTACCACTACGACTCTCATCGCTGCAATAAATATTTAGGCAATCTGCATATTAACCACTGTGCTAAGTACTGTGATGACAATTATGAGCAAAATAGAACAACTTCCACCACCTCATGGAGCTTCCGTTGACCAGGACAAAAGCAACAGATTGTCTAAGTGTGCAGAGGCAAGAGCGAGCCCCATGTTTTCAAGAGATCAAAGCAGTGGGCCCTGGCTAGAGCCAAGACCAGCCACAAAAGCAGCTGAGAACACAGTCTGCAGATGAACGACACATGTGGCACAGAGTCAAAAGCTGTGGGTACACAAGCTCACTTGATCCTGATTACCACTCCAAAATGAACGTTTGCATGAGGAAACAGAGGCTTACAGAAGTTGCTGGTTGCATGGTGGCTCATGCCTGTAATCTTAGCTACTTGGGAGGATCATGGGAAGATCACACTTTGAAGCCAGCCTTGGCAAAAAACTCACGAGGCCCCATCTCAATGAATAAAAGTGGGGCAGGATGGCACATGTCTGTTATCCCAGATATGCAAGAAGCATGTAGGAAGACTGCAGTCCAGACTGGCCTGGTCATAAATGCAAGAACCTATTAAAAAATTACCTAAAGTTGGGGCTGACAGAGTAGCTCAAGTGGTAAGAGTGCCTACTTTAGCAAGTGTGAGGCCCTGAGTTCAAATCCCAGTGCCACCAAGAAGAAAAGACCCAAATCAAACAAAACAGATCAAAAACCCTAAGCCAAAAAAAGGAGAGTGGGGGCTGAAGATGTGGCTCAAGTGGTAAAGCACCCATCTAGTAAGCGTGAGGTCCTGAGTTCAAACCCCAGTGCCACCAAAAAAGAAAGAAAAATAGAATTTCATGGAAGGTATGTAGCCTGCCCAAGTTCACAGCTAGTTCAGGGCCAAGCCAGGTTAGAACCCAGTCAGTCTGTCTGGAGACCAAGTTCTGGAGCGGTGAGAGGGTCACGCATGCCTTGGAAGCCAGCATCTACAGTTTGCTTCCTAATGGCAACAGGACAGCAGTGTGTGTTCTGCAGGGTTGCAGATTAGGTGTGTGGGCCCACAGAGAGTGGGCGGCAGAGGCTTCCCGGCTGATTCACTAGGTTGCGTTCACTCATTTGCCCATCACTGATCATCTTCCTGACATCCCATGTCCTGAAAGGCCCTTCCTTGTCTTCTCCAGACTCAGAGGCAGTATCCCACATCCTCGCTCCAAATCCATCCATCCTGCTGTGAACAAGTGAGCAGTCGGTCCTTCCCTTCCCACCCCCATCTTCATCCCCCATGTTCCTGTCATGTCTCTTACAGCACATGGGAGCCATGCTCTATGCTGGGCTCTTCTGCAGTAGGCTGTCCCTAAAGCTCACCAAGTGAAAGAAGGAAGAAGCAAATAATGGCAGCATCTCTTGCTCATTACTTCACACAGCAAAGGCCTAGCCCAGCTGAGGCCTCCACAGACAAGAGGCATGCAATGTGGCCTTTAGTGTCTCTCCCCTACAGGCCACGGCTTGGGCACAGGCCTTACCTCTCATCACTTTCTAAAATCCTCTTGACTCACAGTCCTGTCTCTCCCACCCCAGTGTTTCTTCACACTAGCAAACTGATCTTTCTGCAAACATCCCATCAGAATTGGATAAGATGCAATAGAATATCCAAGCTGGATGTCAGCCCTTCTGATCAGGAAAGGCCTGGCTTCTCCTTCCTCTTTTTTTTTTTTTTTTTTTAGTAAATAAACTTTCTTTTTTTTTTACTGTTTTATTATTCATATGTGCATACAAGGCTTGGGTCATTTCTCCCCCCTGCCCCCACCCCCTCCCTTACCACCCACTCCGCCCCCTCCCTCTCCCCCCTACCCCCTCAATACCTGGCAGAAACTATTTTGCCCTTATCTCTAATTTTACATGAATCTTACATGAAATAAACTTTCATGTAAGGAATTTCACATGTTGTAATTCCTTCACTGCCAACAAGGTAATCTCTAAAGCAGAAGTTCAGGAGTCCTCTTCTGTAAGCCAGCCCTTTTAAAAGAGTCGATGTTTACTGCAGATGTCCTCTTGGCATTGCCACAGTTCTTATATTTGAGCTTCTTTTATCTCCAATTGAACTGTGCCCATACTGAGACAACTTCAGATTCCTCACCTTGGATTTTTGGGGTCTAACTTCTTCAAGTCATTTTCTTTAGGATCCCTTTTAGGGTCTATGGTTCTACATGCATCTGAATTGCTGACATCTTCTCTAAACATGAATGAGTTCAGATCCTAAGCAAACACACTCAGGAATGATACAAATCTGTGGGATGTACAGCCAGGTCTGGGTGATGTACACTCAGATGTGTGAGATGTACAGCCAGATCTGTGTCATGTACAGTCAGGTGTGTGTGATATACAGTCAGATCTAAGGTATATACAATCAGATATATAGGATGAACACTGAGCTATGCTGGATATACAGTCAGATCTAAGGGATGTATAGTCAAATCTGGGTGATATACAGCCAGATCTGTTTCATGTACAGTCAGGTGTGTGTGATATACAGATAGATCTGTGTTGTGTACAGTCAGGGGTGTGTGATATACAGTCAGGTCTGTGTCGTGTACAGTCAGGTGTGTGATATAGTCAGATCTAAGGGATGTACAGTCAAATCTGGGTGATATACGTCAGATCTGTGTCATTTACAGTCAGATGTGTGTGATATACAGCCAGATCTGTGTCATGCACAGTCAGGTGTATGTGAGGTACAGTCAGATGTGTGTGTGATATACAGTCATATCTGTGTCATGTACAGTCAGGTGTGTGAGGTACAGTCAGATCTGTGTCATGTATGGTAAAGGGTGTGTAATATACAGTCAGGTCTAAGAGACATACAGTCAGATCTGTGAGATGAACACTCAGCTATGCTGCATGTATGGGCAGATATGCAGGGTGTACCAGTATGCCAGGTTTTCAATACCAGACCTCATGTTTTCAATCTTCATGCACCACAGCATCAAAACTGGAACCTAACCAAGTTAGCTGGGATTTCTTATGATGTTTAGTTATCGACTCTTTGTCTTGGGACAGCCTTAACTGTTACCAGTTCCCCATCCCTTTCAGCTGACTTATGAATCATAATAGTGTACTGTCACACCTGACTATAATACACTGTCTTATACTGAGACAAAACTCCTGTAACTGAACAGTCAATTCTGGGTTGCAAAAGAGGAGTTATTTTTTGCACCTGTCTATACATCTGTGTAAACACACACACATATACAAGTGCTACCCTCTTCTTATACACCCTTTTCATACAGAAGACAGCCATTAAAAATAGATTATGAGGCCAGGCATGTTGGTGCACACCTGTAATCCAAGCTACTCAGAAGGTGGAGACATCACAATCATAACCCAAGGTCCAGGACCCATCTGAAAAACAAACTAAAAAAGGCAAAAGGACTGAGGGTATAACTCAAGCGGTAGAGTGCCTGCCTAGCAAGCTCAAGACCCTGAGCTCAGTCTGCCATACCCCTCTCAGAAAAGGGTTATGAACATTAGTGTTCAACAGAAAAGAGACTCAAAGAGCCAGGAACACTAATGTGTGTCATTCACATTTAAATTGATGTCATAGAGACAAAGTCAACAAATAAGGTTTTTATTACTTCTGTCAGACTGTGACTTAATTTGATTCCCACCTGACTTAATCCCCAAATCACTGTGCTTGCTTTGGGAAGCACTGGACCAGACCATCTCTGGACTGCCCAGCTCTTGGTTTTTCCAGAGCAGGTCTGAGCAGAGAGCAGGACAGGGGGTGATAACAGAGGCACCATCCTCTGTAGACAGGTGGGGTTCCAAGAGGCAGCTCTTCAAGGTCACTGCAGATGACACAGAACACCAGGTACTGTACCCCACGGGACGCCTGTAGAGCATAGAAGAGACCCGAACAGGGAGACCCAGAGGGGCCTTAAAGAGTATTCTCTTCTCTTCTTAACTCCCTATTCAGCCATCTATCTACCCATTGTCCCTTCTAGCTTTGGCTCATCAAAATACACTCTGAACTAAAGTGGCACAAATCCATTTGTGCCAGAGCCCTGTGATAAAACACACAAAGGTTAAGAGCACAGATCACCTCCTTTCTGCCCCCCACAACTCAGGTGTGAGGCTAGCAAGAGCAGAGCATACAGCACTAACCAACTGTAGTCTGCTTGTCAAATTTCTTGGCCCAGAATTTCTCTACGATTTAACCATGACTGGTCTGCCTCTCTAAAATTAATAGTTGGCTGCATTTAATTAAATCGTTCAATTACCTACATTTCAAGTTTTAAGACCACATGCAACTCTTGCTAGTGCCCTGGCCATCAGAACTCAATATACTTAACTGAAGCAACAAGAGATCTGTCTAAATTCAGTAAGAGTTTAGGTGGAATCTGCATTTTGGACAATGCTTCACAAGATAAAAAATAAAGGAACATATTTGCTTGACAAAAGCAAGAAAGAGTCAGGAGTCTTGGGGACTCCGCGTGGAGCCCAGGCCCTACCACTCACCAGCAACTTGGAGTGGGCACCTAACTTCTCCATCCGTGGAAAGGAGCAACGCTGGCCTCCTTCCTTGGGGGCAGTGAGGACTACATCCTACAACGTGTGTTGAATCCTTAGCCCACGTCCAATGCTTAGGAATGACTCAACAAACATTAGCTATTATCAAAAGTACCTATTAGTGTCACCAAAACACACAGAAAAAGGTTCAGCATTGTAAAACAGATTTGATGAAAAACATGAAATGAATTAATTTTGTTACCAATAACTTACTTCATTAAATGTTCATCTGTTAAAAATGGGCAGAATATGTGCACAATTTTCTTGAAATTATTTTGACCAATGAGCCCTGTGTCTCCAAGGTCGTATGAATGCAGCATGTTGTAAAAAGCTCGGAAATTCCTAGTAATTGTATCATATACCTTTTCTTCCACCTAACATAAAAGAGAAACACATTTTACTGTGCTGTAACCTGGTGCTGCCACCCTTGGTCAGTACAGAAGGGCATCCGTAAAGCGAAGGCAAGAGTTACTTACTGAATCCCAAGCCATGTAGACAGGTGCCTTGGTGTCTGTACTCGGGGAACTTTTGCTCATCTAAGTGGAAAAAGAAAATGTATAACAAAACCACTCAGGAAAGTCCGTAGGAGCTTTAGAGGCAGGTGAACTTGGCCTTGACCAGTTCTACCCCTAACTGTCCAATAGCTTTGAGACCTTGACCAAGTAAGTCTGCCCTTCTTTTGCCATCTGGAAATGGGCATAGCATTTAAGCTGAACTTATTTTTCAAATGTTTTTACTACAATAGTTGTACAGGGGGTTTCATTGTGACATTTCCAGATATGCACATAATGTACTCTGTTTGGTTTGTCCCCTGCATTTCTCCCTCCCCCTTAAAATGACCTCGAAAGATTTCAGTGTTCCATTTTCATATGTATAGAAAATACACTGACCATACTCACCCTCCTTTACCCTCTTCATTTGCCCTCCCCCTGCACTGCTCTCCTCATAACATGACCTGTTTTACATTCTGTCCTTCATTGCTTAAGTGTCTGTTCATTGTTCAGTGGGGTTTTGGCTGTATTTTACCTGCACATATACTGTACTTTAATCTGTCTAACCCCTTCTATTACTCTTCCTTTCCCCCATCCCATATTATTGAACAGTTTCCAGTGCATTTTGTTTGTTCCTACACAGATGTGATGTTTTTTAATGTTATTCACTATCATTCTCTTCTTGTTTCCTTCCTCCACTAGTGTCACTATTGCAGACATGTTCTGTAGAAAGATAGCTAGCTAGATATGTATATATGATAATGCTTGTATTTGTATTTCTATCTATCTTGTACATATGAGAAAAAACATGTGGCCTTTGTTTTTCTGAACCTGGCTTGCTTCATTTAACATGGTTAGCTCCATTCCCATTCATTTACCTGTGAATGACAAAATTGCACTCTTCTTTATAACTGAATAATATTCCATTATATAAATTATAATATATAAATTATACCCATTCATCTTATTGGGAAAAGTGTTGCAATAAATATGGGTGTGCATTCCTTCAGACATATGCCCAGTAGTGGAACTGCTGGAGCATATGGTAGTTCTAGTTTTAGTTTTTGAGGACCTTCCATACTTTTTTCCGTAGCACTAATCTACACTTCCATCAACAGTGTATTAGGGTTCCTCCCTGCTCCCATCCTTGCCAACATTTCTTGATGTTGGCATTCTTGATGATAGCCATTGTAACAGGAATGAGGGGAAATCTTAAAATGTGGTTTTGTTTTGCATTTCCTTTATGGCCAGGGAATTGAGTATTTCTTCATGTGTTTTTTGGTCATTTGAAAAATTTCTGTTTAGTTCACTTGCCCATTTCTTCATTGGGTCATTGACTCTTTAGGAGTTTAGTTTTTTGAGCTCCCTATAAATTCTGGTTATTAATCCTTTGTCAGCTGTATAGCTGGAAAGATCTTCTCCCACTCTGTGGGCTGTCTTTTCAGTCTGTTGACCATTTTCTTTGCTATATAGAAGACTTTCCTTTCTCTTAATTGCAGAGCTATTGGAGTTCTATTTAAGATGGTGTTGCCTATGCCTATATGTTCCAATGTATTGTGTTCTTTCCTGCAGTAGTTTCAAAGTTTCAGGCCTTTGAATTGATATTAGTATGGAGTGAAAGACAGGGAGATAGTTTGTCTTCTATATACAGATATCCAGTTTTCCTAGGACCATTTCTTGAAGAGGTTGTCTTTTCTCCATCATATGTTTTGGGCTACTTTGTCAAAAACCAGATAGTTGTAGTTGTGTGGATTTGTGTCTGGGTCTTCTGTTCTGTTCCATTGGTCTTTGCATCTGTTTCTGTGCAGTACCATGCTGTTTTTGTTGCTATGGCTCTGCAGTACAGTTTGAAGTTGGGTATTGTGATACCCGACTCCAGTGTTTGCTCTTTTTACTCATTATTGCCTTGACTTTTCAAGGACTTTTGTGCTTCCATATGAACTTTAGGGTTGTTTTTTTTCTGTTGGGAATGTCATTGGAATTTTGATGGGGATTGCATTGACCATGTAGATTGCTTTTGGTAGTATGGCTATTTTCACAATGTTAATTCTGCTGATCCATGAGCATGGGGGGCATCTATCTTCTGATATTTTCCTCAATCTCTTTGTTGGGTTTATAGTTTTGTTGTAGAGGACTTTCACTCCCTTTGCTGAACTTCTTCCTATGTATTTTTTTGAGGCTATTGTGAAGGGGATTGTTTTCCTAAATTCTCTCTCATTCTATAGGAAAGTTACTGATTTTTTTATTTTATTTTGTATTCTGCTACTTTGCTGAAGATGCTTAGGATATCTAAGAGTTTTTGGTGGAGTTTTTAGGGTTATTTAGGATAAGATTTGCAAATAGAGGTAATTTGAGTTCTTCCTTCCCTATTTGAATTCCTTTTATTTCTTCCTATGGTCTTATTGCTCTGGCTAGGAATTCCAAGGCTATGTTGAATAAGAGTGAGGAGAGTGGACACCCTTGTCTCATTCCTGACTTCAGAGGAAATGGTTTCAGTCTTTCCTCATTTGGTATGATGTTGGCTATAGGCTTAGCATATAAAAATATGTTGAGGTACAATCCTTCTATTCCTACTCTCATCAGAGCTTTTATCAAGAAAGGATGTTGAATTTTGTCAAAGGCTTTTTCTGCATCTATTGAAATGATCACATGATTTTTGTCCTTGCTTTTATTTATATGCTGTATCACATTTATTGATTTGCATAGCTTGAACCATCCCTGCATCCCTGGAATGAAACAACTTGATATGCTGTTGGATTCAGTTTGCCAGTATTTTGTTGAGAGTTTTTGCATCTATGGTCATTGAAGAGATTGGTCTGTAACTTTCTTATGTCATTGTCCAATTTGGGGATAAGTGTAACACTGGCTTTATAGAATGAGTTTGGTAGCGTTTCTTCCTTTCTATTTCATGAAAAAGTTTCAGAAGTGTTGGTGTTAGTTTTTTAAAGGTCTAGTAAAACTCAGCAGTGCATCCATCAGGCCCTGGGCTTTTCTTTTTTGGAGACTCTCTATTGCTGTTTCATTTCATTACTCTTATATTCTCTTGGTTCAATTTTGGTTGGTCAAATGCATCTAGAAATGTATCCATTTCTTCTAGATTTTCCAATTTTTTTGCATATAGGTCTTCAAAGTATTCCCTACGAATTCTGGATTTCATTGGTGTTTGTGGTAATACCCCTTTTTCATCTCTAATTTTATTAATTTTGGTCTTTTTCCTCCTACACCTTTTAGTCCAATTGGCTAAGGGTTGATCAATCTTACCTATCTTTTTGAAGAACCATTTAAAAAATACAATAAACATGAAAATCCTTCATCTGGAAATCAAATAAATGCAAAATAAAAGAAAAATGAGACGGTATCCTTGAATATCAGGACAATAAAAATGAAAAAGGAAGCAACCTGCTGACTGGCACTGGCCAAGAGTCAGAAATAGTGGGAGTGTAAATTAGGTATGGTTTCTGGAAGGCATTTTGTCTTCTGGTACCTTTGAATAACACTGAGAGACCTGATGATTTGCAGACTCTGCATGGACCAGGTCTGCTGTGGGGAGATCAGGGTGGCTGGGAGCAGGGCAGAAAGGAAACTTACAGTTCCCAGGGTTCCCCACTACACCCTTTGCATTTGGTACTTTATACATACATTCCTCTTTAAAAACAGTTAAAGTGATGAATACAATAAAACTTAAGTTCAAATGGTATTTTCTCAATAATTCCATTTCTAGAACTTCATACTGAATCAATAACCAGAAAGTGATGCAAAACAGGGGGTACAAGATGTTCACTAGAGCAAAATTTACAAAAGGAGAAAAAATGAACACCTATTTAAAAGATATGCTATATCCTTTAAAGTTATGTAGCACAATTTCTGATGTTAAATCTTCACACTGTAATAAAAACTGACAACAGATCAAAGACATTGATTATTATTATGCAATCTGGAAATAAAAATATCACAAAACATGAATGTGCACAGCCAAACTCTTCAGGCTGTCTGGTTACATACAAACATCTTTAAAATATCATTTGTACTGCAATAAGCTCTTTTAAAAAGAAAGTGTGTGTGCATGTATATTACAGGTTTGGAAAGGTGTACAACAAAGACTAACATGGGTAAAGATTCCTTGTTGTTAGTAGTGGTGATTCTTATTCTCTTCTATTTGCATACTATGCTCTCTAATTAATGTATTAGTTCAGTCAATGGCCCAACAGGCCACCCCCTGGGGTAGAGTGAGCCATGTTAACAGGAAGGCCTCTGCCTTTGTGGAGACAGGACAAAGCATGCCACAAATGGAACTTTGTGGCCATGACCAGGGCTGGGGGCCCTGTGAGGTCCATAACCAGAGGATGGGATTTGGCCAGAGATGTCAGGAAGGGTCTTGAGCAGGTTCCGGGCACCTGAGTGCTGGGGATGGTGCTGCCAGGCAAGAGGAGCAGAAAGAGCCCAAGGAGGCAGCAATAGCACTGTGAGGCTGGGAGCAGGCAGCTGGGAGACCTGAGGAAATGAAAGAGGAGACCATGAGGCTGTAAACTACTGGTGAAGTGGGCTCCTAATCAACCATGTCAGGAAGTTCTGCTTTAATCCCAGAGTCCAGAGGTCATTGAGGGGTTTAAACATGGCCAAATGTGATCTGAGTTATATCAAGCAAGATCACAGTACTTGCCATGACAGAGCATCTTGCTTGTATGTCTCTTTTGTTTTGTTTCTTCAGATGGCTATGTGCAGGGTTCTGTAGTGTGGACACTAATGATTCCTAAGAATCATTAACAGAGCTAACACAGGATCTGTCCCATCGCAGAGTTCAGGAAAAGATGCAATTATTTGTGTCGTGTGAGAAAGGATTCTGGAACATCCTTTTAAATTAGGGTTCAAGAAGGACCACATGATGTGGATTTGGAACATGGTTGTTGGGTCTGGAGACCTAAGGCAGATGCGTGAGCATCCCATCTCCCATGGAGAGCACTGTGATTCCTGCATCCTGAGAAGGACTTGTAAACCTGCATTCCTGTACCCAGAGGAGGAGATGCAGGGTCTCACAGATCTGCTACAAGGCTGATAAGCAAAATGCTCTCAAGATTCTCCCCTCCACCAACAAGCAGCAAAACAAACCAGTTCACCTAAGAAAGCCCGAGAATCCATGGCCAATGAAAAAAGCCCACCTAACCTTCACCCAAACCTAGAGTTAAAACATCCGTAAAAACCCTAGCCTTCACCTGAGCAGTGAGCTACCACTTCACCTGAGCAGCTGCACTGCTCTAGCTGTAGCCTTTCCTTTCTCTCTAATAAACCCTACTTCATATACCAGCCTTGGCTCACAAGTCAATCAGCTGCCTCATGAGCCAGTTCTCTGGCCTGTGAAGGCAAGGACCCTCGATACTGGCCAGAAATACTTCACACCGGCATATAACATGGTCATTGCCTTACACAAGGGGACTACTTAGGAAATCACAATATTAAAATTATGGCTAAAACTTAACAAATATTTACTAAGTTCTAAACACTTGTGTTTTATCCTGCTGAATCTCCATATCAATCCTATAAGTTGGGGCTATTCTAAACCTTGTTTTAGGGATGAAGACATGAGTCTTGGGGAGGTAAATTACTTGCCCTGGACAAAAATCACAGAGGTGGAGGTAGGTGCCCAAGGTTCACCCCTGGCTGACAGCCTTTACACCCTGCAACTCAATTAATCTTTTTCCCACATTTTAAAATTAGCATTACATGGATGTGAGGGCGATCTGGCTGTAACATCTGTCACCTCATTGATTGCCAGGGTTAATTCGACTGATCTGGCTGGCTAGGTGGGTGTCTCCTTCCTCCCTCACCACTCCATGTGCGTCCCTCCCAAAGCTACATGCTCGGTCGAAGAGGACAACCATCCCTGATAGAGGAGGACTGCTCTTTGGTCAAGCATATATGAGTAGCTGCGCTCCCCTGCTAGAACCTCCAAACAAGCTCTCAAATTAGCATTACATTAGAAGCATATGGGGTCATTGCGATAATTCCATAGATAGGCCCAATGTTCTTTGAACAAGTTCACACCCTCTGTCATATTCCCTTAGCCCTTCTCTCTCTCCCCTTTTTTCAAACAGTGTTTTGTGGGTTTCATTATGCTGTCTTCATATATGTATGCAATATACTTTGAGCCTCTTCACCCCACTCCACACCTTCTCATTTTCCTCTCCCCTTTTACACTCATTATTATTACTATTAGTCATTATCATTTTAGATTTAGATTTCATATAAGAGAAAACATGATATTTGGCTTTCTGAGCTTGGTTTATTGCACTCAACATGATGATCCCCAGTTCCACCCATTTTCCTGCAAATGACATAATTTCATTCTGCTTTATGGCTTAATAAAACTCCATTTTGTATATATACATCATTTTCTTTATCCCTTGATTGGTGTTGGGGACCTATGCTGATTCCATAGCTTGGCTATTGTGTACACAGCTGCGACAAGCATAGGTGTGCAGGTGTTTCTCTGGTTTATCAACTTATGCTCCTTTGGATATTTGCCAAGAGTGGTATGGGGTCATCAGGGAGGTCTAGTTTTAGTTTTTTGATGATCCTCCATGCTGGTTTCCATAGTGGTTGCACTGGCTTACATTCCCACCAGCAGTGTGTGAGGGTCCTTTTTCCCTGCATCCTCACCAGCCTTGTTCTTTTGTTCAGGATTACTTTTGCTATTCAGGGGTCTTACATGTTTCTATATGAATTTTAGGAATGATTTTTCCATTCTATGAATAATGACATTGGGATTTTGACTTAGATTGCTTCTAGTAGTGTAGCCATTTTCACAATATTGGTTCTGCCCGTCCATGAACGTGAGAGGTCTTTCCATCTTCTAGTGTCTTCAATTTCTTTCTTCAAGGTTTTAGAGTTTTCATTACAGAGGTGTTTCACCTCCTTACTTAAGTTTAATCCTGGCTATGTTACTTTTTGAGGATATTGTGAATGGAATTGTTTTCCTGATATCTTTATCAGTCTGTTCATTGTTGGTATATAAAAAAAGCTAGATTTTTTTTGTATGTTTATTTTATATCCTGCTACATTGTCAAAAATGTTTATCTGACCTAGTAGTTTTTGGTGATCTTTAAAAGATCTTTAGGGTCTTTTAAGTATAGGACCATATCATCAACAAACAGGGATAATTTGACACCTTTCTTCCCTATTTGAATTCCTGCCATTCCTTTCTCTTACCTCATTGCTCTAGCTAGTAATTCCAGTGCTTTATGGAATAACAGTGGGGAGACTGGACACTCTTGTCTCATTCCTGACTTTATAAGAAATGATTTCAGGATTTTCCCATTTAGTAAGACGTTGGCTATAGATTTGCCATAAATAGCCTTTGTAATGTTGAGGTACATCCCTTCTTTCCTAGTTTCTTCAGAGCTTAGATCGTGAAAGGATGTTGAATTTTGTCAATGGCTTTTTCTGCATTTATTGAGAAGATTCTGTGATTCCTGTCCTCGATTCAGTCTATGTGCCATGTTACATTTACTGATGCGTGTATGTTGAGCCATCCTCGCATCCCTGCAGTGAAATCAACTTCATCATGGTATATGATCTTTTGAATATGTTATTGAGTTCAGTTTGCAAGTATTTTCTTGAGAATTTTTGCATCTATATTCATCAAGAAAATTGGTCTATAATTTGCATTTTTGTTGTGTCCTTAACAGAGTTTGGTATCAGGGTAATACTGGCTTCATAAAACAAATTTGGTAGCATTCATAACCTTTCTATTTTATAGAATATTTGAAGAGCATTGGTGTTAGTTCCTTAAAGATCTGGTAGAATTTGGCAGTGACTCTATCTGGTCCTCAGTTCTTCTTTGTTGGAAGACTATATATTGCTGCTTCAATCTTATTGCTGTGTTATAGATCTGTTTAAGTGGTTCATGTCTCCTTGGCTCAGTTTTGGTAGGTCAAGTGCATCTAGAAATTTAGCTCTTTCTTCTAGATTTTCCAGTTTATTAGAATATAAGTTTTCAAAGTGTTCACTCATTATCTTTTGAATTTCACTCGTATTTGTTGTGATATCCCCTTGTTCATCTCTACTTTTAGTAATTTTGGTCTTTTCCCTCCTTCTTTTGGTTGGCTTGGCCAAGGGTTCTAATCTTATTTATCTTTTCAAAGAATCAACTTTTTGTTTCATTGACTCTTTGTGTTTTTTAGTCTCCATTTAATTTATTTTTGCCCTAATCTTTATCATTCTCATTTTGGTCCTGACTGTTTTTCTAGGAACTTGAGGTACATTCTTAGGCTATTTATTCAAAGTCTTTCTCTTGTTTTGATGTGGGCATTACAGCTACAAACTTTCCTCTTAGCCCATTCTATGCTGTATGCTAGATGTTCTGATAAGTTTTTTCATTTTCATTAGATTCTAGGATTTTTAAATTTCCCCTTCTTTATTTCTTCAATGTCCCACCGATCATTCAACAATGCATTGCTGTCTCCCTGTGCTTGCATGTCTTTTAGGTTCTTTTGTTGTTGGTTTCTAGTCATATTCTGTTGTGGCATGATCAAATACAGGGGGCTGTTTCAATTTTCTTATATTTGTCAAGAATTTATTTAAGTTCTAAAATATGATCTATGTTGGAGAAAGTTTCATGGGCTGCTGAGAAGAATATGTATTGTGCAGGTGCTGGATAAAATATTCTGTAGCTATCTGTTATATCCATTTGGTCTATAGTGTCAATTAAATTTCAAGTTTTTTTGTTCACTTTTTGTCTCGATGACCAGTCTACCAGTGAAAGTGTGGTACTGAAGTCTCCCACTATTATTGTGTTGGGGTCTATCTATGCTTATAAGTCCAGTAGTGTTTTTTTAATGAAATTTGGTGTGCCAACAATTGGTGTGTATATATTAACAACCGTTATCTCCTCTTGATGGATTATTCCCTTTATTAATATGAAAAGATCTTTGGCTCTTCTGAATAATTGGTTTTAAGTCTATTTTATCAGATACAAGTTTAGTTAACTCATGCCTGCTTTTGGGGACCATTTACTTGGGAAATCTTTTCTCATTCTTTCACCCTACACCAGTGTTTGTCTTTCTCAATGAGATACATTTCTTATAGGCAACAAAGGGTCACATCTTGCTTTTAATCCAACCTACCAATCCATGTCTTTTAATTAGAGAATTGAGACCATTGACTTTCTGTGTTAATATCAAAGGTATGTAATGTTTCCTATCATTTGTTGTTTTGTGATTTTTGCTTCTTTTCTAATCCTTGTTTGCTAATCTACTCATTTAGTGGGATTTATTCTTTTCTGTATTTTTCTGTTGGGTTTATATTCCTCTTCCATGTGTAGAATTCTTTCAGTATCTTCAGCAGTGCTGGTTTAGTGGTCATGAATTCCTTTAGTTTTTGTTTATAGTGGAAGGTTTTTATTTCTCCTTTAATTATGAAGGCTAGTTTTGCTGGATACATTATTCTAGGTCAACAGTTATTTTCTTTCAGGCCTTGAAATATATCATTCCATGCCTTCCTTGGCTTGTTGAAAAATCTACTGTTATTCTGATGGGTTTGCCTTTTTATGCAACTTGAAGTTTTAATACTCTCTTTTTTTGTTACGTATATTTATTATTTTAACCATAATATGTTTAACGGTGTTTCTTTTCTGATTTTGCCTGTTTGGTGTTCTGAACATATCCTGTACCTGGATGACCCTCTCTTTATTAAGACTGGAGAAATTTTCTGCTATTATTTTATTGAATATGTTTTCTATGCCTTTAGCCTGTACCTCTTCTCTTTCTTCTAATACCTATGGTTCATAGGTTTGGGTTTTTGATGGTGTCCCAGAGATCTTGCATTGTCTTTTCATATATTCTTAGTATTTTTTTCTTTGTCTTTGTGACCAATTTAGTTCCTCTACTTTATCTCTGATCCCTGACACTATTTTCAACACTTTTCATTCCATTATTAAGGCTTTAATAATTTTAATTTGATTATTTATTATTTGATTATTGAGCTTTTCAACTCCAGGATTCCAATTTGGGTTTTTTTTTTTTTCTTTCAGGATTTCTATATCTTTATTGAATTCCTCCTTCATACTTGCATTGCCTTCCTTATTTCATTCAGCTGTTTATTTGAATTCTCTTTAAGTTCATTCAACTGTTTATTTGCATCCTTTTTGAATTCATTCTGGTGCTTATACATGTCCTCTTTAATTTTGTTGATCATTCTTATCATTGTCCTTATGAGTTCATTGTTTGAAATTTCATCTCCTTCCTACTATTCAAGTCCTTTGTTGTGGAATTCTTGACCTTTTGAGGAGACATGTTGCATTTTTTTTTTTTCATTTTAATTGTGTTTCTACACTGGGATTTATATTTCTGAGGCCAAGTTCCTGGCTGGAAGTTTTAATGCCTGTAGTCTTTCAGTTGAAATAGTTTTAATGTTCAGGCAGGACAGTGCAGTGGCTGGGATTGAGGGACTATTTCTCACCACTGGACTGGGGAGTATGACTCAGCAGTCACACATTGACCTACTGTGAGCCACTGTTGGATGTAGGGAGCTTTATAGCCCTTGGGGTGTTCAGGTTCCCACCTGCTCTTCATGACCTCCTATTTGTATCCCTAGGGGCAGCAAGTGTCCAAGCCCTGGGGTGACCCCTGAATGTGTTAGAGAGTGTGGGGAGCAAACCAACCACCGAGTTTTGCACTGTCTGGGAGAGAACGGAGGGGCCTATTCACAATGCCTTGTCTTACTCCTTACAGATTTCAGTCAGCTGCTCACTTCCCTGTGGGAAGAAAAGGCTGCAGAAATTTCATGATTCAGCGGGTCTGGACTCTAGGCCCTCAGTCCCGACTTTCAGCAAATACACACTGAGATGAAGTTTCCAGGGGCAGGTCTCATTGCTATCAGGCCCTGCCCAACAATTCACTTCTCTGTGGGGCAGGGGAGAAAGCTGTGGGTATCGAATGAGGGTCTGGGTGCAGGGTTCTGACCCACTAGGGCTTGGTGCTTTATTTCCACCTGAGCCTCAGGTAATGGACTCATTCCTGGCCATAGAAGAAGGGGCCTCCGACTATCACAGCACCCTTTGATACCACTGAAGTTTCCTGCTGCTTGAACTCCTCTGCAAGATTATGTGAGACCCTCTCCCTCTTCTCAACCAGCTCTCATGGCTGTCTCCCACATGGACTCTGTGGCAGGGTGTCCCAAGACTTCCTGAGCCATGAATGTTCCTTATTTTCAGGTCTCCACAGTGTCTTTCAAGATAGGCCCTTACTCAAAATGACATCTTGGAATAGCCCTCTGAGCTAAGGGAAGCAACAGAATGTCTTTCTTCAGAGGCTAGCTTTTACACTGGACCACCAGTCATTGACTTAAAAATCCCTACACTGGGCTTAAGGCTTGCGGAAGATGTGGACTTGTCTTGCGGCTAGAATTGTCAGTTTGTCACCAAGCCCATCTGTCTCACCTTATGATGGCATCTTCAACTCCTTCTTCCCTTTCCTTCCCCCAGGAAGGAAGGAAGGGAAGCCAGGGAGTGACTTAGGACTGTTTACTGCTTTTCTCTGTTGCCTTGGTTTCTCTGTGCTCCAGAGAAGCCAGAAAGAGAAGGCAGCTGGCTTCAGTTAAACTACCTTAATATTGTCCCCCAAAGCAAGACACCCAGTCAGATCCATTCAACAAAAACATCATCTTTGAGGGAAACAGTGCATCTCTTGGTTTGATTTGTATGTATAGCTATGCCAACTTCATAAATCTAAAACTAAAAGCCAATTTGTGAGATGGGGGTAGTAGAATGCTTGTCTCGTATACACAAGGCCCTGGACTTGAGCTCCATCACCAAAAAAAAAAAAAAAAAAAAGAGAGAGAGAGAAAGAAAGCAAATTTGTACCTGTTGAAAGACATCTTCAACAAGCATGTCATATAGTCTTTTGTGTTTTTTATTTCATGTGTAATCTGAAACTAATCTTTTCTAAAATTCTCAAAAATTTAAAATGGTAATAGTTATTTTAGATACATTTCTAATAATAAAACTCTGTCAACTTCTCTGTTTTTCTTTTTTGATGGTACTGGGGTTTGAACTCAGGGCCTCACACTTTCTAGGCAGGTGTTCTAGCACTTGAGTCACACCTCCTCCCCTTTTTGCCTTAGTTATTTTTCAGAGAGGGTCTCATGCTTTTGCCCTGGCTGAACTCACACTGTGTTCCTTATATGTCTCCCAAGTAACTGGGATGACAAGTATGAGACACAGGCCCAGCACTCTCTGTCAACTTTTCAGTCAAAAGAAACAAATACAAAAAGCAGGTGTCAGTCATTAAAGGCAATATGCAGTTCTTTTCTAAAAAGGTGAATGAACACAGGGGACAGAGACTTTTTTTCCAGATACTGCTTTTAAAGGATGTTTGTGAGAGGAGTGCTGCTCAGTGCTGTGAGAAGCTACACCCTGGACATACACAGGTGATCACTTAAGGATGAATTTTTAGAAATGTCAAATATCATCCTTTGATACGATTTGAAAAACTAAAAATTAAAATCAAACAGCTCAAGTCCTTAAATCTTATATAAAATGAAGATTAACTCAGGTGAGAACATAAGTTGTTCACTGGTAATGTAGTAATCTGCATCTTTTATTTTACTAAGAATACATAAATTTCCTGCCTTAAAGAAAAACCCAAGATGAACTTGCTAGGAGCCTTACCTTTGGGCTGCCTTCAAGAAGATCCATGAAGGAACTAACTCTGACCACTCCACGGCCCTCGGGGTCAAATGCCTCTATTAGTTCTTTGAATTCTGAGTCACTTAAATTTACAACCATGCAATTTAGAATATGTCGTAATTCTTCCCAAGTTATCTGTCCAGCAGGTGTCTGAGCATGAGCGTATATATAAGGGAATTAAAAAAAAAAAGACAAAAAAGGAAGGAAAAGCATTATATATATTTAGCATCATTGAGTAAAAGAGTGAACTTTGGCCAAACTAGAGTTATGGTTTGAAATGAAAAGGCCTCCAGTCAATGATCATTAGGTGACACATTAGCCAAGAGCAGCAGGAAGCTAGCCTCACATGGTGTGTCTGCAGCATTCCCCAGCAGGACACAGCCCAGGTGAGGAATGAGGCCCATTTCTGGGGTACAGCTGACCCTTCTGCCCAGGTCCCTCCACAGCAAGAACAGTCCTCCTTCCCCAGCCCCACCTGGGTGGCTCAGAATTTCCCAGCAGTTCCATTACAACTTGCCTATTTACTAAGAATATTAATTAGGCTTGTTTTCAGTACCACCAACCTCATCAATTACATAAATGGACAATTACTTAGTGAGAACAATTTCAGCCAGGCTGCATAAAGAAAACATATTATGAGCAAAATACTCTGAGGCAAATTTCTTCCCCCAGAATAAAAGATTGTCAATAAGCAAATTAAATATGAAAATTGAGAAATCCTGTTTACTGGAAAGACGGGAAATAAAGAAATCCTTCCTCCCTCACAGAGAGACATTATGAATAGTATGCAACAAGAGTTTATTAAGTGGCAAAACAGTATACAAATGTCAACTACTATTTGGGGGCCCAAATACTGAAAAGGAAATAAGGCTCTCGTGGAGATATATGCATGTTTATTTTTCTGGTTTTGGAATGATAATCAACTTTTAAATATCCTAACAGGAATAACTGACAACTAATTTTTTATCTTTGATTAATATACAGCATTGTGTAACTGTCAGTATTCATACTAAAACATTTTCATCACCCCTCAAAGAAACCCCATACACATACATGTCTTCACCTCCCAGTCCATCCCCAGCCTAAAGAAACTCCTTTCTGTCTCTATGTAGTTGCTTTTTCCTGGATATTTCTTATAAACAGATTGTATAATAAATACATGGTCTCCTGAATCTGGCTTCTTTTGATTTGTCTTGTGTTTCTGAGGCTCCTCTATATTATAGCATAGTTCAGTGCTTTTATTTTCATTCACTGTTGATTTCATTCCTGAGTAGTACTACATTGGATAGATATGTCACATTTTGTTTATCTGGTCAAAAGTGGATGAACATTTGGATAATTTGTAGTTTGGAAATTATGAATGATACTGCTATGAACATTTGCACACAAGTCTTTGTATGGATATATGTTTTTCTTTCTCTTGGGCTGATACCTAGGTGTGGAATTGCTGAGTTGTATAGTAAATAATGTTTAATATTAAAGCAACTGTTACAATGTTTTTCATACGAGCTGTACTATTTTATAATCCCACCAGCAGTACATGAGAGTGCACTTATTTTTGTATGTATTTTTTGATTATAGACTTTCTAATGGGTAAAATATGCTGAGGCAGGCTAGTCTAGGTACCATGGACTCAAAGTAAGTTAGATTAGGAGCTAGGACTACAAGATTAAATGCTGCATTAAATATTAAGAAGACATATGCATGCATTCCTTCCAACACACCCTCCCCACTAGTTACATTACAATAGAAGAACAGTTCCTCTACAGTTCCTCTGGCCTTGTCCCAGATGAGTCATATGCCCAGGTGTCAGGAATACCTGGTACAACAATTCCTTCAATACAAGATCTAGGCACCCATGTCACAAGACCCTTTGATAGGTAAGGGTTGATAATGTCAAAACACTGCAACAGAAAAAAAAATGATTGAAAGTTATCATGTATCTGCACAAAGAAACCATATACTGGAAGAACCTACATTAGCTAATTTAAATAGTCCCAATAAAGACCCACAAATTGTGTCTCGAAAGCCTGCACTCCAAGCTCTTGGTGTGGCCAGTATGACAAAGTAGTTTATCATTGTGGTTTTGACTTGCATTTCTCTAATAACTAGTGATGTCAAGCATCTTTTCATGTACTTATTGGCTATTTCTTTATCTTCCTCGGTGCAGTGTCTATTAAAATATTTTGCCCACTGGAAAATACTGAGTTATGGTTAGGCATGCCGGTGTAGGCCTATAACCCTGGCACTTGGGAGGCAATGGCAGGAAGATCTGAAGTTCAAAGTGAGACCCTGTCTCAAGAAACCAAGAGTTAAGAGGTGTAGGCCTGTGACAGAGCATTTACCTAGCCTTCACAAAGCCTTTTGATTCCAGGCACCACAAAAAGGGGCGGAGGAGTCATGTTTTTAGTGAGTTCTGAGGTCTTACATATTTTAGGCTCAAGTCTGTTACAGGAAATATGAATTTGCATATATTTCTGCCAGTCTATGAATTGTCTTTTCCCTTTTTTTTACTTTCTTAGGGTACCTTTCAAAACACAAAGTTTTTAATTTGATAAAGTTCAATATGTTATTTTTTTCTTGCATGTTCATGCTATTGATGCCATATCTAAGAAATGTTTGCCTAACATGAATCACAGAGACTTATATGTGTATTTTTTCCTAAGGGTTTTATCATTTTAGCTCTTATACTAAGGTCTACTTGTGTGTGTATGAATTCATCTTTTTGCATATTAATATCAATCATCACTATTTTTTTAAAAAGTTATCATTTTCCCATTAGATTTGTCAATAATGGATTGACCATAATATAAGAGTTTATTTATGGAGTCTCAATTTTGTTCCATAGATCAACATGTCTGTCCTTACGCCAGAAACTACACAATCTGTATTACTGTACTTTATACCAAGATTCAAAATCAAGATTAAGTATTCTAACTTTCCTCTCTTTTCCAAAATTATTTTCTATATTCTGTGATCTTTCTATTTCCATATGAATTTTAAGATCAATTTTTCAATTGCAAAAAAAGCTAGGAGGGATTTTGATCACATTCACATTGGATGAATAATTTTGATAGAATTGCCATCTTAATACTGTTAAGTCTTCCAATCCATGATTATGGACTCTCTCTTCATTTATTTAGATCTTCTTTAATTTTTTTAATGTGTTTTGTAATTTTCAGTGTACCACTCTGCCACTTTTTTGTTAAATTTAATTTTAAGCATTGTATCATCTGATGCTGTTATTAATGGAATTGCTTTATGAAGTTCATTTTCAGACTGTTTATTGCTAGTTCATAGAAACACAAGTTTTATATTTTGATCTTGCACCCAGCAATCTTCATGAACTCTGTCAGCTCTGGCTTTGTGTTTGTGCAAGCCTTCCTTAGTTTTCTATACACAAGATCGTGCTGTCATAAATGACAGTTTCACTTCATCCCTTCCCGGTCCGGGTGCTTTGTATTTATTTTCTTTCCTAATTGGCCTGTCTAGAACTCTAGTACAACGCTGAATAGAAGGTCACATGAGCCAACAGTTTCGCGCTGGTCCTAATCTTGGGAAAGCATTGGTTTTCACCATCAGTATGTCATTAGCTATGAGTTTGTCATGAATGACCTTCATCGGGTTAAGGAATTTCTCTTCTAGTTCTGGTTTGTTGAAAGTTTTTTTTTTTTAATCAAGAATGGGTGTTAGATTTTTCAAATACTTTTTCTCATGCACTAAGATGATCATGCAGATCCCTCCTTAATTCTATTAATATTATGTATTACATTAGTTGATTTGGGGATAGTTTATCCAGGGATAAATCCCCTATGTTTGTAGCATTTGATCCTTGTTACACAGGTATTTTGTTTGAGATATTGTGAAGGATGTTGCTCTTTGTAAGGGGAGGGGGGGGGTGTATGTGTGTGTGTGATACCTTTATCTGAATTTGGTATCAAGGTAATACTGGCCTCAGAGAAGGAGGTGGGAAGTGCTCCTTCTTTCTTTATTTCCTGAAAGTTTGTGAAGGGTGATATGATTTCTAAAAGCAATTTTGTAAACTTTAATGTAGAAATTTGCACATTTTTGTTAGATATATTTTTAGGTATTTGATTCTTCAAATGTTATTAGCAATGATATTTTAAATATTCTTCTTTTTCTAATTGTTCATTGCCATTTTTAGAAATGTTATTGGCTCTGTATATTGACCAATAATAACCTTCAAAATTCTAATATTAATTCTAATATTTGGAGAAAGATTCTTTGGGATTTTCTGTTTTAAAAAAATTATGTCAGCTGCAAGTAATTATGCCCAGAATAAGAATGGGTGAACAGGAAGCATGCAACTCTTTCTGGGTGGTAGGAATTATGCCACATGTGACTTAAATGTAAGTGATCATGATGGCTGGGTCCACTTTCAGCGATGGTGGCAGTGTTTGGAGACAACACACAAAGCAAGTGAACACATGCCTTAGAGCAAATCTAAATCAGTCTTTGTTCTAAATATTCCACGTGCCTTTCTATAGCAGGAGTGGGACTTGTTTCCCATAGCTGTACTCTGCAGCCAGGCAGAAGGCCCAGCCCTACCTACACCTGCCTTCTTCCCTGTGTTCCCCTTCTTATCTAGTGGCTGGGACAGAGGCAAATGGTGGTGGGATGTGAAGTGCCACTGGGAAACTATACACTAAGCAGCTTTAAGGCATCTGATCATTAGTGCCTTTGTGTGACATTCCAGAGGGTGAGCTCATCGTAGGCAGCAACTCATCTGTGCTGAGCCTGGTGTGGGCTAGGTCCTCAATTCTTAACCTACACAATATGCTTATTGATGCCCAGTTGAACAGGACAAAATGACTCTTAAATAGTTCAATATTTGGAGGGGCTAACATAATTACTGTCCTTCATTAAAGGAAATGAAGATTTCATACTTAAAATTAAACTACTGCTGGAGCCAAGGTGGGTGAGCATACCACAATTTCCTTAATCATCCTCATATGGCTCACCTGGCACATCCTGGCAGCTCTGCCAGTGGCAGTTGAGCGCCCACTTGGAGCCGGGAGACCTGCTGGAAACCCTGCTCCACAGTGGGTACCTCAAGCTGCTTACCCGGCCCCCAGCTCCCTTTCCTCATCTGTCAAGTGGATATGACAAGGATGTCTACCTTACAGAGTAGAGAGAGGATCGGTGTACTCACAGAGTCGCTTAAGAAGGGGCTGGCCCACAGTAAGTGCTCAATATTTCTGTTCACTCAGAGAGGCCAAGTCCTACAAACCTAAGGTGGCAGGGGTCTCCCTTTATCCCCAGGTTCACTTCCTGCATTCCAGGTGCTCTCAGCCAGCTTTGGTCAGTATACAGGATAATCAAACATGTTGACAGAGAAACACAAAGACAGAGACACAGAAAGAAACTGCATTCACATAGCTTTTATTACTGTATACTGTTATAGTGGTTCTGCTTTATGATTATTGTTGTTAGTCTTTTACTGTGCTTAACTTATAAATGAAACTTTATCATGGCGATGTGTGCATAGGAAAGATGGCACACACAGCCATGTACCTATGATGCCATGTCAGTCAATGACAGACCACACGTACAATAGTATAGCCATGTAGCCAAGGTGTGTAGCAGGCTATGTCATCTAGGTTTGTGAAGAGTTGCAAAACAATGTAATCCCCTAATGGTGCATTTCCCAGAACATGTGAGGTTGTTAAGAAACATGTGACTATAGGGATTGATACTATCGAGATTTCAGGCATTTACTAGAAGGGTCTTGGACTGTATCCCACAGGGATAAAAGGGAGCAACTGTAATTAAAATAGGTATGGCTGCCCAGAAACACAGAACATTACATCTCTGAATCCACACTACACTCAGAAACCCCAAGCAATTTGATGTAGACAGACAGAGGCAGGAGCCACAGTCTACAGCACAGACGGAACACTACAGACCTTTAGGTCACCTCTTAGCAATGCTAGCTCTCCCCAGAGTACGCCCTGGAGCTCAAAGACTTCCCCTAGGTCTGCTGACTCAGGAAGCTAATACTTTTTTTTTTCTTTTATTCTTATGTGTCATTTCTCCTCCCTTCCCCCGCCCCTCCCTTACCTACCCCGCCCCTTCCCTCTCTCTCCATCCCCTCTCTTACCCCCTCACCCCCTCCCTCTCCCCCCACCCCCTCGCTACCAGGCAGAAACTATTTTGCCCTTATCTCTAATTTTGTTGAAGAGAGAGTATAAGCAATAATAGGAAGGACCAAGGGTTTTTGCTAGTTGAGATAAGGATAGCTATACAGGGAGTTGACTCACATTGCTTTCCTGTACATGTGTGTTACCTTCTAAATTAATTCTTCTCGAACTAACCTTTTCTCTAGTTCCTGGTCTCAGGAAGCTAATACTTATGCAGAAAAACTCCTCCTCTGGTGTATGAAATCTTTTGTACATGGTCCTATTTGAGTCTGAGGACAAGTAACCCACCCTACTCCTCGTTATTTACCAGAGATCCAGTCACAAAATGTGCTCAGTAAATAACAAACTTGGGAAATGTCACTCTGCACCAAGAGAATTCAAATGCTGCTTTCTGAAATAAACATTAAGGGAGACAGGAGCTCATGTTTAAAGCAAGAGAAAGTGAATTGCAAATATACCAATTAGCTTTCCTTTGCAGCACAATTAAAAAGTTAAGCAGGGTATTGTAGAGCCAAGAGAATGTTCCTTCTATGGGAACATTTGGTTACAAACTGATAAACTGTACGTTAAGATGGGGAAGGCGCCCCAAGTCTCGATAATTTGCTACCTAAGCAGGGAATGGTGATGGGTCACCATTAACGACCCTGCCACACACTGGCCTCTTTTTTGTCTGCATTTATCCTATGGGACTCCAATGAATTCCACATCAGGCCATGCTCCATCTTCGAGGTCAAGGCTCGTATCCCTTGACCTCAAACAATCACCAACAAAAAAACAGGAGCTCAAAAACTGTTTGTTGGCTGAATAAGAGGGTGAACAGAGTTTTTATTGGTCTCATTCTAAGTGTTAGCTTCCTTACTAACAATGAGTTTCTTAGGGAAGGGTTGCAAAATCTTACAGTGCTCATTATCAGTAACGCTTTCCTCAATGCTGTGAAGCGGTCTTCCGAGTATCTGAATATCTTTTTGATGATGTTTTCCTTGTGAGATCGGCTTCGAGAGGTGATGCTATGAGAGAATCAGGAGGGAGCAGGAATAAGATCAGGCTCTTAAGCTTTGTTCTTTCTTAATGCAATAAGCAAGCCCCTTATCACAGTGGTAATAGCATTGCTTCTGCAAATGGCTCTTTCTCCTGAAAGCTAATGCATTTGGGTGGGCCTGCTTGTCCCTCAGTTGGGGTGATATCTCATACAGAAGTGCTCTGGATGCAACATCCAGGCGTAAATTGGCTGCACTGTCACACCCACCCCACCAACAAGCTCCATCCACCATCTTGCAAATCTATCACTTTGATCTCAAAACAGACCAGGAATCATACAAAAGAGGCAGTGGATCATACTTCCAGACCTCTGCTATGGGCAGCATACCATAGAGGCATGGGGTCCTGGTGTGGAAACTGGGAGGACACAGGCCTCCACAGTCTCTTCCCTTCCAGTAGCCATGCCATGCCATGCCACCTGTACTAGCTGACCCTCTTTCCTTTTCTTGCCTCTAACTTTCACCCCTGAGCTCAGACTCACAGGTGTGCTCTTGGACAACATGGCCATCTATTCTGGAAATCAAAACCAGCTTCAGGATAAGACTCCGATCAGAAAGGGAGACACAGAATCTCATAGGGAAATACTGTTTCACCTCTCTTTCCTCTGCGTTCATTTCCCACTGGAGAGCAAGGGGCAGTGGATTGGTTTATCTACAGAACCATTCTCCTACTTGTTTGGGGTTTTTGCTGCTGCATCTATACAGCTATCCCAGCCTTTTCCGGTTGTGCAAAATGCAAAAAGTTCAGAAACACACTGTGCTGTGAGCCTGCATTCCTCCTCTGTCTGTGGGGACTTGTTTTTCTAGAGATCAAGAGCACGGGCAGTGCTCTTTAAGCAGTTCTCATCACTCAGGACCAGGGAAACTGAGGCCAAGAAGTTAGTCCTGTGGAGGACTCAATGCAGGATGCCCCACAGCATCCCTGCCACCCACCCCTAAGTGTGACCATTAAAAATGTCTCAGGACATTGTTAAGTGCCTCCTGAGAGCAAGACTGCACCAGCTGAGAAACTATGTTCTAAATAAGACTTTAATGACAGCCCTAGACAAGGCGCTATCAGACAAGAAAATGGTAAGAAAAAAAAAGAGAAGTAATTTCACTTAAGACACTCACAAAGGTGCATTCCCATAGCAGGGCAGGGGGGCTCTGAATGCCTGGACAGCTGGTAACCAGGGCAGTCATTAAATAATCATAAATCCTGAGACAGGGCTGGGACCCAGAATAATGGGAATTAACTCAGTGGTATACTTTTTTTACTTCACAATAGAGCTTTCAACATACATTCAGAGATTATAAAGCCTAGTTTTTTATTTAAGATTCATGTAGGACAATTGATACAGAATGCACATCATTGTATACAAGACTTCTTGCAGCAAACGTCTAAATTCTAAAATTCCTTCCTGTTAAGTACCCTTTTTATATTTGGGGTCCCCATAACTTACATGACATTGGAAGTTAGGGTTATAATAGTCATTAGAAATGGCATAAATATGGATGCCCATGCACCATACAACACATGGCAAATACATGTGTGTTCACAATCTCACAGGACCATGCTCAGAGCTTGGGAAGCAGTGGAGGCAGCTGATGTGCATACCAGGGGCCTCAAACTCCCTTGCTCCTCTACTGAGCTCTGAGCACAGGACAGAGGTAGGAGCTCTCACAGGTTTGCCTCTCTTACCTAGAAATTGGAATAATAGTGATACCAACTTTACAGCTTAGGGCACTTTTCAATAGGAAAAATGTACAGAAATAATTTATCGACTGTACATCCCTCTGTAAAAGTTGGCAATTACTCAATGGAGACCAATTGATCATTCAATAAATGAAGAGAAAGTGGTTCAGATATTCCCTAGACTTTTCCTCATGTGATTTGTGTAACTACAATGTAGGTTTTTTGTTTTTTGTTTTTTTTACATACCTATCTCTTTTTTTCAGCGGAACTGCATTACTAACTTCCAACCCCTGAAACTCATAAAATGTTGTCAAAAACTGTTTCCAATTGATCCTAGTGGTGGTTTTAAGCCCAAATCTGGATTAAAAGAAAACAAAAATATATTATTTTACACACTTTTCTATAATACCACAAGAACTAGATGCTTAATATTGAATGGACAATGCAGAGATGAATTTATATGAAGTTTCAAATCTAAGGCAAACAAAATCATTTAGTAAAATAGTACCACAGATTGATTTTTTAAAAAGCAAGGAAAAAATCAAACTGATTACATATCCCCACATCTCTGTCTTCTGTTAGTGGTAGCAAATACTGAAGGAGAAACAAAGTTATAATATCCTTGGCATAATTGTTTTCCAGCTCTTTTATTTGAAGACTTGACATTGTCCTCAGCAGAATAATAGCCCCAAGATGTCTACATCCTAATCCTCAAATCTGTGGAGACCTCCCTTGCCTTGCACAGCAAAGGGGACTCTGTAGGTGTGATTAAAGGTGGACCTTGACATGGGAGAATATCTTCAGTAACCATGGTGGGCCCAACCTAATCCCGTGAGGGCTTAAAAGTAGGGAAGGCTTCAACCAGAAAATGACGTGACATTGGCCACTCTGAAGATGTTGGAAGGGGCTATAAGCCAAAGAATGCGAGTGGACTGTAGAAGCTGGAAAAAGCAAGAAAGAAACTTGCCCCAAGAGCTGCCAGGGGCCCAGCTCACACCTGGGCATTAGCCAGTGAGTCTTATGTCGGGCATCTCACTTACCAAAACTAAGATAATAAGTTTGTGCTATTTTATGTGCATTTTGTTATGGCAACCATAGAAAACTAGCACAGATTTCAAGTCCTGCCTGTGATAGGCCCTGGCTGAGGTTGGGGACACAATCCACATCGAAAAGTAGTCAGTCACAGGCCTGACTACTTTGTGAAACTAGCTTTCGCAGCACTAACCTGAGGCTGTGTGACACAAGACAGACCTGCAAGGCCAAGGCTGCTCATGTTCTTGTGATGGGAAGTGATTTTAGGAAAAGACCATGAGGTGGGAGCCCAAAATTAAAGATGTTTGTATTTCAAAAGACAGAGTTAGGAAAATGGAAAGACAAGCTACACAAAGAGAAAATATTTGAAAAACATATATCTAATAAAGAGCTCAAATCCAGGCTATATAAAAGACCTTGCAAATCAATAGCAGGAAAACAACTCAATAAAAATGGGCAAAAGATGTGTACAGATACTTCATAAAACAAGGTTTGAATCACCAGTAATCACACGAAGAGAGCACCAAAATGCAAATTTTCCTGCACACCCCAGGTGTACTGAGATTGCAGACCATCCAGTGTTGCCCCATGTTGCTAGCAGGATTGCAAAATGATAGTCTCTATGTTAAACACTTTAGGAGTGTTGAAGTTTATATACACAGTCACCATACAGCCCAGTAATTTTACTACTAGACATTTGCCAAAGAGAAATGGAAACATAGGTCTGTGAAAAGACTTGGATGTGAACGTTTGTAGCCATATCTTCCAAAATGGCCTCAAACTGAAGACGAACAGGATGCCATCAGCTAGTGACAGTGCTCAGTACTGTGGACACTAATCTGCTCAGCAATGGAATTAACAGAATGGTGACATGCACAACATGGTCAGGCACAAAATGCTACATGCTGGACGGTTCCATTCATGAGAACGCCCAGAAAAGGCAAAACCATAGTGACAGTGACAGTGACAGATGATTGGTTGCTGGTAGAGAGGAGGGCAGATTACAGAGGAGAAGTGCAGAATGCTCGCATTTGAAGAGTGTGTCCTCTTACTCAACTGTGGTAGCCATTACACAAGTGCATGCAATTGCCAAAACACTTAATAATGAACTTATTATCTATAAATTATACTTTAACAAAGCTGGAGGTGCAGCTCAAGCAGTAGAGCACCTGCCTAGCAAGTGCAAAGCCTTGAGTTCAAACCCCAGTATCATATATATATGCTCCCAAAATGGACAAAGGATAAAAATAATTTTTACTATATAGATGTGTATATATATATATATATATATATAACTTTGACTATGAGAAAGATGCAGCATCAATAGTAATTGAGGACATACAAGTGAAAAACAGGAAGGAATTGAACTTTCAGCAAGGAGTGGTGACTCATACCTGTATTTCTAGCTACTCAGGAGGTGAAGATTAGGATTTGGTTTGAGGCCAGCCTGGAAAAAATGTTAGTGAGACCCCATCTCAACAACTGTCAGGTGCGGTGATACATGTCTGTGAACCTAGTTATGTGGGAGGTGTAGATAGAAGGATCTCAATCCAGGTCATCCCTGGGCAAAAAAAAAAAAAAAAAAAAAAATGGAGACCCTATCTGAAAAATAACTAAAGTAAAAAGGGCTGGGAGTTCAGCTCAACTGGTAGATCACCTAGCAAGTGTGAGGCCCCAAGTTCAAACACCAGTACCATCAAAAAAAAAAAAAAAAAAAAAAAAAAGAAGAAGAAAGAAAGAAAACTGTACTTTCGCCTATCACATTAGCAAGGATTTTAAAAGGCAATGCTAAATGCTGGCAGAACACACATTCATGAACCTCCCTTGTAAGAATAAATTAGCACTTCTCTGAAGTGCATTTTAGCAATATGTAATATAAACCTTAAAAATATTCAAACCCTTTGACTCAGGGTTGACAAAACACCATGTAGCCACTGAACATTCATTTCAAAGGTTTTTTAAAAACACAAAATGATACTAATACAATATTCTGTGAGAAAACACAACATAATTTATACCTTGTATGGTCTCAACTATGTTAAGTGTGTATGTGAACATATGTACAGCGACACACAAAAGAAATTCTGGAAGGAAAATACTTAAAATATTAATACGGGTAATCCATTTTTTCTTTAGGTTTCCCATTTTGAGCATGCACTGTTTTTATAACCAATGTGAATAAACACAATTTTAATAAACCGTACATACTTTTAATAGCAAGCCCATAATAACCACTGCTAACCAAAGTCACATAGACACATCTGATTCTTACTTTTACTTGTACCCACTGGTTCCTTTATTTCCCAGAAGCTTTCCCTCTAGACTGATGGTGGGAGCTAAATATCCTTCCCAAGCCATCTTCCCCATCCTGTAGGACCAGGCAGAGACCCACATCAGCACGTGACTCCATCACAGAGAGGGAGAAGGCACATGGGTATGTCTGTCACAGGGCTCCAAAAGCCTCATCACTCAGCAGATGGCTACCATGGAGGAGACAGCCAAGAGTAACAAAGATCTAATCACTTAGGTCACAGGGACCAGAGGCAGCTCACAATGAGAACAGGAGCAAGGATCTGGGGTAGGAGGAAGGACAGAATTGGAGCAAGTGGACGTGGCAGTGACACGGGACTAGAGGGGCATTGAGAAGGGAGAGGATCGAGGACCTCGTGGGCTGGTGTCTTCCTCTGTGCTATCCTAAAGCCCATGGCCGCTATCTCACTTCCTCTCCATCCCTGCTCACTCTCTTGGCATCCTGTCCTGCTTCTGTCTTCATCGGGATGCTGCAGAGTTCACGTGGAGCCCATGTGTACATTTCAGGCCTGGATTTCTCTGAGCCTGCTGCAGCCTATCAGCAGCAGCACTTGGGCTCTGTTCTAACAGGCATCTCAAACTTGATGTGTCCTGAATTAAACCTCTGGTCTCTATCCTCCCTCCCATCCCCAGCTATACCAAGCTCCCTCCTACACGAGGGCCTCAGATGGTTCTGCAAGCCTGGAAGGCAATGGCCTCTGCAGTAAACAGCGGGGCTGATGCTCAAGGGGTGCAATGCACAGCAGCCCTCCTTTCCCATTCCTGACACCTGCATGCCAGGCCCACGATAAACCACCTCCTTCAAGCAGCCTACCCAACTGCCTTACCTAGGGTCACTCTGCCTGCCTGTCTGTCTCTGCAGCCTGTCTGTCTGCCTCTGCAGCCTATCTACCTCATTCACTGAGTGAATGGTTCCCTTATTTCCCCAGGGTCACCCTCTGTATGCATTTGCTTCTCCTATAACATGTTGGTAAAGATCGAGCACATCTAGTGGACAGAACCTTCTCTCCCACCACTCACATACTGCATCTCGAAGGACCTGTTGAGGGAAGGTGGTGGGGAGACCCAAAATATCCCCTAGAAAGCCACATAAATTCAGGGGCAGGGAGGAGAGGAAGGTGCTGGTGTGGTGAAAGTGCAGTGCATGAGATGGAGGCATGAACTATTGTGTGTAGGACGGAAGGAAACAACGACCTGCATGACTACTGCCCTTGTCCTGCTGCCCTTGGCTTCTGATGGATGGCAGCCTCCACTAGACATAATGTCTCCCCCGCCACACTAGCTTGGCAGAGTTGTGTGCAGGCACACACTAGTAAGGTGATAGGCATGTTCTGCTGTTGGATGTCACCCACCCCTTCCTTCTCTTGAGCAGTAAGGATAAATGGTGTTACTTCACAGAGAACCACTGTACTTTACCAGAAAACAGAATCATCTGCATATTTGAACTTCATTATTGGTAAGTAACAAATCTCTGAATCATTGCACAACATGTCACTCCATATGAATGTGCCATAACCCCAGAATTCAGAGCCATGGATCTAGGAAAGAGGAGATGAGGCAGAGGTAGAAAGGCGTTGCTGCAAGGGCCCTCTGGGACAGCATCACACCGTGACAACATGTGAAATGCTGTGTATGAACACCCAGATGTCCTATGGAAATGCAACCTAATCCGGCTGACATACCCCAAATTTATTTAAGATTGAAGCCTTACAATTGCACTTCAAAATAGTCTAGAGAAAAATCTGTCCTTAACTGAACAGTGAATATAATAATTGGGTAGGAAATAACAAACAGCAAGTGGAAATGAAAACACAGGAGTTAAGTTCTCCTCCAGATTTGCTACAGAAATGCCTGGCTTCTCCCCAGGGAGTTAAAACACCCCCGCTCTGCTTGACCCCTCAGACCAACCTGCACAGAGCCCACACGCTGCTGTCGCCCAAGCACCATCCATTCTCCACCACAAGGACACAGGTGAAGAAGCTATGTGCAGGGTTTTCTGTCTGCCCCTCCTGCATTACTTCCCCACTCCTGTGTTCCATGCCCACATGTTGTACCCAGTGGCCACAGTACTTGGACTTCCCTCTGGCTCCTGGTTGGGTTTATTGACACCTGAGCATGGGTTGAGAGACCCTCACAATCTTGAGCTCCCACCTCCAGTGTCTTCTGTTGTGCCGCTGTAAGCAGAGATTGTCTCTACCAAGGTCCTAGCTCCTGCTGGGACACTATCTACTGAAGCCACAGTTTCAGAGCCTTCATCATACTAAGCCACAGGATGATCAGGGCATTTCAACCCTGGAGGGTTTCTGGCAGTAACTCAGAAACCACAGCGTCCCTAGGAAAGAGGAAGGTATTGACCAATGTGTATGGGTCTCGAGGTATGCACAAAAAGCCCTAGGCCTAATGGGCAGGAGCCTGACCTGAGTCTTTGACAGGGGAAGTTGTGACCTTTTGCCCATGTCACAGACCCAAACCAACTCACAGACCCAGAGTCCAGTTATGGCAGAGAACAACCCCACAACACAGGCACAGGTACACACTGAGAATTTTCCTTTCACCTTTCCCAGAGGTCCAGACTCTTCATTCAAACCTTGTCCACAAAGTCCATCAGCCAGTTACCAAGGTGACCGTGCATCAAGGGAAGGAGACTATCCCAAGCACTCAGGGTCATCAGACAGTGGCTCTGATGGATGATAATCCTGGAGAACCACAGAGCCAGCATGGTCTGCTAGGCAAAGTGGAGGCCAAGTCCATTTCACAGAGGGTCCAGTGGGATTACAGGCTTATCCTGTGGTTACTTTGCTGGCTCCTGAGTTTATAATGAGAACACAGATTCTTGCTCCCATAGAATCATCACACTGGTTCTCTGGTCCATGGAATAAGAGTGTAGTGATAGGACAAGCCAAACAGAAGATGAATCTCTCACAACACAGTACATAGAAAGCCACAATGCTTCCCTGTTTTTGCTCTCCCTGTACAAATGTAGACTGGAGCCACCACCAAAGAATAAAAAGCTGGGGACTGAATTTTATCTTATTTCCACTAAAGCTACCTGTTTGGCCAAATGCAAAAGCTACTCAGATATTGGATAATGACTGGATTATTCCAAACTGAATCAGGTGACTATGGCAACCACGCATGCAATTCCACACAGCCCTGTCATCCGTAGACGCAGCAGATGCTAGCTTCTCAGTTCTTAGTCGAGGTTTCCCTGCAGGAAGGTCAGTGCACCTTTACATAGCCTTGTGCTGGGGCTGTGTCAACCCCTCTGTGTTCCCAGGAAGTAAACATGCAGGAGCTGCCATCAAGGCTCGCCCAGGGGACCTGCAGATAATTGTTATGGTGTGCCATAGTCAGCACACTGGCCCATTACGCTGATTATCGTTATGTTAGCTTCCTTCTAGTAAGAGGAAGGAAGAAATACCTGGAGGCCGTAGAAAGATGTACACGTGCCGAGGTGAGGATACAACACCATCAAAGTCCAGGGCCTTACCATTTTGTAAAGTTTCTAGGGACCCAGGGCTCTGAGGCATCTTGGTTGGAGTGGTCCCTCTGCAGCGAAAGGCTGCTGGCCCTCGTGCCAAGGATCGTGTTCTTGAAGGGTGCCTGGAAACAATCTGGTCCTGCTACTCTGCTGCATTTGCAGGAAACTCACAGGCAGCCAGCTCTGACCAGTAGGTCAGTGAAAACCAGTTATGGGTGGTCTCAGCTCACTGCAACCTGCGGGCCTGCTTCAGCCTTCTGACCCAGAACACACCATGCTAATGCAAGTGCCTGTGGCAAAGATGCCATGGAACCCCCAGCAAGTCCCCAAGAGAAGCTCATACACAGCCATGCTTGGAGACAGGCTTTGTCCTCTCTACCCTTGTCCTGCTACTGAGGCCTGGTAGAGTGTGAACATCGATCAATGAACAAAGGCAATTGTGAAGCTCACACAGCCTGGATGAGCCAGGTGTTAACTGATCCATTGGGTCATAAACTAAATGTGTGTGGTAGCATTCCATTGCCCAGTGGAAATGGCTTGTATGGGGCCAGGCCCAGGTAGGCCAGGAAAGAGTGTGCATGAACAGGTGCTCCCAACTTCCATTGCACCTCCTCCTACTACTTCGTGAATCTCCCTCCACTCACATCTATGGCCTCAGAGAAGTTCCTCATTCCTCGGTGACACAGGGAAAGGTATGGGCCTGGCTGATAAATGGGCCATGCAGCATGCTGTCAGCATCCTGCAATGGCAGGTTTCATACCACTCACACAGGCCTGCCTGGGCTGGCCAGAGATAGCAGAGAACCTCCAGATAGATTCATACCTTCCTTAGGGCACAGGTCAGTCTATGTACTGATCATGGGCCGGGCCTGATGGGCTGATGGATCAGGGGCTCTGAAAGAATCAGACTGAGAAATTGGTGATAAAGAAGCATCTGACGGATCTCAGAAAGTAAGCAGACTGTGCATACACACGTGCACTGCTGGGAGGCAAGCACTGTGGAAGAGGATCCCATAGTGAGGAGGAAAGGTGACCTGTCCTGAGGATGCCAGTCTACTACCTTCCATGGCAACCCAGTGCCATTCAAGGCCTTCATACAAAAGTGACCACGGTGGCAAGAATGGAGGCAATGTGTTGGTTTGGATCCACAGACTTCTCATCACTAAAGCTGAGCTAGCACTGCCTTGTTAAGAACCCCACCTGCCACAACAGAAGCCAGGGCTGAGCCCTGGGTGGACTTTGCAGGCACCTGGTCAAGACTTCACTGGACCCCTGCCATCATAGAGGGGGAAGGGACCCATCTTGATAAGTGATGTATGTTTCCCAGGTGCAGATCTGCCTTCCTATTGCTTCTTCTGCTGCTATTGCTTGGGGTCTCCATTGCCACCATGACCAAGGCAGCAGGGTCTTGGACCAAAGGTCTCATTTGTTGGTGAAGAGGTACATCACCCTGAACAGCTGGCTTGATGGGAAGGTGGATGGCCTTGCTGAAGACCCTATTACAGAGTCAGTGAGAGAAAATAGCTGTGAACTAGAGTGCTGTCCTCCAGGATGCATGGCCTGCCTTAATCTAGCTGTGGTAGCCCAGAAAAGAGATGCACACCTAGGACTGAGGTCCTGTAAAAGGAAGATCTGCCCCTCACTAGGGAATGATGTTGTCCAGCAAGACACTGGCAGAGAAAGGTAGGGAGACCCAGAATGGGCAGTGGGAGGAGGATGCCCTGGAAAGGGCAGTGAGAGGTGACATAACTGGATTGACTTCTCTCTGCAGTAATAGAGCAGCTAACAGGACTCTGAAGAGCTCAAGGTCTTCACCCTTGAGACGACCAGTGGCTTTCGTCTATTAAAGGGTAATCTTCATTTGTCCACCCAGATCCATTTTCTTCCCTGTCTGCTCTGTGTCATGCTCTGGGTTTGCTTCATCTGGACTCCACACTCCTGGCTTTCAGCTGATTTTGACCAGATCAAGGAAGCCACAGATCATAAGGTGAAAGGTAAGAGGCAGTGAGCTATTTATTCCCCAGCTCCTTCCCTACTGGTTACAGCTTTCCTCCTAAGACCTGATCTCCTGCAGTGCACCACCTCCTCTAGCCACAATTCATTCTTCTTTCTATACCTGCTTCCTCTTCCACTCCTGCAAACCTAAAAGTGCTAATGGCTTCCCACTGCTTCCTGCTCTGAGGTGCTGCCTCTTGTACTGGTTTCACTTTGCTCTGCCTTCACTTGGGACAAAGATTCTGTAAGAAATTCACATCAACCCCTCTTTTTAGCACAGTGTCTTTGATCAGCCTGGACCTGGACCAACATAGGCCTAAATTAGGAAAAGCCCTATCACTCCAAGAACTTCCTCATGCTTCTGTGGAGCCATGGCCTCCCCTCAACAAGGCCCTGCCAACCACTCATCTCATCTCCAGCCCTATTGCTTTGCCTTTCCCAGGATGCCATATACACAGAAGAGATCCTGGGTGCCTGGGCTAAAGAGGGTTTAGCAATAATCAAAACTATACCCCGGCATGTTGCTTCTGCATGTCACACGATCTGGGTTAAGTGGCTCATTTCTTCTGGCTGCATAACTTTTGCCAAGCTGCTAATGCTACCAGCAAGAATGGAAACACTGTCAACAGGAGGTGTTCTGAGTGGAGACCAATTCGCAGGATAGACGGACCTTTGCGGACCCTGCAGAATGTGCCAGTTAAGTGTTTATGCCCTCATCCTCTCAACTCTTCCTTAAACCTCCTTCTTCATATCAACATGGCTTGTTTTAATAGACGTTTCATATAAAAGATAGGGCACAGCGTGTTAGTGCTGAAGGTCAGGTTCACTGTTCAGTTACAGTCTGCCATTTCACTAAAATACACATATGGAAAATAGCTTTTAAAGTCTCTAAAACATTATTTAGATCAAGATTTTATGCCTCATTACTAAGCTGTTAGGGTTTTTAATGTAAGCCCTAGATGTTGAGTTTATTAAAAAATAAAATAAAATAAATGCCTGTTTGTTTTTGATACTATCCAGTCTTAAATGGTATAAGTAAGAAAAATTTCTCAAATCATTTTGTTAGGTGGGAGATTTTAGATTTTATTGTACTTCCTTCTTTATTCTTTCCTATAATGTCTGCCTTTAGAAAAAAGAATAAGCATGCATTTAAAATTTTATTTCTCCTATTACAATGCAGCACATTTGACTTTTGCCTTTGGTATAGATTTTCATGAATTTTTACTTATTTAGATTCCTGTAGATTCCTACACTGAGGATATAGAACCTTCCCATCACTCCCAAACCTTCATGCTCTGCCTGTGGAGAACCCCCTACCTCTGGCCCTGGTAAACCACTGCTCTCTCTTCCATTCTTGCTGTTTTGCCTATTCTAGAATGTTGTATAAATAGCACCCTATAGTAGCCGCTTTGAGATTGGTTTCTGTCACTTAGCATAGCATTGCTGAGATCTGTCCACTCATTTTTTTTTTTTTTTTTTTTTGCTGAAAAATACTCCATCATATGTCTACACTGGTTTGTTTATCTTTTCACCTGCTGAACTAATTTGGGTTTTTTCCAGTTTGGGGTGATTATGAATATTTGTGTTCAGGTTTCTTAGTGAACTATTAAATCACTAAAAGCCAGACAAAATTTGCCCAACATAAAACAAGGACTCATCCTAGTAAATTAAAAAATATTAAGCCTAAATTTAGAAGGTGAATCCTGGTTTCCTGAGATGCTCTGAGGAAGGTAGAGGGGCATTAGAGATGTCCTTGGCTAGTGCTATGGGGCATTCCCCTTCTCGTGGAGGCTCGAGAGGAGAGCACAAGAAAGAGGAACCTCGGCAACCCCGTGTGGACCAGATGGCCACCAGTGCTACTCACTGTTCTCCACCTCAAACTCGTGTTTTCCTGTCCAGGGTTTTCATGGTAGAATCCAGTATAGACTCCCTTCTTTGGAGATGACATAATTAGTCCTAAATCCTTTAACAGTCACCAATACCTGTGACAGTATGGGGAACCCAATGTACTCTCTAAAAGCATGACAGAAAAGAAAAAGGTTACTTTGTACAATGGATGAACCACTATCAACAGAATCTTATACAGATATGTCCATATAAAACAGAAATCTAGATTGAAGAAATATAAATTTGGACCAAATTAAATAAGAATTAAAATTTGGCAAAGCTGATATTAAAAACAATGGTGGGAGAAAGAATTAATAAATGGTCATGGAAAATAGATTATCTATTTGGAAAAAAAGGTTTTTTAAAATTTGGATACCCAACTGATATTACAATGGATTAAAGTGTTTCGTTTTAAAGATAAGAAAAACAAGTGGAAGAGAGTAGGGTTTTTAAGCACACCTCAGTAAGGATAATGAATTAATGAGTTTAAGCAACAGAAGAGAAGACTAATGTACTTGGTTACATTGAAATGTAAACTGCAGAACAATGAGGTATCCTGCTAGTGACAGGGAAATGGCGAGCTGAGAAAGGCAGCTACAGCACCGAGCAAGAGTATGACTATCTTTTACTAATTATCTAATTATAAGACATTAAATGAAAAGCAGATAAAACCAACTTAAAAACTATCACAGGGCATTAGCCAATTAGAACATAAAGAGAACTCACACCACAGGAGACCCAATTATGGCATGGGCACACAGAAGTGTCCAAGCTCAATGTACTCCAAGAAGTACAAATTAAAACAATGACAAGACACTACTTTATGCCTCTTAAGTTATCAATACTTTAAGACCATGTCAACATTCAATGCTGGAAATATGAGTACATGAGGCCAGAACATTCACATGGTATTGGTGCCCACGTAAACTGCTACTCTTTTACAGAACACTGTAGTAATCCTTATAAAAATTCACCAAAGTGACAGGTGATATCAATAACTCAGCAGGAAAAGCAGCCAAAGGATTCACTACCCTCCACAGAAAATCCAAGTAGCAACCATCCACATGTATTTCATCTTGGCAAAACTCCCCCAAAGTGAAAATATGCCCGTCACCTGTGTGGTACCCAAAATGGAATAAAAAATGCATGGAAAGCATAAAAGAAGTGATCTCACTTTGTCTGTATCCCCTACCCCTTCCCCATGTCAACATGGTACCACACAGGCAATGGCCAGGGACCACAGAACCAGAGGTGGAAACCTAGCTTCCCAGAGTCCCAAGATGCTTCCCAGGAAGCTCCTCCCTCCTCACCTCAGAGGGAGAGGGGAGACAGAATGGCTGGGCTATCTGGGGTCAGGTAGAAATAAACAAGGAGGTAGAACCCACAGCAAACAACACACAGAGCTTGAGGGTAGCTCTGAAAGCTTGTATGTAGTACGTGTGCAACAGCAGAGGTGCCAGCATGGCCTACCTACAGAGCAGAGCTGGTCACTCCCAGAGTGGAGAGAACATTCTACCTGGCTAGAGTCCCTAGAGGGTCACCCTCCCAGGACAGCCTTGGAACCTAACCTGCTGCCCCACCTAGGGAAGAAAACAACCCTAGTAGTATGTGTTATGGCAAAGGACAGCTAGCTGTACCACACTCAAGGAAGATATTCAACAGCACTTGGTGTGACCTTAAAGCCCACACCCTGCCAACCCCACCCACTACAGCAAATTTCAACAGACAGTCAGGGCTGGATCTGCTACAACAGTCCACACCCAGTCTCAGAGCCCACCCCAGGTATTGCACAGAAAGGAGGCACTGAGCCATCATCCCCTCAGTGGCTCCACCTAACCTGGAGCCTCTCCTGCAACCCTGTCCAACTGCCTCACTCAAATAGCAGAAGGACTTCAGAAAATTAACAAATACATTGTAATCAAATTTCATGCTCTTGAACAGCCAGTGGATCAATGTCAAAATTAAAAGGGAAATTGAAAAATATATTGAGACAAATAAAAATGAAAATAAAACATAACAAAACTTATGAGATGCAACGAAAGCAGTTCTAAGAGGAATACTTTAGCAACAAATGCCTACATGCAAAAGAATAAAGATCTCAAATAAACAACTGAATCCTACACTTGAAGGAAAGAGAAAAAGAAGAACAAATAAGCCCAATGTTGGCAGAAGGAAAGGACTAACAAACACCAGAGAAAAAATAAATCAAATAAATACAGACTAGGAAACAATGTTAAAAGATCAACAAAAATAAGATCTGATTTTTAAAAATATCAACAAAAAGATACTTTTAGCTAGACTAAGAAAAAAGAGAAGACTCAAATAAAAATAAAAAATGAAGAGGAGACATTACAACAGATGACAAAGAACTGCAAATGATCATGAGTGACAACTGTATACCAATCACCTGGATACCCTAGAAAAAATAAATAAATTCCCAGACACATACAACCTACTAAGACTGAGTCATAAGAAAAAGTAAAACTTCACAGCAACAGAGTAATAATGAGAGGCCCCAAAATCTGGGCCTGGTAGCCCACACCTGTAATCCCAGCACTTGGGAGGCTGTGGCAGGGGGGATCATGAATTGGAGGCCAACCTGGGCTACAATAATGATACTCAGTCTCAAAAAAAAGAAAGGTCAAAAAACTGTTAAGGATAATTTAATATCATATAACACAGACCATGAAGGACATCCATAGGAATGGAGGGGCTATTATGAAATGATAAAGGGAACAGTCGGCCAGGAACACAGGCTGAGTCTCTGCTTACAGATCTGGACACCAGGAGACAGGTGTAATACAAGGGAGTATCCCATATCTGAAGTGCTTGGATGCAGAAGTGTTCCAGTTTGGGGATTTTTTTGGGAGGGACTGGAATATTTGCATATTTACATGGATGGGACCTAATTCTGAACACAAACTTCATGCATCTCATGTTACCTTTCCTGGCCCGGAGGGGGTTTTGTACAGTATTTTTAGCCTGCCTGTGTTCTGATCGGGTAAAGGACTCTCCACTCTGGCGTTATGTCAACACTCAAAAAGACCCAGGCTTTGGAGCATTTCAGAATTTGGATTTTTGGACCAAAGATGCTTCCCCACTCTTAATTCACAACAGTGACACTGGGGGTTCACTCGGATTTTGCTTCCTGTGTCCTGTTCCACTGGGAATTCTGGGTGAATGGCAAAAAGGGACTCATGAGAGCCCTGGCCCCTTGCAAGAAGACGTTAGAGCAACAGCACCGCCCTGGCCTCCCTGCGTCCCTAATGTTCTCCTTTTATGCATTCACCATACCCACTGCCCCGGTGAGCCACTCTCTGTGGAGCTATTTCTGTGTTTTAGCTTCTACCATACCACAGTGTCTGACAGAGACAGGCATTCAACAGATATTAGCTGAATGACATTTTATGTATACATTAACATCATAACTTTAAAGACTATGAAGCCAATATGAAGACGTCTATAATATACATTTTTATTTTTAAAAGCGTAATGTAAAACCATAGGTGTACCTTGGTTACAAATGTAAAAATTATTCATGTACGTGGTTTGAAATGGAAGAAAATGTGGGCAATGAAAACAGTTTCTGAGGCATGGCAGATGGTGAGTTTAGGGGTTTTATTTTTATTATTTTTAAATTACTATTTGTATTTAACCGTGAACAGGCAGGGTAATAGAGCTATTTTCTGAGCCCGAGCCACAGAACTATTTTCTCCAAGGGTCAAGTTTTGCTGTTCACTCTAACAGTCATGGTGCTGGGACACAGTGACTCTCTGGCCATGCAGGGTGCTGTCAAGGAAAGTGAGTGCCCTAGGGCGTGGATCCCGCTGAGCAGATTCCTGCTGTGTTTCCTTCCCTGCTCTCAGGCTTCTCTTTTCTGGGTGACCCCACAGCATCCACCAGCTATCCAAAGTCACACAGGACAATCTTCTCATTAGCCTCTACCTCCCTTCCCCTGGGAAAAGGTTCTCTGCTCATCGGGACAGAAAGCCAGTAAATTAAAGAGATATTACTTACCCAGAGTTTGGTCTGTATATATATATATATACACCCTATTTCCAACTGAAAGGAGGCAGATTTCCTTGGTTATTCCAGGTCTCAGGCAAAAGATGGATGTGATGACCCTGACACATTTTGTCACATGAACCAGAAAGCAAGAAAGTTGTCAAGGATACAGCAACAGGATTCAGGAGCCAACATGAAGAGGTCCCTGCTGGCCATGATGGAACAACTGAGTCTCTAGGAATACTGAATGGGCATGGCTAAGGCAGGAAGATCCCAAGTTCGAGGCTAGCCTGGGCTAGGTAATAACACCTTGTTTCCAAAATGAAGGAGGAGGAGCAAGAGGAGAGCTGTAGTGAATTAAAACACATCAAATCTGGAAATTCATAATAATTATTGATACTTATGGGGGATGCTAGAGAACCAGGTCATTGTTTGGAAAAGTAGCCGATGGATCCACAATAAAAATGAAATCCTCACGGCGAAGCCAATTGAGGACCGCTGCCTTCCTTGTACTAACTGCTCTCGGTGCCAACCAGTTGGACAGGGAAGCATTCACCTTGGAAGAAGGACTGAGCCACGCAGCACATCACCATGTTACAATCTCTAGTAGGACAGGGGAGCTAGGCAGGGTGAGCGATGATTGCTAACATGAACAAAAGGGAGACACCCATCAGTGCATGCTTGCCACCACAGGAAATCTTACCCAAAGCAGACAAACAAAACATGCCAATTCGCCGACTCCATGGGGCAGGGGGCTGGGGAGGGAGACAGAGCGTGTGCAATGCACTGTGGGTGGTAAGGAACTTCGAATACCAATCCAGATTACTTCTAAAATTAACAAATGGAGAGGAAGTCGACAGATGAAAGCGGCACTGTGGGAAACCAACCAAAGACAATGAAAGGCTTGATTTGGATCCTCACTTATACAAATTGCAGAAGAGGACATGAGACAAGCACTTACATTTGAACCCAGGCTGGATATTTATCAAAAGAGCTGATAATCTATTTGATGTGAAACCAGGATTTTTGCCTTGGTTTCAAAGAGTTCACATCATTCAGAGAGACATGTGGAAGATGGCTGATGTTTATTTCAAAAGCATCTGGGGCTAAGGAAAACGAATAGGGACACAAATGAAGTGACTGGCCAGGACCTCATAACTGTTGAAAGTGGGGAGTGGGTGGATACATGAGTGGATTCCTGATTATTCTCTTTGCTTTTGTATGTGTCTGAAACTTTCAACAGTAAAAAGTCTAAAACACTAATAAAAAATAAACGAAGCTCTTCCTTCTCATGATTGACGTTTAGGGGAAAAATGGCAGTGAAACAATGGGTCTCTTACCTTCTCATTAGCTGGATAAAAATCCTTCTTGGTAACCGGTATACAAAGGTGTCAAGGACAACCTTTAGGTAATTCAAAGAGACATAGCCACCTTTGGAGGGGTCCCCTGCACTGAGGGCTTTCTCAATCTTCCCATAGGACTTGGAAAGCTGCAATGAGAATTACAGTGTTGCATTCACAGAAATCCACATCATGGAGCTATTCAACCATTTGATTTTTACCAAAACCTCTTCACATTTTCCTCTCCAAAAACTGATCAAAAAGGTTACTGTGACATGTATGCAACGTCAAATGTTTAATTGATGAACTCACTAAAAAACAGCACTCCCAGTCACAGCAGCTCAGCTGACAAGGCAGACAAGCTTCTTAGGGAAAAACAGCACGGACGATGGATCTACCTCAAATCTCAGCACTAAAAATACTTGGTGGCTCTGCCAGTTTGATACATCTTTCTTAATATACTTCAAGCCATTCCCTACTGTGAGCCCACACTATGCTTCTCCTGATTAAGTCAGGCCAATCAAACACACAAGCTGCTAGCACTTTATTAAAAATAGAAGTAGCTTTTACAGAAAGGAAGGTTATTAATACAGGGATTGCATAAACACAGTATACACTGGACATTTCTTAAATCATTCTTCTTTTTATGGGGAATTACAAGAAGCTGGGTGATAAGCTTTGATTGTGGGGCTCCTGAGAGGTGCTGAAGCAGGTTAGACACTGACTCTCATATGACTTATAAAAACACTGAGAAGACTACCTTTATTCCCAAAGGCTTTCCTGCTGCTTACTATTGAGTAATAACAATATTCTCCAATATTTTCCACCATCCCACTTCGACTGAATTCAATCTTTCCTGCCTAATAGGATAAAATGATAAACAAGGTAACCACAAACTTGGTGTCAAAGGTGGACTTCTTTACCAGCTGCTGGACATACCTGCAGGAGAGCCTTCACCTACTGAGGGAATGAGAAGCAGGCCCAGCAAGTGGTCCTCAATACACACAGGCATCTCGGAAGTCTTTAAAAATATTTAGACGCCCAGGTTTTCTCAGAAAATTGTATAAAATAAACCCAAATGCAGCTAAAGTTGCCCATTCCTCTTTCAGGAGATGGGCTGTGTCTGACACAGAGCCTTGGGAAGATGCTCAGGGAGAAGCAAGATCCCAGTGTGGAACAGGGTCTTCGTGTGTTTATCAGATTAGTGAAGTGCATTTTTAATATTTTAATGTCATTTGGTCTCCAATAAGAGCTTTTATTTTTTAGAAACATGTCTCTGACATGATCAAGAGCTTTTAGAAAAAGAGCAAAGAATGACATAGAAATAGTAGCTTGATGACATATGTAACCTCTTAGGGATTTTTATTGTTATTGTTTATAAAGAAAGTATAAGCCTTTGTTTAAGAAAATGCAAGCAATCCAGCAAAGTATAAAAAGGGAAATGAAGACACTTGGAAGTATCACCATCTTCTGTACACAGTGTTCCAAAAGTTCCCAACACGACTGTAAAAACACACGTGATTTTACAAAAATGGGATCATCCTACACTTACCTGTTTGAGGAATGCTTTTCTCACATGACAATGTATCTTGACATTTTTCCATGAGAACTGACATGCATCCACATTACTCCGTTAGATGATATGTGGCACGCCATCGTGTTGTTGCTGGGCCAGAAAACAGTGTGCCCATTTCCCTTTTATATGCATTTAATTTTCATAAATGTTTCCCTGATCCCCAAACTAAATGAAATCCCTGTCACTACACCCTCTCGTGACACCCTGTTCCTTTCTGTCACAACACTCAAAAAATTGTATTTGTGAATGCATGTTTTTGTTAAATGCATCTGTCCTGGATGTAATGTCATGTGACCTCAAGAAAGCAGAGCCCATTTTGATAAAAGTAGATACATTTTTATCAAAAAATGTTCCAAACAAAGATTACAAAATATAAAAGCTGTTCAATGCACTAGTAAACAGGGAAATGCCCCTAAAATCACAGTTGAGATGCCATCTACACTGGACTGGCAAACATATAGAAGACTGACCATGCCAAGTGTTGGTGGCACATGGAACAGGAGCGCCCACGTGCTTTGGGTGGTATAAATGGACAATGGGAAACAAAGTGGTGCTGCTACTGAAAGAAGAAGACCACAGTGTCCACCACCCAGCCACAGTTCCACTGCTCCGAGGGATTCCCAGAGGAACCCCAACACTGGGCACCAGAAGCTCTGTAGGCAGCTGCTTGTGCTGGGATTAGCGCACAAGAAGAAGCAACCCAAGTGCCCACCTGTAGGAGGACATCATGTTTAGATAACACAGAATGGCACAGCAGTTAATGATAACACAACTATCTCCAATATATGGATGACTCTCATTCTGAGCACAAGACGGATGAAAATAAATGGGTTTGCAATTAAGCAAACATACTGTGGAGAAAGAAAGAGAGAGGAAGAACACACAAACAAGCAAAGAAATACCAAGAAAAAGAGAAAGAACCCAGTCAGTAAGGGAAAAACATACATGAACACTTTCCCCACAAAAGTCTCATGCCATAAAAAGGACTAAATAAAAATATGATTCATTAAAAGGAAATCCTAAAAATTATAAAGCAATGACAGGAATGAGAAGGGTATTTCAGAGCTAAGTAAATAGAAACTAAAATAACATCATTATAGGAACTAATAAAATTATAAGCAGCAAAAATAAGAGATAAGGAAGGAACTTAAATCAGTCTTAAAGGAGTGGCTTTAAAGAACCTCAATGAAGGCAGAGAAATGGGACAGAAGAATTAAAGCAATTTGAGAGACGACAGCTGCCAAGGACAGACAAGGATGACCCAATGTAAGGATAACTGGGGACACCACTGGAAGAGGGAAAAAAGGAAAGAGGGAGAGAGGAAGGAAGAGGGAGGGGAGACAACTTTAGAATTACGACACAGGACGTTATCCTGAAATGAAGGGAGAACTCAATCTGTGTGTCAAAAGAACACAGTGTATTCCAGGAGGCTAGGTCAAAATCTCCATGCCAAGACATAGCCTAATCAAAAAACACTTAAGTGTCCAGGTAGAAAAAGCAAATGAGCTACAAGGGGGAAAGTACAGGGTGGCTCCCAGCTCCCCACAGCAATATCAAACACCAGAAGACAATGGGGAGACTCATAATATTACAAGAAAAAGGATGTGTGATGGAGAACCATACCAGCCAAGCTGTTGTTCAACTATAAAAGCAAAAGGCACGTAGTCTCAGATACGGAAAAAACCAAGGGAACAAAGCACCCTTGAGCCTTTCTTAAGGAAATTACTTGACACTGAAATCCAGCCAACCAAAAAATAAATCACAATAACGAAGTCCAAGAGGGAGAGCATTAATTCATGTGAATACACCATGGAGGCAAAACGACCAGGAGATTAGGATAACTGCACAGACTGTAAGTATCATGAACTCTGACCAGGAGCAAACATGATTGGCAAAGAAGCAGGAGAAACCGCAAGTGCCAGCCACTTGTCACTGGAGATCCATGGCAGAAAGCCAGCCCCTATCTGTAATGGAAACATCTTTCAAAAACATCGTCATTTCCCCAGCTCTTAGAAGCTTTCTTAATCTCCTTTCTTGTGCTAAAGTCCCTTCAGGGACCTAATATATCTGTGGGAAAGAAATATCTACCCAAAGTTCAGAAATGTCTTCAGCTACATTTGAGGACAGTCCTGTGGGGTTAGGAACAAGGACACTGGAGCCACATCACTTGGGCTTGTTTAAACTTGGATCCACGACTTACTGGAAACTCACCCAACCTTTACATGCCTGCTTCCTCACCTTAAGGCTGAGAAAACAGTGCCTAACTCATGGAGTTGCTGTAAAGACTGGACGGAACATCTGTAAGGCTCTGGGGCCACTGTCTGGCCCATAGGAAGCCCCATCAAAGGGCTATGTAGAAGGGTGATGATCACATTTGCTTTTCTTCTCGTAAAGTCAAGGGCATTTAAATTAAATAGGTTTTATTTAATTGATTATCTTCTTGCTCTTGTTCTCCTCCCCCTCCTCCTTATTTGGACACAGGGTCCCACTATATAGGTTGGCCTTGAACTCATGACCCTCCTGGCCCCAGTCTCCCAATGCTGGGATTATAGGTGTGCACCACCACAACTGCCTATGATTTTTCTCTTATAAAATCGATTATATTGCTCACCTGCCCATTGATGTACCATCCTTCTTCTCAGAAATAAAGAAAGGGCTAGAACTGTGCTCACCAAATGCTGCCTTTAATTGTTTCTGGGTGGTGAATTGTGAATAATTTATTACTTTTTTCTTTGTAATTTTCATAATTGTATACGCTTTTTGCAGTGATCATGTATTTTGTAGTGGTCGTGTTTTTATGAAAACCATCATGTCATTAAAAAGTAGAGAAAAAGAGTTTTCCCAGTTTACCAACAGGCATTAAAGTACTCACTTCTCTAATACCTTTATCCAAACTGGTTTTGTTAGTTGTAAATGGTCTATGTATGCTAGGCACAGTTATTATTCACTGTCAATTTGTGTCGCACCTATATTGTCAAGTTTATCATATGCTTATACAAAGTTTTGCTGTACAAAATCTTTTCATTTTTATGTAATCAAATGTTCCTTTTCTTTATGGACTTTGGTTTTATTACATACTTTAAAGAGATTTTAAATTTCAAGATAATTTTTTTTTTACCTGGACAGTAGAGGGGCTGGTTAGCTTATCATGATTCAATCTCTAACACCACAACAAATTTTTCACTTACATTGTTCATTTAAGATTTAAATAGTTTATTTATTTTTGTGAAGAGACAAAAGTTATATGCCAAAAAATTGTCTGGCTAATGAATTATCTCAAAAATAATTACTGAACAATCCAATCCTGCCCTACTATACTTTATTGAAATGCCTCATATCATATGCTAAATTCAAATATATATATAGATTGATCCATTAGCCAACTATTCTTTTAAATCAATCTGAGTGTTCATTGCTTCACTGGTGCCAGACTGTATTATTATACCTTTATAAAATATTTTATATGTGATAGGACAAGTCCTCTATTGTAATTTTTCAATACATATACATACACATCCAGAGAATAGAGAGAGCAGGCATTAATAATGAATCTTCCAATCCAAGAATTAGATAAGACCTCTTCATTTATTTACTTTCTTTTATGTTACTTAACCAAGGTGTATTATTTCTTTACAGGAGTTTTATAAATTTTTATTAGAGGTAGTGTGCAAGTGGCACAGAGATTATACTTAAAAATTAATTTCTCACCACATCATTGTAATCAGTGTATCACTGCTGTCAGGAGATGGGGAAGGTCTGCCTGTTTGAGGAGATGTAGGTAGGATCAAAACAAATTCTAGAAGGGTTGTCTATACTAACAGTTTCCCATAGCTGTCATACTTTGCTCTGTTCACACTTAAGATAACTGTGCCTTTAGGAAAATATTCTTACCTCTTGGCAAAAGATCCTCTGGATGTCATCTAAGGAGAAGTTTTTCCAGACATCTTCAGATGATAAAGAATCACGCAGCTGTTCCCTCTTGGAACTTTTGGTGTACTGATTTTCTCTCAAGACCTCTGTTAGAACAAGATGCCTTCAGTTTATTGGCATTGGTAAAGGTACATTCAAATCTCATTTCCATTAGCCACCACCTGCTTGGCAAAAACCAAGACTTGGACAAACTGGAAAAGATGAACCATCTAATAAACTGCATTGGAATAACTGTCTCAACATTTTGGGAAAGTAAAATTAACCTTCTACACACTATCTACTCTAGGATAAACTGTACATAGAATAAAATACACATGAAATAGAATAATAAAACCATGAAAGTAGAGGAAGAAAATTATACTGACTGTTACATAGTATATGGTCTTTGTGTGAAAAAGACTTTCCAAAGGAAATATTAAAGGCAGAAATCATTTAAAAAATGGATAGGTCTGACAAAATAAATATTACAAATAACAGTGAAAATAAAAAATGAATGGGAAAGCCTACTGTTAATATACATGGAAAAATATATGCTAACTTTCATAATTTTTGAGCAGCACTTATGAATTAACGAGATAAATATAAATATCCAATAGAACACTTAAGGTAGAGAATGGTAACTCACAAAAAAAAGAACTAAAAAAATCCAATAAATGTATGAAAACTGCTCAAATTTATTGATTTTTTTCGTACTACTGGGTGTTAAATTCAAGACTTCATGCTTGCTAGGCAGGCATTTTACCACATGAGCCACTCCCCCCCACACACACACTCAGCCCTTCTTGTTTTGGTTATTTTTAAGGCAGGGTTTCCTTCCAGAGTAGCTGGAATGATAGGTGTGCACCACCAGCTGGTTGAGCTGGGATATCTTGGACTTTTTGCCCAGGGCTAGCTTGAAATCCTACTATAGAGTAGCTAGGATTATAAGTATGAGCCACTGCACCCAGTCTTCGTTGGTAATTCTAAAAGTCTAATTAAAACAAGTTAATTTTTTTTAACTTGTCAAATAGGCAGGGATCAAAGAGAATGGTAAGAGCCAGTTCTCAACAAATGCATATGGCTAAGGACATTTTCTGTACTATTCATAAGAGAAAAAGCTTGAAACACCCTAAATGCTTATTAATAGAATTTTATAAATTAATGGTTCATATCAAGCCTGTGAAATGGTGCACGGATGTCAAACATAAAGACGCATGTCTAGATTCATGAAGGTGGACAGCTTTATTTTTCATGATTGAAAAAAGGGGAATTAACATAATTTAATTTTCATTTTAACACTGATTTTGTCAATCTTCCTACCAATCCATCTATGTACGCACCAGAAAAAATAATCTGGGAGGATAGTGCACCAAAAACAATGCAAAATATAGGGCAGGATTCAGGAGGCAGCACTACAAGGGATTGTTAGTTTGTGTTTTTATGTTTTCTGGCTTTTGTCAAACAAGCATGTATTACTTTTATAATGGAAGAGAATAAAATAAATCCAAAGTGTAGCCATTTTCTTTCTCAAAGTCGGCTGCAAAGAATCACAAATGGTTTCCCAGATTTATTTCTTAAAATGTCTACAAATAAGCTGTAGCCAAATTAAGCATACTTGATTCAGCTGCAGCTAACAAACTGCCAATCATCTGGGCCGTTCCTATCTCCAATGGGTAAAAAACAGAAAACAAAAGAAAAAGAAAAGAGTCTCCCTCTGTGGGTCCTTTGGGGCTGCAAAATAAACACAAAGTTGCTCCTTAAGCCAGCCAGGGCTTAGCGTGGGAATTGGGAACAGACAGCCAGGCTTTGACCTGGTCACACTGGCGCTAGGCTCCAGGCCCACCTCCTGGTACTTCATCCTGTTCTCTACTCTGCAATGGTGGGACTTAGCAGTCACTCACAGGAACACACACTCACAAGGCAGCCAGGCTCTGGGGCGTGGAGAGGTGGGTGAGATGGGAGGCTGGCCAGTGGGGAGTCCTGCCCGGGAGCTCAGCTGGTGGCAGGACTCAATTTCCCATCTTCAGTGACTCCCCTCACCACAGTTCTGTGAGGGCTCACCTCCACAGAATGTAGTGGTCCCCACCACCTCTGGTTTCCCATGGTTTCATCTTTTTTAAAAAAAAAATTTTTTTGATGCTAGGCAAGTGCTCTACCACTAAGCTACATCCCCAACCCCTTCCTGAACAATCCTTACTGATTCAAATGGCCTAGAGAAAAAAATCCAAAGCTGAACATGATCTTGTCCAAACTAAATGCCCAAATACAAGTTTCTCAAGTGACTTCATCTGTGTCTAAATAGATGGTGCTCACCATGAGCAAGATGGTGATGGCTCAGTAGTGATACAAGTGTAGCCAAAATAGAAACACGCAAAACTTTCTCTATGAAGAGAAAAACCAAAGAGAATGAGCTGTCACAACTTCAGACTCCCTTGCAAAGGTAAGAACATCATTGAATCTGTAAACAGCTCTGGATAGTTGGTTTTTTATGTAACTTACCATCCCAAAAAATGAACATACAGAAGCAAATTTTATCCTATCATTTATAATTCATAGTGAGGACTCATATTAGAGCTAGACATGGATATAAAGAACTATGTGGAATTGTGCTTAATTATGAAAATGACATTTTGAAACACATGCAAATAGGTGAAATGTTTTTAGATTCTTGTACTTTGAGAATATCTTCCCAAAAGGCTACAGCCATCGTACAGAGAACAAGTAATATTGAAACCCTGGTACACAAGGTGAGGTAAAGTCTACTTCTCTGTGCACAAGCCCCAAGGCTGGATGTCAGGGAGGCACTTCCCAGTGGGAGCTCTAAAGCCAGTAACAGGCATAACCTTGCACACAGGACCAAGAGGGAAGCACTGGGACTGGACACAGACCACCTGGATGTTACAGCTGCCTCTGCCATGCTCCCTAGCCATGCGGACTGTGCTTCTATTCACTCATTGCAGAGAAGGGAAAGAGTATCAATGCCACAGGATGGGATGAACTAATGGATGCAGATATTAGCTTTGGTTCAATTAGTAAGAAATTTCTTTAATAAAAGGAGATCTGGAAGAATAATATCACTGGAGCAAGAAAAATTCAGAAAGTAGATGGTAAAATTCAGGAGAAAGTTAGAAAGAGATCACTCCCAGAATAAAACATAATACTATTGACTATAGTCATGATGAATTTACTGAGAGTAGATATTAACTGTTCTCACAACCACACACCTAAAAAGGTATGCATGTAATGTGACAGATGTGTTAATGAACTTGATTATGGCAATCGCTCCACAATGCACATCTGTATCAAATCATCATGTTGTATACCTTAAATATACACAATTTTATTTGCTGGTTTTACCTCACTAGAGCTGGAAATAAATTATTCCAAAAATGAAGACTAACTAAAAGGAATACAAGATCAAATAAATACAACAGGTGAAATAAAAATCCTATGAAGTAAAAAGGGAAAGGAAGGAGGGAGGTTCATGGAAAGAAAGCAACCATCCAGAAGAGAAGACATGAAAAAGAGCCAAGATCCATGTAACACAGATCACAGGGAGAAAACTATACAGTGGGAGAAAACAAATGCTAAAAGTCAAAATTTGAGAGATTTTCCGGAAATAAAAAAAGACTCAAATCTGCAAATTTAACTAGTACACAATGTACACAGGAAATCAATCGTGGTATTTAATATCACAGCATATCCTAGCAAAATTTTCAGATAAAAAAATTAAATACCAGGCGAAAAGATAAAGTTACAAATAGAGAAATAAGATCAGATCATCATTGAACTTTACCTCAACAAGACATTTTTTTTGTCACAAGACAATGGAGAAAGACATTTAAGATTACTGAAGCCAGAACCATTATATCAGAAAAAGGCCTGATTTTTCAAGTGTTAAGGGCACAGACAAACTTATGAACAAGTAAGAAATCAGAAAATGTGGTTTCCATGAGCATTTCCTAATGAAACTATTAACTTGTTTAAGCTGAGTGGGGAGACAGACACAGAAAGACAGAAGCAACCGAGCAAATAAGAGAAAGGTTTTCACTCCTAAAGTAGCAACTTGTGGAAACTGAGTCAGTCAGCGAGATAGCAAGACTTACTTCTGAATGACTTCAGCAGAAAAAAAACAGAAGCTAAATCTCAATGAGGAATGAATGCCCTGGGGTGCTCCAGCCAGAAGGTGTGGCTCTCTTCCTTGTTTGGTTTGATAACCTGGAGCCTGTATGGAGTCCTTGGCTTTCCCCCAAAAAAGTAAAGTGAGAATTCGAATTTGCCAATCTGTGGTCCAAATAAAATGATGCCCATCACGATCCAGACCATAGAGGCTATGGGGTTGGGGTTGAGGATGGTGAGCTGGTAGGACAGCAGGGGAGGCTGAGCAGCGTGTCAGCAATGCACACTTCCTGCCACGTGCCAGGCCACAGCCTGCTTAGAGAGGTAATGGGATGGGCCCAGAGTCCCAACTATTGCCTCTTTAATTCAGAACACCCACAAAGAGGGTTTTTCTCTAACTGAGGATTTGAATTCAATTACAAAATTATAAAGTAAGCATTCAATGGGAAAATAGGCTTGAGTAAGATATTTTTCAAGCTGGTCTCCATGGCTAGAGCATGACAGACAGTTTAGAAAAGGCTTGTGCTGTTGACAAGGTAGAAGTTAAGAGACAGCAGTAGGAGCTCTAGCCAGCACTGGGGGTCAGGAACGGACAGGAGAAATGCCTGGGTGCATGTCTTAGATTTGGTCAGGTCAAAGGTGCCTTTCATTGTGAGATGCAGCATTCTGTTACGTATAACTGGTGAAGAAAGCATGAGGCAATTACTGATAAAGTGCACAGGGTAGGGGGTTTCTAGAGTAAAATTGAAACTGATACATACACTAATAAAAAATGAAGGGGGAAAAAGAAACAATTATAGAACTTGTCCTTTTATAATACCTAATAAAATAAGCAAAAGGAAAAACTAAAACAGTAAAAATTAGCAAAATGAAAACGACAGTGTGAGCAGCCAGAGAGTTTTGCTTCCACTTATGGTTGATTAGCTCATGTTAAACCAGCAAATAACAACTATAAACCCTGGGCAAAATAAAAACAAAACTATCTGAAGACCTGAGGAGCAGCTGAGAGCAGATCCTAACAACAGAAGTCCACACTGGGGAACTGGACTCACATTCAGCGAATTTCCTGTTGCTTGGCTTTTTGCTGAGGTCAGGTTCCAGTCAGAAACATGCTAGACAATTAGCATTTGGATATAAACCAGGGTTTTACAGCTTTAGGACTCAGAAAACAGAGGTCAGGACTACCACAGCAGCTGGTAAGGAGGGACAGGAACCCCCAAGGAAGACAGGAATGGAGAGGGTCTCTGAAATCTGTGGATAAATGCTGCCCAAATCTCTGGCCAACCTCCGAATGCAGATGTGCAGAGCAGACACCATGCTGCCCGCTGAGGATAAGACATGACCACAGATTCCGGGTGTTACCCCACAGGGAAGACAACAATTAGAGTTTGAGAGCAGCCAGGGAAACTCGAGGGTAGAATAAAAAAAAAAAAAAAAAAAACTTAAATTCTGCAGAGGAGCATAAAAGAATCCCTAGTCTCAACCATGCAAAATTGACCATAGTCTCAACCATGCAAAATTGACCATATTTGAGATAAATTCCAAAATTACTAGAGCAGGAAACTGTGATCTATATCCAAGGAAAAAAAGTTAAGTCAATAAAGACCAGCCCTGAGATGACCTAAATGTTGGAATGAGTAGGTACAAATTAAAGCATTTTAATATTCCTTAAAATTTAAAGTAGGAGTTTGAGAATACATCCTCACAATGAATGAACAGTAGGAAATCCCAACCCAGGAGCAGAGGCTGCAGCCATGCATCACGAGTTTACGGCATTCATAAATGCACCACATGGCACAGTGCCATGTTGAGGATGGGAGGGAAACTGGGAAATACTGTTGTAAAGTCCTTACACTTGGTGTAGTCAGTGCCTGATTCTCAAAAAAGCATCCAAAAGCATATAGTGGAGAAAAGACAGCCACTTCACAAATGGTGCTGGGAAAACTGGCTATCCACATGTAGAGGACTAAAATTAGACCCCTACTTCTTCTCACCCTGTACAAAACTCAATTCCAAATGGATGAAAGACCTTATGTAAGGCCTGACACTTTGAAACTATTAGAGGAAGACATGGGATACACATCAAGATATATGGGCATAGGTAATCCAGGCTTGGTAGTACACACCTGTAATCCCAAACTATTCAGGAGGCACAGGCAGGAGGATTATGAGCTCGAGAACAGCCAAGTCAAAATTAGAGAGACCCTATCACAAAAGAAAAAATACAAAAGAGAAAGGTTAGGGGATGGCTCAAGTGGTACAGTGCTTGCCTGGCATGCAAGAGGTCCTGGGTTCAATCCCCAGCACTGCAAACAAATGAACAAAAAAAGATGCAGGCATAGGAAATGACTTTCTGAACAGGACTCCAATGGCTTGGAAATAACACCAAAAACTGACAAATAGGATCACATCAAGCTAAAAAGCTACAAAGCAAAGGAAATAACTGCCAGAGTGAGGAGATAGCCTACAGAACAGAAGAATATTTTTGCCAGCTCTTCTTCATCTGACTGTGGTTAATATCTAGAATGCATCAAAAAAACAAAGAATTAAACACAAAAAGAACAAATAACCCAATCAATAAATGGACAAATGAGTTGAACACACAGTCTCAGAAGAAGTGCAAATGGCCAGTGAATACATGAGGAAATGCTCCACATCCTCAGTCATCACGGAAATGCAAGTCAACGTGATTCTGAGAGTCCGTCTCACCCAGTCACAACGGCTATCATAAAAACAATGGTGGCAAGGATGTGGAAGAAAAGGAACCTTCATACACTGTTGGTGGGATTGTAATTTAGTGCAGCCACTATAGAAATCAGTGTGGAGGTTCCTCAAGAAGCTACAAGTGGAACTGCCATGCAATCCTGCTATATACTCCTGGGTATATACCCAAAGGAATCTAAGTCAGCATACTATAGAGACACCTACACACCTGTGATTGTAGCAGCACTGCTCACAATAACCAAGCTATGGAATCAGTTTAGGTGTCCATAAACTGATGAATGGATAAGGAAAGTATGGTCTGCATACATAGCCACAAAGAAGACCGAAACTATGTCATTTGCAGGAAAATGGATGGAATTGGGTATTATCATGTTAACACATTTTCTCTCATATGCAGAATTTAGATTAAAAAAACACAAAGGGTAGAAGGAGGATTATTTGGGAAGAGAAAGTGGACCAGCGGGGGGTGGGGAGGAGGAGGCATAAGTGAAGGTAATAGGGGAGTGAGTATGATCAAAGTACATTATATACATGGATGAAAATATAATAATGAAACCCATTATTTTGTACAATTAATATATGCTAATAAAAATGAAAGGAGAAAAAAAAGGTTCTTTAGGTAACCAGCCAGAGAAAGCCAATCACCAATAAGGGAAGAAATTCAGCAGGTCTCAGAACTTCTCCTCAACCAGGCTCAGTCCCAGCAGGCCATGGATCAGTCTGTGAGGCTCTCACAGAGACAAGCTTAACCTGTGGGCACTGCCACCAGCCAAGGTGCATGCATCATCAATGAGTCCCGTTGCAATTTTTATTCCTCTGGTACTCTCAAGTAAGAGCAAGTTCTTATGAAAAATCTACATGAACTCATTTTTGCAAATAAATTTCTGTCTTCCTATCTCTCCTTTCCATATATATGCATGGGACGATGCCAAGAATAAGGCTGACAGTGTTATTTCTGGGTAGTGCGTTAGTACCGGCCTCATGGGCTGAGGGAATATGAAAAGAGATGATAGGAGAACAAGCTTAGTCAGAGCCTGGCATGGCAGCTTTCCAAAGCAGAGTCTTGGAGTCTGCTACAAGCAATCTGGGTTAGCAAAACCAGGCTGAACCTGAGAACCTGTCATTTTTCAGCTTGCTAGTGAAGCAGATCTGAGAACCATAGATGGCACTCAGTATTTGCTGAATTAAGTTGAAACCAGACAGTGCCAACTAGTGCTGAATGTGCAAGTCACAGGTGATAAGCCTTGAGGCAGGAGACCTCTAGGAGAAACCCCAATGAAGCCAGGAAAATGACCAGAGGCCAGGAAGGGAGAGTGTCTCATCCTCAGAGAACCAGACCTGCTCTTTCTCCAACTACCCAGCTGGGCTTCACATTCATGAGACTGGGATGAAGATGTCAGCAGGAGGAATGTCTCTTCTCAAGGGTGTCCACTGACATAAGCCTGGCTTTCCACATCCAATGTAATTGTAAATTGCCCTTGCTCCTTTCAAATTGAGACTTCCACCCACTAAAGGGATATTCATTATCAAAAATTTTTGAAATATGGAAGAAGCAGAAAGAAGAACAAGTAGCACTCTGAGACATTTCACTTAAAGACAGTATGTGAGGTTTTGGGATATGGCCCATTTGGCTGATTGCACATGTACTCTCTATGCTATTGTTAACTCTTTGTGCAAACCATCGCTCCTAGCTGCACATTTTACCTTGTGGCTGTGCTGTGGCTCCTTTAACTCTCCTATTGTTCAGCACTTACATTATTCTTATAAATAATGATAGTATGGTTATCTTTGTAAACAATGCATTTCCCATAATTGAAAGTATTTCTCAGGAAAGATCCATAGAATAGAAAAGGGTCATTAAAATCTTTAGCCGTATACTTTAAAAATCCTTACCTTGGTTCCCCATAAAATATCTAAGATTCAGGTCATTACTTATGCCGAGGTTCTTCAAAAAATCATTGTAATTCACTGCAGTGTCTTTATCAATGTTGTAGTGCTTTGCAAACCTGAAATACCAATGTTCTTTAGAAATCAGACACAGGATCTGAAGCAAAGCAAGTTTGTTACTGAGGTGTCCTTTACATTGGGGCTGACATTAATTTTAATGTCTGTTTCTAGCTACAGCTAGAATTTAAAAGTAGGCCTTGGGAAATGTTACTGTTCGACTTTAAAATGAAAACATTTGGGAAGAGACCATTTCTTCAGCCTGCAGATGGATACAGAGAGAGAATGAGACTGAAACATCCGGGTCCTGCTGGGAAAGCCCCGCCATACCACCTCCCTTCCCTGGAGAGGGGATGGAGCCAGGGCCCAGGCAGCCACCTTCCCAGGGGACAGCAGGAACAGTGCCACCTTCCTGTAACATGAGGAGGGACACAAGTCTGGGCAGTGAGCCAGTTAGCATTAACATTTCTACAACCAGGAAGCCTAGAGCTGGGGGGGCCTGGACACAGGTGATCTTTTTGACTGGGAGCTTATCACTTCACTAGAGGGAAAATGAGACCCACAGCTGGCATACAGTTTCAAAACTGTGAATAGAGGAGGAAGCCAGGCTTTTCTTGAAGCAGTCTATGATGTTAACAAAAAATTTTAAAAACACATAAACCACTATCTCTCCCTAGAAAATACTGAGATACACAGAACGTTGGATTTTCTAACAGATTTTCTATTATTCAAATCTGTCACTTAATAAATGTTTTTCTAGATAACTTCTGGGTTATTACATTTCCAAAAATTCACAGTTTTTAAATGTTTGCTTATATTATCTCCATATGCGTTGGTTTCTATAATTATCTATTTTCAAGCTTTCTAAAAATTTAGTAATTATTACTTGAAGTATTTGTTATTTTCCTGTTTTCCAAATCTCACACAGTAAGTAATGTCATGGATTCGTTTTAATGCATACCTATTTTTCCACTTTGATGAAGCTTGCCTATTGTTCTAATAAGAAAAATTATTCTGAGAGATGACAGCTGCCAGATGTTAGTGTGGAAACTCCCTAACCAACCCATCTTTCCTTCTCAGCCGCCATCCTGTGAAAATCAGCTGGAGCTCAGAACCCAGAAAGTGGACCTAATGGGCTCCTAGCTGGCCAGTGTGCTGCTCAGGAAAGTGCAACATGCTGGTAAGAGGCTCACGCCAGCCTTGCAGGAGTCCGTGAAAATCCAGCATTCTTCCTGCCTGGTCTTGTCTCCCAGGAGACCCTTGACCTGTGCTAATGCCTGGCATGTGTGCTACATAGTCAGGGAAGACAGACAGAAACCAGCAGTGGTGTGTCCTGCAGAGAAGACTTCAAAGATGAAGCCTCAGTACTGCCCAGGAAGGTAGAGTCCCAAAAGGCTTTTCACAAGAAAGAACTGAGGCAGACAGGACCACCAGGGCCATCACTCGTCCCAGGGACTGGAATGCCGGCAGGGACTCACAAGCCTGCAGTAAACAGCACACAAGGGTCACTTGGGGAGGCCGGATTTGGAGAAAATGAAGGACTCCACTCAGCCCAGGACCCTCTCCATATCCACCTGGAAAAGAGCCTTCCGGTGCTTATCAGGCCCAGGCAGCACACTACCTTCAGCTGTTTGTTTGTTTGTTTGTTTACAAGGCTGCTCCTAAATTACTTTACAGAGATTCAAATACTTTGGCCTGGAGGACAATGGAGGGTAGGATGGGGTGAGATGGGAAAGGAAAACAAAACAGCATGGGCTGTGGACATCCTGATTGGGTGCAAAGCTTGGCCATGTCATCTTTGACCTCATAGTTTGCCTAAACTCAAAGGACATTAGGGAGCTTTCCACTTACACTATATTGTGTCTTCATTCCTACCCTATGCAGTGGGCTTCTCAGCACCTATTCTTTAAAAGTGAGTTGGGATGGGTCAGGGGGAGTGGGAGGCAAGAGCTTCCTGAGGTTCTAGAAGCAGGGAATGCAAAGCACAGACTTGACCCATGTGTGCCTGACTTCAAAGCCCGGCCATTCCTGTCACACCAAGGGCCTAAATAGAAAGATAAAAGGATTCAAAATGCATTGTGTTTCCTGCTCCACAATTAATAAGCAAAGTTAATACTGAAACAGCACGTGAGGAAGCAGCATATTCTCCAGTCTCAATAAGAAAAGCATTAAAGCACAGAAGACATGGTCTCCTTTTGATCTCCTGTGTGGCTAGTCTGCAGGAAGCAATTCTACTATGCGAAGTTTCTCAAGCTGTAGCGTGAAAACAGCATTGTTTTGAGGCTTAAAAAAACCTCGAATAAAAATTTGTGGAGTTCTTTATTATTCAATACTTAAGAGATGGGGAAACAGACAGTAACATTTTTTATAGATTTACTAGGTTGGAGACTGCAGTGCCAAACACAAGGTTTATTGTCAAATAAAACACTGCTTTGTTTTTTGATAGCCTGTTTTAGAAGAGTGCTGCCTCTGTTCTATAATTGCATGCGCAAAATTATTTAATTTGTTTTGTTTGGATCTTACTCTGGACACTTTCCCAGCCAGAAAGGATGTAAAAATTAAAACATCTATTATGTCTTTTATATTCTGAGGTGGGCTATAAAGAGGAAAAAAGAAGAAAAATAGTCAAGAGTAGGAACTATCCTTTTTCACAAGTCTCCTTCCTGGCAGCCTGGGTAGCTTCTGTGCTGTGGGCACATTTTGTCTGCACTTCCTTGCCCTGGGGGCAGGTTCCTCTACTGTGTCTTTATTCTTTATGAGAAGTGTCAAGAGCTATAGTGACCCACTGAAATAACAGCTTGTAACTCCAGGACAATATGAAACACTTAGCCTCTGGGTGGAATAAGACTCAGTATTTTTGTGAATGGCTGGAAGTGTAGTCCTCCCTTATTCACAGGGACACAGCCCACCGCCCCCCTCCATGGATGCCGGGGTTAGGGGGTTAGGGTTAATTGCTTTTTCCCATACATGTTTATGATAAAGTTTAATTTATAGGCATAGTAAGAGATTACCAACAATAACTAGTAATAAAATACAACATTTATAATAATGTACTATGTATGGGAAAACTTATTTAAATCAAGAATTGTTTATTTCTGGAACATTCCATTTAATGTTTTTGAAGCTTGATGGGCTATGGGTAACTGAAATAGTAAGAAGTTAAACAGGCAGAGGGCAGCTACTGTGTTGAGAGAAGTATCTGGGAAAAGGCAGGAGGCAGGACATCCCGGCTGGGCCCGTTATAAATATGCTAAATGGGACTATCCTCCAGTGGCGTTCGCTCAAAATATGCAGCACAGAAGCCAAGCATCTGGCTCCTTCTAAATCATCCAGAGTCTACTGGAGGCTCAAACACACACCCATACGGCTGTGCACCCTGCTCTGAGTCAGGAGCAGCTGGCAGTGGTGGCTTGCAAGTGGGATGTTATTCCCAGTCCCCTGTCACTATCTCCCCTCACTCCCCCAGCAATAAGAGTCACAAAGGAAAATGAAGTTCCTGCCATTATATCATGCAGGAGAGCCCACAGGGAGCACATGAACAAATGAATGAATGTGAAATTGTTCCTTCTCCTCCAAACCCCAGGCTTGGAGTCAAAGTCAACGTCAGCTGGAAATGGTGGATGGGTGCAGGGTGTGGTGCCAAGCAGGAAAGACAGGCTACTAGTGATGGAGTAGTCAATAATCTACATTCAAATCTGCAGGCCAGATGCTGTGCCCGCCCCAGGGTACTTATGGGATGAAAACCATTAGGTCCCACTTTTGAGAATTCCCAAGGAGCCTCAGGAACCCGGGAGAAATGGCCAGAAAGAAGGCGGGAGGGAGAGGAGTGGAGTGGAGGGAGGGGCTCCACCACCAGCCAGTCTCACAGGAAACTGGCTGCCAGGTCTACACTATGCCCCCACCCCCTACTCCAGCCTGGTAGACTCACATCTCATACTCCTCGTCCTTCATCTTCAGGCAGAAGGCATCCAGGACCCGCCTGAGCTGCGGTGGCTGCACCAGGCCAGTGTTGTTAACATCAATGAGTTTAAAGGCTTTCAAGATGGTTTTCATATTTCTGAAAACCTACATAAAAAGTGATTTTGGAAAAGTCAAAAGAGCCAGTGTTAAAAACCAACATGGCAATAAAAATGTGAAAGTTTTTTTTAATACTTCATGTAAAATAAAATGTTTTCAAAGATTCACAGTGGTAGGCCTTGCAAAATGACATGCCTATGGAAAAAAGAACACTTTGCATTTATTGAATGTTTTCAAGGCAATTTTCTTGGCAAATGGTCTTAGTAAGTTTAAAAAACCAAAACTCTTTGTGATGTAAAGCAGTAAATCTCATATACAACTCAATCCCTCTTGGGGCCCTATGAAAAGTCTTCTTTGTGAACTGATGCTTTAAAACTATAGCTCTGGCATATTGGACTTGTATGACCTTCGTTCTTCAAAGCCATATGCAAACTATTTTACTAGAACTGGAAAATCTGACTGTAGATATCAACCTCTGAATTTTTTTAAGATATCATCATCAAGTTTTATAGAGCGCTCCCCCAAATTCAGCAAATGGTGCTTTCTGGGCACAGGATCATGCAAGGTGTCTGGTGAGGTCCCAAGGAGATACAAAGGGCACAGAGGGAGCTGGCTCTTGAACTACAGTGACTTCTGTCCAGACCTCTTCTCCAACCATGACAGGTAAGCAAGCACAGAGCTGTGCCAGCGAGTCCTCCCACCCCGACACAACCCCATTTGCAGGTTAAGGAGACAGGTTAGGGAGGCCTCACAAGTTGTCCAACATCACACAGCTAGATGGCATGATGCTGGCTCAAACTCAAGCTGATCCTTCAACTACACTAGTCTGCAGGAGTGATGGGACACGTAAACACGAAATCACCAAACAGGCAGTGGAGATAAAAGCCAAATAACAGAGACTTGCGGGGAAGGGTTGGAGGCCTTTGGGGAGGAGAACAAACACTTCCAAACCACCACAAAAGGGAAGGCCAGGGCACTATGGGCAGAGACTGAGGAGTGAGTGGTAAGGCTACATTCAGGAGGCTCTAATTCTGAATCAGATAGGGGATCAGCTCAAGTCAGCCTGAATCCTGAGGAACCCTCCCTGCCCAGGAAGAGTTTATGGAGAGCTGTCAATGACAGGCTTGTTCCCTTTTATTCAGCACCCTCCAGGTGCGCTGGGAATCTCCCCTTTGCTGCCCCATACTCACTAAGCTGGGACTGCCCATCAATGGAGCCTCTCCTGCAGCCCCTCCGGGGAATGTCTCTTTTTCCAGTCTAAGCAGACATGAGCTGGTGGGAAGGGTGGCCTCCTTCTCCTAAAGCTGCTCCCACATCACTGCCCCTGCCTTGTGCCTTAAAACCCACACCTCCACCTACCACCACCCCTCCTTGTTGCAGCCCCTGGGCCCCTCACTCCACCCCCATCTGTTTATGTGGATGGTCCTCTGACACGCCATTCTCTCAGCCCTCTGTGTCCTCACTTCCAGAGGCCATAGCTCCTGCTCAAACTTTTGACCTGTTATTACCAACAGCAAGATCAAGGCCACCCTTAGACAATCTACTCTCCTTCCCAGCTCACTCCCTTAAGTGCCCAAAGCCTACCAGTCTCCATCCCACCAAGCCCTCTGCCTGCTGCTCTGCACCTCTCACCCTCTCTCCTTGCTCTCCCTCCCTGCTTCTTCCTAACCTGGCCCTTCTATCACCAGCCTCACCCTTTCTCCTTCAATCCTGTTTAAATCCACTCAAAATCCCTGTCCACACAGCCTGATGGTGCCTGAGAGAAACATACCATTGAGCACTTCCCTGGCTCCCAACTCATATAACTCACCCTGCCAGAATGGGGTGCTACATGGTAATGGTAATCCTTCTCTACCACTGCAGTACACACACACACACACACACACACACACACACACACACACACACACACACACGCTTCTACCTTTTTTCCCCCATTGGTGCTGGATATGGAGCTTAGAACCTTGCACATGTGAGACAAGTGTCTACCACAGAGCTATTCCCCCAGTTCTTAGTACCCAGTCCTACCTTCTCCAACCCCTCTCTTCTCATTCCATCTCTTCCTCTCTTCTCACAACCTGCATCTTGCTTTACAGAGAAAACAGAAACAACTAAAAGACAATGCTCCTGGGCTCCCCCAAGCCCACAGTCTACCTGGCTCCATGCCCACATGCTATGCCCCTCATCCTAGTCTAAGGGATGGGCCTCTGCGATCCTACCTACAGACAGGAGGTCAAAGAACGCACATACCATTTCCCATGGCCCCAAAAGGAAGTGTTCCTGTACCACCCATCACCTCCATCATACTAATGTCTCAAAACAAAGCCTCCTTCCTTGCTTGCCTCCTCCCCAGCTCTCTATGCTGTCTTCAATATGTCTGTTCTCTCTTAAAATCATTCTAATGAGCCCAATGGGTGTGCCACCTGTAATCCCAGCACTCAACAGGCTGAGGCAGGATGGTTGAGAGTCCAAGGCCGAGGCCAGCCTGGACTATATAGCTAGACCCCATCTCAAAAATACCAAACAAAACAAAACAAGAAATCGCTCCAATGGATTTTATTCCCATCACTCTACAAAAAACCATTCTTATCAGGGTTATCAAAAGCACCAGACCTAAAAGCCACTTCTTGGTTCTCATCTTGCTGTCCCTTCAGCAGCATTTGATACAGCTGCCTTGTCTTCTTTCTGGCTGCACTCTGACTTAACTTGCAAACCCCAGCTCCCAGTTCACCTCCAGCTTCTGGCTTCTTCTCCGACTCCTTTCCTGTTCCTCTTCCTCCGCCCACGTCCAGGCCTGAAACACCTTTGGACTTAGGCCTGAAGAGCTCTGTTTTTCTATCATCCATGCTCCCCTCAGGCCCCAGTGGTCCAGTCCTGCAGCTTCAGTTACCAACTGATGATTCCCATGTGTCCATTTCCAGCCCTGGCCTCATCTCTGAGCTCCAATTAGGATATTCATCTGCCTATTTGACGTCTGTCATGAGATCCCCTCAGATTTACCAAACCTGATTGCTCCTCCCTCAGTCTCCCACCCCGATAAATGGAAATCCATTCCTCCACATTCCTTTCTGCTCATGGCACATTCAGTAAGAAAAGCCCATCAGCACTTCCTTCAGAACATCTCCAGAGTCCAGCAGTTCTCACTCACCACCTACCCCGACATGGTAGGCTGGTGCCATGGCCACCCACTGGTCTTCCAGTTCTACTCTTCACCCCACCCAGCAGCCAAGGCACTCCTGTCTGGACACCTGTCTGACCACACCCTCCTCCTCTCAAAGCCCTCCAGGGCTCCCATCCACTCAGAGTCCCACAAGATTAGCTCTGAGACTCTAGCTCATCTCTCACATTCTGGCCTCACTGCTTTCTGGCCACACTAGTCTGCTGCTCCTCCTGGGTGTTCGAGTCCTCCTGCCTCATCTTCCCCAAGCGTTGCACTTGCTGTTCCTTCTGCCTGGAACATTTTTCCTGACACTGGCTTGGCTCCTGTCCTCCCTCTATTTAGGGCTTGACCTAAATGTCACCTAGAAAAGCAGGACTCTCACCTGGCATCCTATCCTCTCCTCCCGGCCAGCTAATACAACACCTGTCTGATTTTGTTGTTCCTGCCCCTTCATTAGCTCCCTGAGAGCAGAGCTCGTTCCTGGCTTGGTGCTCTGGGGCAGCACCAGGCACACTGTGAGTACTCAGGATAGATTTGCTGGAATGAATGAACAAATCTATCTTCTTCCTACCTGTGCAGGAACCCTACACACTGAGGAAGCCTCGTGATCCATCTGCAGACACCTCCAGGTGCTCTGAACATAATGGTAATAGAAGCTGATATCAGTGCAATAATGATGACAGTAAGAGGGTCACTAGCTGAATACAGGTCTGTTATGTGTGAAGCCCTATACTAATTAGGTTCTCCGCCCACCACTCAATCCTAACAGCCAGAGTACATGGGCCAGTGCAATCTCCACATTCCAGACTGGGACCAGCAAGTGCAGACAGGTGGGAGAGGCACCAGCTGGACCAGGCCTGCTCTGCACATTGGACCTCCACTCTACCTGGGCTAAAAGAAGGAGCCCCAGCCACCCAGAGAACTTGTTCCCACAGCCAAAGAAAAACCTCAACACCTTGTCTGCTGCCAAGTCCCCGTCCACCTCTTCTGGGAAAGCGGAGGAGGATATGAGTGATGCACATCTTTAAAACCCCACAGCAACCCATATGGGTCCCCAGTGTGGAGAGCCGGCAAGCCGCAAACCTGGCACAGAGCTGACGCCCACAAGAGGTACGTCTCCAAGTTCCTTATCACTTGTCAGACGGAAGTTTGGCACGATCTGAAGAACGAAGCTGCAGATGGCAAGGCTTATCAGAGGCAACAAAGTTAGGGCCCTGGTGTACAGGACGGGTCCAAACAGGACAGGAGAGAAGAAAGAGGTAAAAAGAAGTAAAATGGCTAAGGGCCCAGCAAGAGTGACCAAGCCCTGCCTCATAAAATTCCTGTCCTTGACACAGTCCCTGGGCTACAGCCACATAGGCATGTCAGTGGTTCTTCTCACATGATGAAAAGCCCTAACTGTGGCCTGAGAGGCTCTGTGTGACCCAACCCTCTCTCTCTCTGCCTTACTCAGTTCCAGCTCAGAGGCCTTTTGTTCTTTCTCATACACAGCAAGCACACACACCCCAGACTTTTGCACTCTGGTCTCCTCTGCTGGACAGTTCCCTCCCTGCCTTCACTCACAGGTTCAGAGACAAAGCACACCTTCAGCCCTTTTTGACCAGCGGCTTTATTTCTTTGCAGCACTCAACACCTGAACCATTTTGTATTTATTTTTATATCTATGTCTTTCTTCCTTTACTGAAACATAAACTCCTCGGAGCAGGGCCTTGACCTTGCCTGTTGCTGTGTCCTCTGGCCTTAGAACTGCCTGGGCAGAGTAGCCTCAAGAAGATTTCCAGAGAGAACGGATAGCTGAGCTGTAGCTGCTGCCCAGAACTCCCTTCCTTAGTTCTACCACTGTCCACTCTGGGACAGATTTGCCACCTTCTCTTCTTGATTTCCTAATTGCCCTTCCATCTGGTCACAGTACCTGGCTTTGACCTTGACAACATGGTTTATTCTGGCTTGAATTTAGTAACCATCCCTCCTTGGGGAAGGAGGTTCCTACTACTCTCTGCCTGCCCTGCAGTCCAGTCTTTCTTTCCCACCTTTGCCCCCCAACAAACACACTTTGGGGAGGTATGCTCACAGAGCAAATCCTCCCAGTCAGGGAACACTGGGAAAATAGTTCACAAAAGGAGCAGGGCCACAGCTTCTTGCTGCCTCCCTCCAAATCCAGTGCTCTTCTCAGAAGAGAAACGCTGCTCCTGCCCTCAGGATTACCCCAAGAGGTCAGCCTGAGAAAGGCTGATCTTGTCCTTGTCAACTCCTTACCTATAGAGACCTAACTCTATTCCAGGAGTGGTCAACCACTGCCCACCATCCAATTTTGTAAACCTGCAAGCTAGGAATGGTTTTAACATTTTTAAATGGTTTGAAAAAGTCAAAAGGAGAGTAGTATTTCATAACAAGTGAAAGTTTTGAGAATTTCAAATTTTTGTATCCACAAATAGATTTTACTGGCACCCAGCCACTCCCACTCATTTACATATTGTCTGGGCTGCTTTCTTCCTATTAGGGCAGTGTCAGTTAGCTGGACAGGAACCCTCCTGATGCAAAGACAACAATATTTACTTCCTAGCCCTTTATAGAATAACTTTACCAGTCTGTGGTCTCCCCTACACATCTCCCTTGCTCACAGCTGAGCAGGTGAAGACATTTCAGGGAAGCTTTACATGCACAAACACTAGCTGAGGACTTAAGAAGAAACCCAAAACAATAGCTAGTTATGACTTTAAATTAAAGGCACAGAAGCCATGGGCCTGAGACTTTCTGAAGAAGCACACCCACCATGTTCCTCTCCCAGTCACCTTTTGCATGCACTTATCTGACCCTTGCTGTGTCCTTGGAGCCCAGGTCTGGCAATGCTCCAGAGCTGGGTAATGAAGGATGAACAATCTAAAGTCGGGCACCCCAGGGAGGACTGACTAAAATGCCTGGGTTCTTCCCTCAGGAGAAAAGGCTTTAGAATTCTGTCTTCATAAACCAAGACCCCTTACCTAACAGTTAAAGCAAAGCCCTAGTTCACACAGTTAGTGAAGTGAAATGAGGAAGTGACCAATTAAAAAAAATTTTTTTAAGTAACAGGAGCAAAACTGAAATTGAAATCTTCTGAGAAAGATTTAGAGTGAATTTATGAAGCAGAGAATCATAAATATCACCACAAGAAGCAAGGACTGCCTGCCCTTAAGGTTGGGAATTAGGAGTGGGGAAGGCACACACCTCCTTCCAGGCCTGGTGGCTTGCCACTAAAGTACACGAAGGCACCTAGGCCGGAGGCACCCCCCTGGATACCCACAGTGTGCCAGATCACTGTTCTCCCTCCTTCCTCTCCACAGGGACCTGAAGGGAAGAATGCTGCAGTGACTACTTAAACAAGATTTCCAATCCCAGCTCCAGCCCCATTAAGGTAATGGTGGGAAAGTAATGTGATTCCTCAAAACTCCAGTTTCCTCATCTGTGAAAAAGGAATGAATAAGAGCACTATGTTAGCACCTCAGTAAATGACAGTTTGATGGGAACTGCTGATTGGGATCAAAGGCTTAGGACAGAGTTACCAATAACCAAATACCATACACTCACATCAGGGAAGAGCAGGGAGCTGAACCAACACTATTCTCCCCAACCTCATCTCTTCTTCTCTCCTACTTCCCTATCCTTAGGTCCAATCTAAGACAAAAGAAGCCTAGTGAGGGAGGAAGGTCTTGAATAGGCAGGACTAAGAACATGGCCTGAATCAATGAGTAATTTTAGAGTGGATGGATGGATGAATAATAGGTGGTTGAATGGATGATGGAGAGATAGATGATGGATGGATGGTGAGTGAGGGATGGATGGATGGATGATGATGAATGGGTTGATAAAAGGATTAATGGATGAATGAATGGATGAATAGACAGATAGATGGGGAATAGGTATATGGGCAAATGTTTGAAAGAATGGATGGATGGATAGATGGATGAGAAGGGGATGAATGACTGGATGAGTAGGTAGAATTGATAGATAATGACAGATGATGGATGGATGGATGAATGGATGATGGATGAGGTGGTTGCATTATTCATAGGTAAGAAGCTATGATACACCACAGAAATCCTTGTACAGGTAGGACAGACACTTGCAAGAAGGGGAGATAGGCATCTCATTTTCTGGCAGACTTGGTTATGTGCTTTTACCTTTCTGGTAGGGGAATGAAGAATCAGATAGAGCAGAGCAAAAGAGGCCAATTAAAGTGATCTAAACACCTATTCTTGGCATGCGCAGAACTTCTGAAAGTTTCATGGGTTAAGAAGATGTCAAGAAAGGTGGAAAGCTTGAGCTTTCCTGCTCCCAAGGGGCTGCTCATTGGGTGAGAGAACCCTACCACCAAGAGGGTGTGAGATGGGCCACCAGTCATGGGAGCTGAGGAGGTACACAGTGGATTAAGTCAGAGCTCATTGTCCTCATCAGAAGACCACATAATTCAGAGGCCCCTGAAGCACTACCCTAGTAACTCCTTATGTGCCTTGTGTGAGAACAGCCTTCACATGCTGCAGAGAGGTCTCTGGGTATGGGAGGGAGAGACACACTCCCTCTCCCCAGCTGTATCGCAGACCCTGTGATCTGGAGAGAGGGGAAGCAGAATGAGTGACAGAAAGTGCAGCTGCCACCCATCACAGGACCCACAAGCCTGGAAGCACAGTGGAGGAGCAGGAGGAAGAGGATGGGCTGAAGCGCTGCAAGGTTTCAAACTGACCGGACTGCACTGGTCTGATTTACACACACATGAGACCTGCCCCGCGTCTTTAAGGGGCAGGAAAGGGAGTTTCACTTGCTCCTGTTTCAAGAACAGTGAGAAGAGGATAATGAAACTGCTTCATATTTGTGCCCCACTGAGCTCAGACAGCTCAATAGACTGCCTACAGTGGCTGGTAATATTACTCTGTAGTTCTTTGTTTAAAATGCTTTTTACAGCACTTTCAGCTCCAGGAAGGAGAGCTGTGAACCTAGCAAATATGGCCACCCAGACTTTCGAGGAGCCGAGAAAGGGCCCAATGTTTCCGGTCTGGAACCTGCAGAATCACCCTCCTGGGACCTGGCTCTGATGAAGCACAACCTACAAACTAACTTCACCCTTACACCAGTTTGGTCTTCCTGGCTCTGCTGAGCTGTTTCTGCTTGGTTCCTCTCCCAAAGTCGCTTCTTCCTGCTTGGATCCCACAGAAGGGGGTCAGGAGCCACACAAGCACCCGCCATCCGGCCCGGAGACAAAGCCCAGGGAGGGGCTTCTAGGGGCCTCTTGTCTTGACTCTGCTGCCACATGGAAGAGTTCAGCATCCACTGCTGTCAGTCTGGCACCTTTCTGTCACCACTGCTAAACTCGTTTTAAATTAAGAAGTAAAAATTTTAAATGAAACCATGCAAAAGGGTTTCTCTTACAATAAACACATCAATGCTCATTTTCCTTATTATTCTACTTTTGGCTATTTTGTATAAAATCTTTAATTAAAGTTTTTCTTTGAAATTGTCATTATCAACCCAGAAGAAAGAAAGGGGGAAAAAAAGGAACAACACAGCTGTGCAGATATGAAGCACTATTCAGGACTAAATGAACTGGAACGAAATAAGTAGCTTGACTGTTATGTTCTGAGTTTTGGCTCTGTATTCTCAATAGCACAGTCTAACTTGTCACTTTATATCGATTCCATCTGTTTACACTCTGCAGAGTATTGGCTTCCTACCGTGAACATTTCCTATTTACCAGCTGGTAGAGATGAGCCAAACCAGATAGGAAAAAATTAGACTACATTCAGAACCCCATAAACACAAACTTTCAATTCGGGGACATGGGGGAGAGTGGCCGCCAGGCACTGCTCACCTTTTACAAAGCCTGGCCTCCCTGCCTCCTGGAGCTGGCAGGCTCTCTCACTGCTCTGGTGCTCACCCCAACGGGCCAAGGACTATGCATTTATTTATTGAACATATGCATATCCTTCCTTTACCAAAAATTGAACAAGCTTACATAAAAAGACATCCAAATGAGACTCATAAAAATGGAGAAAAGAGAGCAGACAAAACCTAAAGAAACCCAAAAGTCATAGTTTCTATGATGGAGCAAAAGTCTGGTTTTGGGTCTCCCTGTAGCCAAAGTAAAGAGGGAAACCTGCTGCTTTATACTCCACAGGCCATGTACACCTTCCCCTATATTTGATTTTCATTTTTAAAATGCTTCCTTGCAATGTATAGCTTAAAAGACTACTAATAAGAAATGCTAGCTACCTATTGAACTTACAGCACAGCTATAATAAGAATCCTGAGCCTATTTACCAAGGGACTCAATAGGGTGCCATATCCCTAAGAAATACTGTCTCTCTTTTCTTTCTTGCCCAGCCGACATTCATAGGATTCCCAGGCACAGGTCAAGAATCTGGGGTCCCTACGACCCAACTCTCATAGCACACAGCTCCACATCAGGAAGGGCTAACCAAGAAGATCAGGGCTGCCACCCCCACCCCGCACATGGCTCTTTGTCTGCACCTCACGGGAGAAGGCCCTGCTTACAGAAAAGCAAGCCAATCCAAGAGGACTGCTCCAGTTAAGTGAAAAGCCCCCTGACTGGCCAACACGGGAACCCGAGGCAGTTACAGACCCCTAACATAAGAACTTGGCCAGCTCATATTTAAAACAGAGAAGGAGGATTGGAGGTGTGGCTCAAGTGCAGAGTGCCTGCCTAGCAACTGACCTGCCTAGCAAGCATGAGGCTTTGCATTCAAACCCCACTACCTGAAAACAAAACAAAACAAACAAAAAAACCCCAAAAAAACCAGAGAAGAATAAGCTGTCTGTCATCTCCTCCAGCATGTCCCAAAGTCCCAAAGTGGTGTTCCTCCAAATACAAGTTCCTCTGGATTCTGACTAGCACTAATGGAATCGCCTCACTTAAATGCCACATCAGCAATATTCGGTTTCCAGACAGTGACTCCCTTGAGCCTTCACTGTGCTAACGTCATTGTGAATCCTCGAGGCTTCGAAAAATAGCAACGGAGAACACGGGGTAGATTCTAGGAGATCAAGTCAGTAAGAGTGGTGATTAATTGCATGTGGGGAATGAAGAAAAGGAGAAAACCTGGGGCCCACATTCTGGTGTGGGGGCCTGAATGGATAGAATGAAGAGCACAAATATGGCTTCAGGTTTGGGGAAGATCCTAAGCTCACTTGAGGCAAAAGGGCCAGAAGAGCTTACATCCTCTCCCTTCACCCCCACAGACACCTTTCCTCCACCCGATCCAGGTGATGTCCCCAAGCTCCACCCTTGCCTTCTCATCTTCCTTCCATTCATTCATAAATTCCAAGACTTGATGAGCTAATAGTAAGCACAGGTGATCTGGAGTCCCATCCTTCCTCCAAGGCCAGGCTCAAACCTACCTACAATGCTCCATGGTGCCCCTAATGGCCAGTGGTGGTCCTTCCTCTTACAAACCCATGGGATCTACTCTCCATGTCTCAACCAGCAGGTTCCAAAGCAACTTACATTACTGTATTCCCTAAATCCTCTTGATCTGGATGATATTCCAACCAACAAAAAATTTAAACCACTGTAATCTGTCACTCATGCTTATGTTCCCACTCTGATTTTAAGTTTCTGGAGGACAAGGGTTAGGTGTTCTTACTACCCGGTGGCCCCACACCAACAGATGCCCCCAAACACAGGCTGATGATGACAATAAGAACATGGCTGATTACCCCAAAGGCCTCATAATGGACACTCCAACTCTAGTTGATCCCCCAGCAAAGTTACCCATTACACTATTCACTGTGACCCCTCCAATACCTCCTTTCTAATGCTCTCATCAGAGACCTCTAATGCATCCTAGGGCTCTCATCTGGTCTGCAAATACAGCTGTTTCTCCAGCTGTTTCTACCTTTCAAAGCTGATTTGTTCTGACTGCCTTGAGAAACACAGGTCTCCTCAGAAGAGCCACAGGCTATGTCCTCACTGTGCCCAGTCACACCTCTCCTGCCCCTCATGTCTTCTTCTGGTCCATACTGTAATCTTACAAGCTACTCCACATCTCATCCCCTCCCCTGATCTCACCGTGCATGGAAACCCTATCCGGGGTCCAAACATGAGCTCCAGTCCACCTTTCTCGTCAAGTTGTCCCTCCTATTCCAAGTAATATGGACTGCTCTCCAAAACTTTATTTATTCATCCATTAAACATTTGCTGAGAAAGTGTCACATGCCAGCAACTGTTCAAGGTAGCAGTGAGCAAAACAGAAAAGGTGCCCATTGCCATGAAACATATCCTACTTGTAAACAAGTAAACAAATCATTTTCAGAATGTTCAAAGTGCTAAGGAAAACATGCAATTGTAGATAGAGCCATCGAACAACAAAGAGATTCTAAAATTTCTTTCAGAATCTCTCACGCAAAGCTCTGGAGGCCAGGATATTGACCTGAGGTGGACTCAACGTGCAAGCACAAGCCCTGGGCACCTTCACCAGGGGGCCTGGTGGCAGCTGGCCTATAGTCTCAGCAGATAACCGGCTCTCATTTGGAATACAGATCATGAAGGGTAAAAATGGGAAAGCCAGATAGAGGTGCTGACAAACTCAGGCTAGAGATGGCCTTAGGCTGCTATGGTGGCAATGCGGAAGGAGAGAAGTGGCCAGCTTCAGAAGTGGCTGTTCAGGAGGCAGAATATGGGACTTCTCAGATGGATGTGGAGTCTGGACTGAGCAGTGGCACTAGTCCTTGGTTTCTGCTTGAACAGATAGTAAATGGGACTCCTAGGGAGGAAGGCTTCCTGGCATGGGGCAGGAGGAGAGTGAGAAGTTATTCTCTACCCTGTGGACATTGGCAAGTCTGTGGCCCCAAAAGGAGATGTAAATGTGGGTACTGCCAGCATATAGCCCTCCTATCCTTCCCCTCTGTAGCTGTAAACCATATACTAGTGCTTCACTTCCCACATAAGTTATGTCACATGTCTTTCAAATGCTTACTTCCAGCTTTTTTGGTAACTTCTATGGGCCTGGTACGATTGTGGGGAGCTCATTTTATCCTTATTCTCACAACAATATAGGGGAATCCCAACAATATAGGGGAAACCTTCCAATACTGTTTCTCAGTTTCACTAGTGAGTAAGAGCCTCAAGGGAGATCAGCTTGCTCAGGGTCACTTGGTGTTGGTGCTCAGATGCACATGGGGCTGCGAAGTCCATGGAAGCTCCAGGCTGTTCCCAACACCATGCTGTTCAAACTTTACCCCACCCAGCCTTGTGTTTGTACTGCTAATTTGCCATATGCATGGCTATGTTATTTAAAAACAAAAAAAGATAAACTTAGTCTAAGATAACTATAAATTCTGATACAACAGAATCCTTGCTGCAGTTCCCTCATGAAGCCTTCAGTAAATTAATAATAGAGTAACCAAAAATAGGTTCTAGGGTAGAAATACTTTCAATATAATTTTTTTATAAAACGGCAAGTGATTGTTTTGTGGTGTGAGATTCTCTAGATCAAAATGTAAGCACTACTCTTCATTTAGCTGCAAAGAGCCAGGGAGAAAAGCTGTGACATTATTAATCACTATATTCAGTTATGATTGATAGGCTTTTCTGCGGGGAGGAAGAAGTGCTTCAGATACAATCTGTCCCAACAGCTCTGCGATATGCTAATATTTTCTTCAGATGAAAGAGGAGATGTGTTCAAATACCTGCTGTGATAGGCAATTGATACTAAGTGCACCAAAGAGAAGCTGACAGAAGGAGGATTAGGGGAATGTTAGAGATTGACCTAAAGCTGTTGTGTTTTAGTACATGGCCTTGGTTTGAGTTGGACACAGCCTTTTATTAGGCAAACGTGACTACATTGCATTATAGTCATTCATTTGCACAAATGCATTGTTATAATGTTAAGGAGTGCTTAAGAAATGGTGGTGGGTGTAACAATGGTTTCTTTATTTTAAAATAACTTTTAAATTTCTTTTTGAAAGAAAATCCACCTATCTAGGATAACAAATCTACCTGTCACTTTTGTCTCCCCTCCGTGAGGATATTACAGAGCAAGTAAAGCAGCTCAGCACCTACAATTATTCACTAATTGCTTCTAAAATGACTAAGGCTGAATCCTACAACTCCAAGGCACCAGGGTAATCCCATAAACACTTGCATCGGATCACTCAGTGTCCAGCAGACACACTAGTCACAGCTGACTGGGTAGACCAGATGTTCCCACATCACAGTGCCCAAGCCTTGGAGCCTTTTTATCTTTTGAGAATTCCCCTGACTTGGAGAGTGACATGGTATGAGAGAATACAGTTTGAGGTTTTGGAGCTCTTTTTTTTTTTAATTCTTCTTAAATTGAATTACATTATTGAATTCTAGTCTTCAGCTAAGAACCATTTCTGTGTGTGGCAGGGAAAGGGGAAGAGTCGTGATGTTTAAAACCACAGGCTGTGCTCCCATGTTCATCAGAATTGCTCCCTACTTCTCAGTGATTCCCTGTACATGGCCACATTAGCAGGAACTCCCTGGAGCAGCAGGACCAGGTTTTCTTCCCTCATTGGCCTCTTTTTCCATTTCCACCTGTACCTCACATGGGAGTCAACGAATGATAAAACAGAGGAAAAGACCAAGTGTGTTAGCCTGATAACACACTAAAACTTTATTTACTCTTGTCCCTTTTTTCCCTGACAGTGTCTTTACCTCAAAAGTCTGAGGTCTTGAACTTTGTTCCTATTGGAGCTTAGGTCCTATAGGGTAGACAGAGGACACAAGAGATGAGAGCAGGATAAGGCATGAGAAGACAGGATACCCAAAAGAGAAGAGAAACCAGCTCCCAGATGCCTATATGGGATAGATGCTACATGGATGGAAAGGCAGCCCTGTTGTTGGAACAAACAATTGCATTCACTCACACAGTAATGGTGACAGAGAGGGAGTGGGGAGCAGGTCTGCCTTGAGTATGACCAATAGTCACATTGGCTGAATGCAAAGTCAACCTTAACTCATTTCCTGAGAGGCCCTCAAGAGTTAGAGTAGCCCATGGAGTTAAGGCAAGGCCACTGGAGGCAGGCTGTGAGGCTGAAACTACACTTCTCCAACCAGCTGTGCACCCTCGGCCAGGCTGCTTGCCCCTGTTCTCAGTCTCCCCTATACCAACATGGGATGACAGTGGCACCTGTCTTGCGGGGACCTCTTGGGAACTAAGTGATTTCACACAGTAAAGCTCTCAGAAGAACTCCTAGTAAGGGCTCAACCAGGCTAGCTGGTCATAGTTACTATGACTAGAGCTGGCAAAATCCAAAACATCGCATTAGTATCCAAAACATCGCATTAGTGTCCAAAACAGAAAGGCTCTGCCAGCCTGGGGGGACCATCTCAGGAGGCTGAAGCAATGCTGTGGGCTCCCCCGGAATCCATTCACCTCCCCTCCCTGTCCTTCCTAACAAAACTCTCCAGCTCAGTTATGCACCCTCCTTGGGTAGTCACGTGCTTCACAGAAGGGCACCAGCTGCCACACCAGGGGTAACCAGGGCTGGTCTAGGTCACTAACGGGGACCAGTTCCATCTATGTGAAGCCATGCAGCACAGTTACTGAACAAAGACGAGGCCTGGAGATCATCCAACCTGCCTTGCTCCCTGGCTGATGGAAGAAGGTGAGGCTCAGAAAGTCCAAGGGTTCCACTGGAAAACTAAAAAGAACGTGAACGCATGTTGGAAGGTCTGAACACCGTGAAGAAGGCAGAGGCTGAGAAACCAGCTATTGGATGAAGCTCACTAAACAAGAAAAAATTAGGCAGTACCACAACCAGACAGTCAGTTTGGGAGGCCAACTACTAATTACTCCTTGGTTTAAGACGGCTAGTCTACATGTATTAGCCAAGTCTCACCCCCAAATTCAGAGGCATTTGCATGCATTCTTGGCTCCAATAAGCCATGAGGATTTACAGTTAAATCAAAACAATCATCTACCTCTCAGCACTGACTACATGGGTACAGAAAGAACCTCACTTTTAAAATTCCTGGCTATTCTCAGGTGCCAGCACTACATATGACTGAGCACAACCAGGACAGGAGTCAGAACTGGAAACATGCTACCATTCATAGCAAATGGGGCATGGGTGGGGGCGAGTTGGTTGTTCAGTCAGTCTCTTTTTTTTGCGGGGAGGGGAGAGGAAGGGATGTGATTCCTTGTGTTCCTACCTCTCCTTGGAAGGAAGCTGTAGTTGTTGGCATAAGAACAGCAGCTGGCATCCACTCAGGGCTCCAGGTGCTCATTACTGGATATTTTTAACCACAGCCCTTCAAGGTGGGTGTTGTTATCTCCACTGACAGACAGAGAAACCCAAGGACAAGGACTTGCCTAAGGCTACCTGGCTGGTAAATGCAGAGCCTCAAGATGGAAACCTAGGTCTGACTTGGTCCAAGGCCAGTCTTGTCTCACTTCACCTGCCTGCCCAAAGTCTGGGCCATAGGTAGAATTGGGGTTGCAGTCTCTGTTTGCTAGAACCATGGCAGGGATGACCTGGAATGAGTATTTTCTCTGTTGCCTGTTCCTCGGACTTCTACCCTTATCTTTTTGTCCTCACAAGACGTTGCACAAAAATGGCATTGATTTAAATTTGCTCACTGGGAAGGTTTCTATGGGGAGGAGGTGGAAATGGAAAAGGAATGACATGGGAAGGTTGGAGAGCGATGGGGCTCCCGTTCAGATTTGATCCTCTCAGCCTTATTTTGGTAAGTTACAATTCCAGCCCATGTCCGCTCTCTCCACGCTGACTGTAATTGCCCCATTATCGATCCATAACAATATCTATGCTGCCAGTATGATTGTCACAAACAGCTGACTTTCCCAGGAGCATTTCATGATTAACATAGTTTATGTAGAGCCAAATAAAAGACATAGCCCCAAAATAGTATCAATCACACTAAGGTATTTCTTCCAGAATAAACTGATGGACTAAAGCAGAAGAAGAGGATGATTATGCCATGGTAGCAATGAAAATGAAACAGGGTGTAGGCACACAGACTTGTAAAAAATAATCATATTAAGATGGATTTTCTGGTGCTAATGGTACCAGCCCACAAACTTGAAGCGAACATTTTGTGGATCTCTGGTTATTTTTGATTTTGAAATGTATGAAAGTCTCAGAAGAGTTCAAAAAAGAAAGAAAATTTGTCACATTTCAAACCAACATATTGAATCAAGTAAATTAAGCCATGATTCTCAAACTGCTCATGTAACTGACAGGCTCAAATGCATTTTAAAAAGGCGTCCGGTTCCAAGCCCTGCCTGACTTTACCATCTCTTCCCTCCCTAGCCACGGTGAGATCTAAAATGTAGTCGACAGAGGAATGAAGCCACATGCTCTTTTTCTAAGCACACGTACTAGCTCTCAGTGCTAAATCACTCACTACTTAACTATACATCACTTGGAGTTGGACTGGTTATTTTTACCCTGCTGCTCTTGATTGGCATTTACTGTTGAAAAGCGGTCGTTTTCTTTTTTTAAAGAACACCCTGCTCAGTCTTACACAAAAACAGAAAAGGCAGGCCTACTGACAAAAATCCAAAGTCAATACAAAAGTAATTAATATTCTGGGACTTCTGCTGGTGCCATTCATCAAAAGATGTCACCCACCACAATCAGAGTCATTGGAACACCAGTTTTCACATGGGCTTGTTCTGACACCAACTTGGCCAGACGGCTGAGAAGAGAGAGCTAGAGCGAGGGTGAGAGCGAGGGTGAAAAGACGTGGCTGTTTTTTGTATCCTCCACCTCGGCTCATAATGGAGGTTGACTGAAGGTAGGGGAGAAGCATTTTTAAAGATTCCCGTTACCTTTTCTCCAACTTGGGCTTCAAGTTCTACTCGTGTCCGGCAGCAATTCATTTCACTTTCACCTCCCCTTAAAAATAAAAATAAAAAAGTTTTGTTAAAATGTTTTAACCAAATAAATGCTTACATAGACCCTGCAGAGGTCTCAACTAAAGGATTTCTAAATAATCTCTCTTAAAGTGCAAAGTGTCTCCTGTGTGCTACCACCTTCCAGAAGTGCACACATGGTACACGGCTTGGCTTCTCTATGCCTTATCTCCTCACCTGTAGAATAAATGCAATACGTAGTCCTCCTCAGGCAGCATGGGAATGAACAGACTGCAGCTGACACCTAATGAGCATGTACTACATGTGTCAACCTCATTCCATTTAAACCCACAGCAAGTCTGTAGTCAGGGACCACCATCATCCTGTCTTCATGGACAGGAGAGTGAAGGTCATGTGCGAACAACAGAGACCCAGGGTTCAGACACAGCTCCAACACCGCAGCTGCTGTACTTTTTGTTGACCACTGTGCAGCTCCCAGTCCATTCTGTGCTGCACCAGCAGCCACAGCGCAGGATGGTAGGGTCGCTGTGGGCCTGTACCACTCCTTGGACTCCATCTGTCGTTCCTTATTAAATCCTCTGTATTTTGCCTTATCCGTGTGCCTTCAACCCCTCAGAGCCCTCTTTGGAGCAGACTGGTGGAGTTGGAGTGCAGGGCAGAGAACAACAGAGTCAGAACTGGGGATCCCCACTTCATAGCATTTATCTAGTGCCTTCTACACACCAGGTCTGGGCCATGGTGGTGGCAAGATGCTGTTCCTACTGCATCAGTGACAGATGAGAAATAACCAAACAAATAAGATGAAATAGTAACAGATTCTATGAAGAAAATAAAGGTAGGAGAGGGGATAAATTGTTGATGGGGGAAATAGGATGACTCATTGGGGCGGGATGGACAAAATACCAAAAGGACTCTGTGAACAATGTCATTTGCCTAGATACCCACAAACCGAGGTTGTGCACCTTTCAGGTTAATCAGAGGCACATGCAGCCAGTGTGAAGCCTCGTGGGCAGATGCTCAGTAGTAAGAGGCCAGAGCCAGATGCACAGGCAAGAGATACACAGGGTAAGTTCAGAGATGGAGGCAGAACTTAGACCCAGGGGTGTTGTGGACCATGATAAGGAATCTGAACTTCAAACTTACAGGGAAAGGGAAGCCACTGGAGCATTTTAAGCAAAAAATAACTGCATTTTACACAGGAGGAAACCAACACTCAGAGAGACAGGTCAATAAGCCAAGTCTTATGATACTATGTGAAATGTAATATTCTTAATATTATTTTAATGATATATTCAATAAATATAAAACATTGTAACATATGCTTAAGAGCTAAAGAACAAAGATCAAACATGTGCCTGTGCCCACCATCCAGCTGAAGAGATGGAAGAGTATCAGTGCCTTGCAACTCCAGCAGGCCCTGCGTCCCCACACATATCCTCCTGCTTCCCCCCAACCCAACTGGCCAAGACGTGGTAAGGCCACATCACAGGTCAGCCTCTCCCTTGGTACACTCCTGCTTCAGCCTTCTTCCCTTCACAGGTGTCTTTCCTCATCTATATCCCTCCTCCAAAGGCTTTCTCAGTGTGTGCTTCAGGGGAGCCCAACCTGTTTTCAGATACGAACTTAGTGACTTTAGCTTTCTTAATATTAGTCTCGAATGGCAGGTCTTTTTAAATCCTTTTACTTTTCACCTTTCTATATGCTTATGTTTAGGTTTTTCTCTTTTTCTATTTGTTATCTAGTCAGACAATTTTTGTCTTTTAAGCAGAACATTTACTATAATTAAATGCATAAGTCTCAAAATCTAATTTGCCAGAAATTAAGTTATTTGTACTTCCTTTAGTTCTACTTTTTGTGGCATATTGTGCCATCTTTTTTCAATCTTTTTATCCTTTTCTTAAATGTATCTTTAGTTTTTAAAAGTCAATACTTGCAATTTTTAGCCAGTCAGGTAGTAACTGAAGCATTTGATCCTTTTCCATTTAACGTAATTGTATGATGTACATTTAGGTGTAGGTCTATAAATTTGCTTTGTGTTCTTGATTTGCACTACCTGTTCTAGATATTTCTCTACTTTCTTATCTCCTTTTAGATTATTTTAAAAAATCATTTCATTTTTTCCTCCAACTGTTTGAAAGTTCAGCCTTTCGTTTTTATTCTTTGCCAGCTATCCTAAATATCACAAAGTTACACTGATCATTTCAGCCATAAAGTTAATCTATATCTCTATCCTCCTGATAGAGAATAAAGGGAACTTAGAATCCATTCTCAGCTTTCTAGGGTCGGACATTTTAACTCCAAACCTTTTATTAGACACATATAGAAAAGTCCTAACTTTATCCAGCCCATAATCATTTCCATTTACCCATATTTACCACCTTCTTTGCTCTTCATCCTAAAATTTCAGCCCTCCTGTTTGGAATCACTTCTCCATTTGCCTCCCCACATCTTAGTCCAGATCTACAGGATTAACTACCTCATTGGCTCAAATGTCTTTATTTAGTCCACAGTCCTTAGTTTTTAAACTGTTTCTCATTGACTTCTTTCATGTCTCTAACCTCCAGAAATTCAAAATAAGCTGTCCAGGTTGAAGTGACCTTTGAAGGCATACAAATTCAAGATGCTATACAGTAGGCTTCTTCTACATGGGTTCCTCTTCTGGTAGTTTCTTTAGCCACTGGAGTCTTTGTACTAAGCAGCCTCTTTTCCCTTCTAAATCCTGCTTCTTCTGACTAAAAGCCTTTCTTCTTCCTTTCTTCTCTACCACAGGCTACCTGCCTGTCTCAGCTTCACATCTGTTACTTTATTAGTGCTCTGCTGCTGCTCTTTCCTTTCTTCATTTGCATTTGTGGTAGCTGGCCTGGGAAAGGAGTGTTGCAAGATGTGGTCTTTGTGAATGAATTTAGTTTGAATACAATTATCAGGTTCTGTAGTAAGTTCTTCAGAACTCTGTGATGAATCTTCTCGTGTAACGCTCAGAGAAAGATTTTAAATTTCCTACTAAGATCTGCATTGGTTTTGTTAAACACAGAACACTGTAGTTACTCTTCTTGAAAGTAGCATGGGGCCCAGTGCCATATGGATTATCTAACACACAGCCCATACTGATGATGCCCTATATGTCCATAAGAAGCAGACCTCAACACTTACACTTGCTATCTTCATAGACCCCTTCCCTGGGTGTCTCTGAATGGTGACATTCCCATTAGCACAGATGATATCAGGCCCTCTGTGCTGCATACAGCAACAGCCCATATTGTGCCCTTTGCAACCTCATACGCTCAGAGGCATGGACTTTTAAACATCATTCTAGGCTATAAATGCCTCTAGAAGCAAAATATCCTCATTTTTTGGGGGGAGGGTTGTGGAGAGCAGTATGGGATTTGAACTCAGGGCCTCATGCTTGCTAAACAGGCACTCTACCACTTGAGCCACTCGCCCAGACTGCAAAACATCCTTTGTAATCTTCATGTTACCTCCAACTTAGTCAACTGCCATCATACATTTAGGAACTTCCTCAATATGATTTTTACAGATGACCAATTCTGGTAAGGTGAAAGCAGCCAATGAAAAGAGATGGCATACCAGTTCTGGGTGTTCTTCACTCTACATTGTCAGTGGCATCAAGTTTTCACTGGTGTAAAATGTGTCCTCACCAACAATATTTCTAAAAGGGAAGTGATTGACCAGAATGATAAATCCCAACATCACAAGTTCAGGGAATCTGAGCTGCAACTCTGTCAGTGTCTCAACATGCAGGCCTAAGTCTAATGCCTTGATAATTCAATGACTGCACAGATTATACCTTTTTTGGCAGTGCTGGGGTTTGAAGTCAGGGTCTCATACTTGCTAGGCGGACACTCCATCACTTGAGCCACTTTGCCAGTGGCTGCCCTTGTTTGTTACACAAATTGAACATGAAGAATATTGGTTGAAACAGACCTGGATTAAACACAATAGGCAAAGGTACTGGATGTTTCTTTTACAAGTACAGACGCTCCTCAACTTACAATAAGGTATGTCTAAAAACTCATTTTAAGTTGAAAATATCATAAATTAAAAACATTTAGCACAGTGCACCTAAGCTATCAAACATCAGAGCATAGCAACACAGAGCACTGTAGAGTATAAGCTCATGACAATGTATGTGGCTGACTGTGAGCTGCAGCTCCCCATGGTCCAGCACCTTGAGAAGGCATTGCACTGCATGTCTCTAGACCAAGAAAAGATCAAGATTCAAACTCTGAAGCATGATTCTGCTGTCACAGGGTTGAAACTCATCAAGTCAGACTATCCTAAGTCAGAGACTATCTGCACTCTGCTACCAGCAGATGAGCATACACCACGGCAAGAAGAAGAGCGGCCTCAGGGATCCCATGGAATAAAAACTTACTTTTATTACAAATATAGTATAGAATTCTGGGATGGCAAATATTTCATTCCAGCACATTGCAAAGATTCTTCCACTGTCTTTCAACTTGCATGGTCACTGCAGAAGAGTCAGTGTCTACCTGTCACTCCTCCAAAGTCGAGTCATCTTTTCTCCTCATTGCCTTCAGTGTTTCTCTTTGATTTTCATGATCTGCAGTTTCACTGTAATATAGGTATTTATTTTTATTTGTCTGGCTTGAGATTCTCAGTTATTATCTTTTGAAGTATTATTCCCATTGTATTCTTTCTTTTATAGTGCTGGGACTGAATGTGCCCCTCCAAATTCAGGTGTTGCCAATGTGACAGTATTAAGAAGTGGGGTCTTAAGAAGTGATGAGTGCCCTTCTCCCTTCCTCCACATGAGGATGCAGTAAGAAGGCCATTACCAGGTACTTTATCTTGGACTTTCCAGCCTCCAAAACTGCAAGAAATAAATTACTATTCTAAATTTCTCAATCTTAGGTATTCTGTTAAAGAAAACAAACCAGGATAGATATCTTTCTGGAGATCCACTTACACGTCTACCAGGTCTCCTCTTCCTGTCCTTTATGTTTCTTGTATTTGTCCTCCATGTTTTGCATTTCATTGCCTTTCTGTGCCAAAGTTTGGATAATTTCTTCACAACTACCTTCCACTCCACAAATGCTCTTTTCAGCTGTACTTAATACACTGTTTTCACCTATCTATGGATTTTTTTGTGTCGAATTTTTAGTATCAGAAATTTCATCTTGTACCTCCTCAAATTTTCATCTTATTGCCTCCTGCATTGTGTCCACATTTCAAATTCATTCTTTTGTTTTTTCAACATATTAAAACATTACTTTTAGACTATATATCTGGTAATTCCAACATTTCAAGTGTTTGGAGATCTGACTCTACTTCATATTATAGCTACTGAGCAATTAGCATGTCTCATTCTTTGTTTCTTCATATTTTTTTTAAGATTGTTTTGTTAACATTACTTGGCACTTTATCTGTGGGAATTCTTTAATAGCTAGGTTGAAGACACATGCCTCTGCTGAAGTGTCCAGGACACTTTCAAATAAATTTCTAACATCAGACTTTTCAGGTCACACAGGTAACACAAATTCTGACACAGACCTGCATAAAAATTGCCTCACAGCTACAATTTACCCCATTCACTCAATCCCACCACTGGAACAGCTGATTTCCTCACTGTACCCTTGTGTGATACAGGTTTGTATTTTTGATTTGCCTGTGCACTATAAAGTGTCCCAACTTTACAGGCAATGGCTTCCTGTTATGTTCTTCTACCTGGGGCAGGTCTCCTCAAGTTTGTCTCCAATGATCAACAAAACTCCACACATGAATTCAGCAACATTTGGACAATACCCTCAGGACAAAAGCTGGCTTTTTGGAATGAGTCTCTGGATTCCATTTTCATTTCATTTTGGCCTCTGTGGAATCCTTACTCTCTTGCCAGCTCAATAATGTATTAAAATGTATGTATATATTTTACCTTTTATCCAGATTTTTAATTGTTTCCAGTGAAAATGTTGTTTATAGTATATGACCTTCCATGTTATTAGAAGTCTCAGCTATAATGCATTGTCTCCAACAATAAAGAGAGTTCATAATAAGTCAGAAATAGTTCATACTTAGTTTAAATATTTAACCTTTTGTATTTAAGTAGTTTATGATCTGTTCCTCTCAAATAAATTATTAACTAAGGTTTCACAATAAGAATCAAAAGTCTCGGGGGCGGGGTAGGTTATGGAGGGGCGGGAGGGGGGGAAGGGGAGAGAAATGACCCAAACATTGTATGCACATATGAATAAAAGAAAAAAAAAGAATCAAAAGTCTCTACTCCTTTTCCGTTTTTCCAGCTTTGTAGCCTTTTCCAACAAAAACTACTCAAATTAGGTTGTGGTCCATCCAACAATCTTACCCCACAAACAGGGATGGTTCTGGGTTAAAAGCATGAATATGTGCCTATGAAACAACCTGAAAACAAGCTTAGTTCACTACATGCTGAGGATTCTGAGGACTGACTAAACAGAACACAGAGACATTCCAGATCATAGACTATGTCTTAGTCCATTTCCTCTACAACAGAAGACCTGAGACCCGGAAACTGATAAAGAAAAGAGGTTTATTTTGGCTCATGATTATAGTGGCTTAGGTCCTCTAGTGAGGGTCTCATGCTGCTTTCAGCTCATGGCAGAGTAGAAAAGCAGGCAAGTGCCTGGGGAAGAGAGAACAGGGCCAGGCGGTGGGGAGGGAGGAGTCCTTGATTTATAATAGTCACACTTCGGCATAACTAAGTCAGTTCCATAAGAACGAGAGCAAGAAGTCACTCACATGAAAAAGATATTGCCCCTTCATGAGGGTTCCACCTCCAGCCCAAACAACTTCCTTTAGGCTCCCCCAACACTACCGCATTGAGAAGTTAAGGTTCCAGTACATGAGCTTTTGGGAGACACACGCAAACCATAGCAGAGGGGATAACACTTTGTCATTCTACCTTGAGCTGCTTCACTAGTTAATTATGATTAAGGGAAAAAAAAACCACATAATATAAACTTTGATATCTTGGGCTAGGGGAGTAGCTCAGTGATAGAGTGCTTGCCTAGCATGTATGAGGCCCTGGGTTCAACTCCCAGCACTGTAAAACAAACAAACAAACAAACAAAACACTTAACCATTTTAAGTGCACAATTCAGAAATACTAAATACATTCACATTTGTGTGCAAAAGATCTCCAAACTTTTTCATCTGTAAAATTGAAACCCTATATCCATTGGACACCAGCTTCTCACTCTCCACTTCCTCCTGCTGCACTTATTCTTCAGCTACATTGCATTGGTGACAGATTGAGTCATTAAAGCTATGCCAGTATTTCAGGATCAAGTTCATTTTTATCATTGTTTACTCAGCTCCTGTGAAAACGAGGCTTACTCATTTACTTAGATAATTAGTGAATAATTTTTCACTAAATCTATATTATTTCCTAAATCATAACTAGAACCAAAAACTATTGGTGCTTATAGAGACATTTAGAAACCGTGCTCTGATCCCCTCCTTCTGAAGATGAAACAAATGAACCCCAGGCTTCTGCTAAAGTGAAAGACTAAAGATGCTGATACAAAAACTTTTGTTGACTTGCCATTTCTAGCCACCAAAAAACAATCATTTTCCAATGAGCAACACTAAAAATGTACAAAACTCAACAAACCTGAAATTTGCATCTTAATGATTTTACTTAAAAATTAAAATCCAAGCCGGATGTGGTGGCTCACATCTGAAATCTCAGCTACTCAGGAGGTGAGATTGGGCAGATAGCAGTTTGAGGCCAATTCAGGCAAAAAGTTTGCAAGACCATCTCACTCAGTAAAAGCTTGGTGTGGCGGCATGTGCCTGTCATCCCAGCTGTGCAGTAAGTCTAAATAGGAGGCTCATGATCCAGACCTGCCTGGGCATGTATGGTGAGACCCTATTAAAAAAATAACTAAAGAACAAAGGGCTTGAGGTGTGGTTCAAGTGGTACAGCACCTGCCTTGCAAGCACAAGGCCCTGACCTCAAACCCCAGTGCCACCACAATGAAAAATATATATATATTATTTCCAAATCTAAAATATGTTGTATAAAAATAGTTTATCTGATTTTAACTTGCTATGTTTACATTGTATTACAGCATCAGTTCTCTCATTCTGAACTATATTTTATAGATGCTAGAATCTTCTCTAAATAAATTTGTGACTGAGGATCAACCCATTAAATTCTGCATGGACCATCTCTATCACCTTTTCCCTCATAGATCTAGATATAAGTCAGGTTGGCGTACATGTCTATAATTCCAGTATTCAGGAGGCTGGGGCTGGAGGATCATGAGATCTAGTGGTTTTATGTCATAGTTCTTTTTCAAAATTTTAAATTTCACATTTTCATAGGCATGAACAAAACACTTACCTCTTCATACAATTTATATTTAGGTTAATTCCACCAAACCTGGACAGGAATTCAAGGTAGGGCACATTCCCAGAGCTCGTAAGAGGGATCTACATTCAAACAAGAAGAATGACAGTGTTACAGAATGACGGTCCAAGCGATGCACAGGAGGTAAGTTTGTAAATCATGTCTTTCATTACAGAATGTCTGCTGAGCATTCTACTAAACATTTACAATTACTTAGCCAGTTGTCCAAGATGAAATACATCCTCAAAAAGCCAAACACTAATGCCAGTCTGTGCTCAACTGAAAGTCAACGTGTCATCTCCACAATTAATCTAAAATCTAAATCTAGATAAATCTAAAATCTACCTAAAAGGTAAAATAAAATTAACACAAATATATTCTAACATGTATTAGAAACCAAGGCAAAAGTGTAATTTTACACTCCAAATGTCATATGAACTTCCTATATAGTCACATAGTTTTAAGCTAGAAAAGGTAATTTTTAAGTTAAAAATTCTATAAAATACCCTATTGGGTCAAGTGGATCAACATGAATTCTAGATTAAACGAAATGTATTTTTCTCAATGTTTAATTTACTGAAGTTGGTATCTGTTCTGCGATGATGTAAGAGAGCAGTTCTTTTGTTGTTGTTGTTTTTATGGTGCTGGGGATCAAACCCAGAGCCTTTTAAGCAGGCTGTGCATGCTAGGCAAGTGCTCTACCACTGAGCTATATCCCCAGACCCAGAATAGTTCTTGTCCTTAGGAAATACAGATCAAAGTATTAAACAAGCAGCTTTCAAATTTTTTTTAAAAATTGCATTTGTTGACTATGTTGCTTATGTACACATACTCACACGCATATACACACATGGACAGTGAGGTAAACTGTTCATGATGGGTAAGTCTAAGTAAAGGGTATATGAGAATGATTTGGGTCATATGGTGGCAAATTTCCTGAAGGTTCAAAATGATCTCTAAATAAAAAGTCAAATTTTAGTGAAAATAATTATTCAAAAAGCATTATGGATTTAGAATTTAAATAAACATAAGTATATACTCAATAGAGTGCTCCGTCACAATCTTTTTCACTTCTTTAAGAGCCGAGCATGGTGATCTGTGTCTCTCTCTTGGTTTTTTTTCAGTCCTGGGATTTGAACTCAGGGTCTTGCACTTGCTAGGCAGGCTCTCTGCCACCTGAGCCATACCGCCAGCCTGGTACAGACTCAGTGTAAACATATTTTTAAGCTTTGCATGGACACACAGTCAGCACCCCACACAGTTGAATGGCTACAAGTCTACGCAATCAAGGTCGACATTTATTTGTCCTTGAGATGGCAGCCACTAGGCCTAGCATGCTTATCTCAGTCTCCCCCAAGGGATAAATGTCTACTTGCTATCTAAAACATGTGGAATGAGGAAGTGAGACCAGGGACACTGGCTTACAGGTGGGCCTCTGTAGAGGCTTTTCCTAGAACGGACACCCATGACTTCTGTTTCTCATACTGCAGTTTTCACTAGCTAAAATTATGAGTGAACACTTCAAAGTTTCCCTAATCTGACAGAAGGAGGGCAAGAACAGGTTAAGTGTGTAGTTCAAGTTTGGATGAGTCAACTCCCTGTATAGCTATCCTTATCTCAACTAGCAAAAACCCTTGTTCCTTCCTATTATTGCTTATACTCTCCCTTCAACAAAATTAGAGATAAGGGCAAAATAGTTTCTGCCGGGTGTCAAGGGGGTGGTGGGGAGAAGGAGGGGGCAGAATGGGTGGTAAGGAAGGGGGTAGGGGCAGGGGGGAGAAATGACTCAAGCATTGTATGCACATATGAATAAAAAAATAAAAATTAAAAAAAAAAAGGTTGGATGCTCTCTTGGTAGTGGTAAGAGTGAATGAGCAAGGGAAGAAACTTAGACTTTACAAATGGCACAGGCGCTTTCAGGGTTTGCTGTAGCAGCCCTAGACACCTGCCGGGGATGATGTCCTTTCCTGCAGCATAACCACCTCACATGGCACTGCCATTAAGTGCCAGAGTCCCAGCCATCCCTCTACCCTAGTAACCTGTCAACAAGGGAAGGCCATCATGGAGCCCAGCGTCATCACATTTTCTGCAAATTCTAATGTGGCAGACAAATTCTTCCCAGGATTGGTCTCGAAAGCTGAGCACAATCAAAGGAACCAGTCCAAAGATAAGGCTCTGCTTAGAATTCATCTTTTCAGGATTTACAAACTGCTACAAGTGTTTAGTTATCAAAACCATCCAAAGATGAATTGGAGGAAACAAATACTTAGACTGGGGCTATAGATGGTGAGGGTAAAATGAGTACCCACAATGTTGGTAAGTATCATCAAGGGAGACCCCAGGCCTAGCGCAATCACTGGGCTCAGGGCGCAGCTTTGTTTTTCTTCATTGGACTACTTACTCATTTAACTTATTTTAAAATGCTGTACATTAATACTCAGAGGCTAAGGTCACATTTAAAGTAACACAAAATTTGCATTACTCTTTGTGGATACTAAGGTGCAAGGTGGATCACAGATCTTGTAACTTCTTGCCCTGACCAATCATTACAATACTACATGAAAACATTCCCGACGTAGTTCTTGAAAAAAAGTTCAGGAAAACTGGAAAATTCTTTTCGAATTTCAAGGATAAAAGACCATGAAATCTTTTACTAGTTTCACTAGTTTCCAGTTAGGCTTCCACCAACCTCTGAGAAGGAAATGTGTGTCACCCATGGGTTAATCATAAAAAGATCTAGAGAAGTCTGTCTGTGTGGCTAGGCACAGAGCAGGGAAACCACACTTTGTTCCTATTGACCTTGGCCTCTGGTAACTGATATATTCTCAGGCCTCTACTGACCCTCCTGTCCAGTCATCTCAAAGTTCCAGGGAAGCAAGCCTGCTGTTTAGGAGAGACTACCAAGTCCTGCTCTGTCCAAGTCTTTGAAGTTCTTCAGTTTTCAGTGACTTCTTTTAAAAACAGATGTCACTTTAAAAAACAGATACACATTTTTCTGTACTTTTTCTCTTCCTGCATAGCTAATTAGCTTGGGAAGATTGTCAAAATTGTAAATTAACATTAGATCATGACTACAAGGACACATAGCAGGAAATAATACTTTAACTCTCTATTTGGTAAAGTGTCAGCTAAATCAAGCAGATGAAGAAATTGATGCAATGTTTACCAGAACAAATGGTCTTTAAACGTCAGAGAACATTACCATATGACACAGCAATTCCGCTCTTAGATATGTGCCCAAGAAAGGAAAGAACAGGATATACCAAAGCCTCGTGTGTCCATGTTCACAAAAGTCCAGAAGTGAGAACAATTCACTGGGTCCATCAGCTGATACAAGCGTAAATAACACTTGGTATACACAATTGACTGTGATGCAGCCATAAAAATGAATGAAGCTCGGATTTATGGCACAATGTGGGTGAACCTTGAAAACATGCTAAGTGAAAGAAGCCAGATGAAAAAGATCACGTACAGTATGACTCCATTTTTATGAGATACTTAGCTTCTGCAGTGACAGCAGATCAATTGTTTCCAGGTACAGGTAAGAGAATTGAGAATGACCACTAATGGGCACAGAATAATGACAATGTCCTCAGATCAGACAATGGTGAGAGTTGCACAACTGTGAATCTATCAAAAATACCCATTTTATACATGTTTAAAATCTGTGCTTATATTTATTGGTTTTGCAAAAGGCATCATCATACATGATATTTATAATTAAAAGCAAATCATTTGTTTTAAAAAGGCAGTTTGCAAAAAATAAGCCAGATAAAGGATTATCTGGTGAATTTTTAAAACCCAATATGTAAATGTTAAAGGGATGAACTTTATGATATGTAAATTCTACTTTAATAAAGATGTTATTAAAAATATAGATAACAACAAAGGGTGACATGAAAAAATCAGTATGCACCATTTGTGGAATTCTAGGAGCAAATAAAGAGGAAAACATTTTCTGGTTTTTTGTAGTACAGGGGCTTGAACTCAAGGCCTACACCTTGAGCCACTCCACCAGTCCTTTGTATGTGTGTGTGTGTGTGTGTGTGTGTGTGTGTGTGTGTGTGTGTGTTAGGTATTTTTTGAGATAGGGTTTCAGGAACTATGTACCCAGAATGGCTTTGAACTGTGATCCTCCTGTTCTCTGCTTCCTGAGTAGCTAGGATTATAGGTGTGAGCCGCCAGCTCCCTGAAGGAAAACTTTTTTTTTTAAAAAAAAGGAAAAAGGAAGAGAACAGTTTTTTGTCTCCCTTCTTCCTCCCTGTGTTCCACCAGTCTTAAAATCATCAGATGCTGTTTACAGCTTTGGGAAGCCACTGTGGTCCAGAAGAGGATATGGGGTGAGAACAGCATCATCCCAGTCGAGCAAAGAGGGCATCTATGTGTGGAGAGGAAATGCCGGGCTAAGAGACAAGTCACAGAACAAAGAGGTGGATCAACAAATAAATATACCAAAGATGTCAGAAGAAAGTTTCTCACTCAGTGGGGAGGTAGTTAGAACCCTGGAAGAAGAAACCTGAAAGATCCCTGGAGTATTGGTTTGAACTCAGAGATTTCAATATACTGAGAAAGACAGACACAGAAATGAATGTAGATATAAATGCGTGTGTCCACGTGTGGCTCCTAGAGCTCTGCCCATGGAGAGGCTGGCAGTGGTGGCCTGCCAATGGCATGAGCAGCCCAGTGCCCATGTGGGGCTTTTTCATTCAAACAAACCCCAGTCCTTTGGAAAAGACTGATTCTAAGACCAAAGTTAGGGAAGTGCAGATCAGCTTGGAGCATCGTAGAAAGTGAAGAAGTGCAAAACAATGGGGACATGTCAAAGGACACAGAAAGCAGCCTGAAGAGTCTCCTACTGGCCAACTGGGGATAATTTAAATATCAAATAAATAATTAAGTGATGTACTCACTTACTAGGAAATCTTAAGGCCTGCAAATATATAAATAATAAATTGAACATCAGATGAGCAGTAAAATATTTCAAAGTTTCCCTCGCTAAGTATTTACTAATTACAAAGTGTGCACCATGAAACAGCTGACAGGTCCTGCCTCAATCAAGAGATCAAAGTGAGCATCAGCAGAGATCAGGACAGACTGAATCATGCACAGCCTGGTAAAGTGCAATGAGAAGGACACAGCATAGCTGCTGTGATATTTCTGCCCAAGGCGCCAGCCTGCATCTGGTCACCAGAGATCAGATAAACACAAACCAAGGGCCTCCTACACAATAGCAGGTGTGCAGTTTCCAGAGCTAAGGTCAGCCAGCTAAGGAAAGACTGCAAAACTGTTCTAGACCGAAAGAGACCAAACTGATGGAAGGACTGGGGCTAGTAAGCGTGAGACCCTGAGTTCAAACCTCCAGTACCTCTGAGGGCGGGGAGAGAAAGAGAGAGGGAGAGAAAGAGAGATAAAAAAGGAACCAAATGCCTGACCTGGATCCTATAAGGCATTTGTGGGACAACTGGGAAAACCTAGCTGGGCTCTGGAGCTGAGATGGGATAATGAGTCAGTGGGAACTTCTTTATTTTGATGGATGGGTCATCATGGCTAGTAGAGGACAGTGTCCTTGTTTGAAGGGAATACATACTTTGTACTATACTTCCAGCTTTTCTGCACCTTTGCATTTGTTTAAAAAGAAACGGCAAAAGCAGAGAAAGTCAACAGACCAGCCCTTCCCAGAAAACAACTATGAACTCTGGTGAAAACACAAAATAACAACAATAATAAGTAGTGAAAGTCACTAGAGAGTAAAGAAAAGCAGGCAGATTTTGAAGGGAGTCAAAACTTAGAGGAAGGGCAGGTATGACAGGAATTTCCTGTTCTTTGGCTTTTAGCCTGGGGGCAGGGCACAGTCATAGCCCAGCACAGAGTGGCTGAAACCCAGGTAGAAAACCCACTGTCTTTGTGGCCTAAAGGACCAGCCACAGAACCCAAGGCAACCACAGCCACTAGAAAATGTGAAGGATCCCACAGTTCTGAAAGAGAGAGAGAGAAAGATTTGGGGAGAGAGATTGAGAGAGAGAGAGACAGAGAGAGTCCACTATATGAGTATAAACCCTATCCAAGTTTCCAGCTGACCTGAAGGCACATGCAAGTCCAACTGGCAAAGGCCCAGCTAAAGATAAAAGACCCCAACTGAAATACGAGCTACTGCACACTGCTAAGGAGACAGTTTGCAAGTAAACTGCCAGTCAAAACAAAAGCATCAACAGTCTTCAGAGGACTGTAACAGAATCCAGAGTCTCCATGACACACCACTCACAGTGCTCAGCACTGTACTATCTAATAAGCAGCCATAGCCAAGTGTAGCTATTGAGCACTTGAAATACGGCCAATGTAACTGAAGAACCAAATTTTGGCATTATTTAATTTTAATTAATTTAAATTTTAAAATTATATTAGTTCAATTATTGAAAAACATTAAGTAGTTTGAAATAGCTGTGCATCTGAGTATAGTATTTAAATTATAAATTTTATAAAATCAAAATACAGATGAAGGGCTAGGGATATAGCTCAGTGGTAGAGCACTTGCCTAGTGTGTGTAAGTCCCTGGATTCAAACCTGAGCACTGCAAAACAGGAAAAAAGACAGATGGAGTATTTCCAGTGGAAATTCAGTGTCCAAATTAAGGTCTGCTTTAAGTATAAAGTGTATATTTACCAAATTTTAAGACCTTAATACTTGAAAAAATGTAAAATATTACCAATTTTAACTGATTTTATGTTAAAATGAAATAATATTTTGAATATAGTTGGTTGGATGAAACTAATATTAAAATTAATTTCACTTATTTTTTAATCTCTTAATGTGGCTACTAGAAAATGTTAAGTTATGTATGTGACTCACATTACATTTCTGTTGGATAGTTGTAGTCTGTACTCAAATAAGAACAATCAGGGAACTATGACAATCAGTGCAGGCCACCCAGATGAGTGGCATAGTAGACTTAGCAGACAAGGACCTCAAGGAAGCCATTTACCTATGTTCACTATGCTCATACTGAAGAGAAACAGGAGATCCAAGCAAGTGAACAGAGCTTACATAAAGAAGCCAATGGAAAGTCTAGGACCACAGTATGCAATGTCTAAAATTAAAAATGTACTGAGTAGACAGTAGCAGAATGGAGAGAAAAAGAAAGAGTTGGTGAATTTGAAGATAAATTAGTAAATATCTACTCTGAGAAACAGTAAGGATAATAAATTTTTTAAAATAAACAGAGCCTCAGGAGCAAGGGGTACAATATCAAATGTCTGAGAGAGGAGAGAATGAGGCAGAAGAAAATATTTGAGGAAACATGGGGGAAAATGCCCCCAATTCAGGAAAAGACAAAACTAAAGGGAAGAGAAAACCTTGAAATGGTAATGTGGTATTCACAAGACTTTCAGTTTTTTGAGACAGTCTCACTATATAGCCCACACTGGCCTCAAATTTGAGATCTGCCTGCTAGTGCTCGTGGGCAGGCTAGAATTCGGGAAAGTTTGGGACTCTTAGAACATATATGACTCAATGTTGTATTTCAGATTGAACATTCTTCTCTTTCTCTGAGCCTTCTTTTCAGTTGTAAATGTGTGGTTATTCACACCCTAGTTCAAGTACAACTCAAGCCACCCTCTCCTGGCACAGGGACCAACCGGGCCCCTCCCCACTCATCAATTAATGGTGGTATCACCGGGTTCTTCCCTTCCCATAGGTTAGCATAAGTTTTAAAACACCTGGAAAAGAGAAAGATGCTCTCTGCTTCCAGCTTCTACCTGGTCCCACCAGGATCCCTTTTGTAATTTCCCTCCCTAAATTTTAATAAACTCCATTACACCCATGTGTCCTGCCATGGATTCTTCTACATGGGACACAAAGAATTTAGAAATCTTCTGATCACAGACTGCAACATTGCCGTTAACACTGGGATTATAGGTGTGTACCACCAGGCTCAGCTGAACTACAGGTTTGTTTGTTTTTTAACTCAGTTAAAGAAATGAAGAGTCAGTCCCTGAGGTTAAGACTAGGAATTGAACTGGGTGGAGGTATCTAGAATTCACTGAGCTGTTTGTTTTCATACACATCATTCCCTTGTGTTGAGAGTATGCAAATTGGATTGGGTTAGAACATATACTAAGTTCTAAAAAAGAAATAGGTTTTTAAATGCTATGAAATAGCAGGAAGCCAGGTTGATTAAGAACAGACAAATGCGTAAAATGTCTGTGTGTGCATGTGTGCACGTGTGCACGTGTGCATGTGTGCGTGCAAATTTGGTTTGAGTTGGAAGGAATACTACTGATATTTTAGACTAATGCCTCCACTCTTGTATTGCTATATTGATACAGACTTATTTTGGGAGTATTTAATTCCTACTGCACTTCATACATGCCCTGAGGGAATGAACCACACTTTTACTCTTTCCATCCCTCTAGTTGGTACCAAATTGGCTGACCCAAGGACCCTCATCCTCCAAGAACCTCCCCAAGTCCTTTCATTACCCCTTGCTGCACACCCTGCTCTGGTTTCTGAGGGCTTCTAGAATAAATATCAAACTCTTTTTACAAAGCACTTTCTTGGGCTGGCCTTTAAGCCACAACCTGACCCATATCCTTCACTTCAGATATAAATGAATCCACCCAATTCCCTGAATAACCATGGCAGGCTGATGCAGGTCTCAGGCTTTCCCATGGACTGTTCCCTCTGCCTACACTTGCTGACCTTTCCTTCCTCTGTCATCTAGCTAATTTCTACTCCAAACTCAGTGGAAACGAAGTTAAAGACCCCTTCCCAAACAGCCTTCCTGAACTACCACCCCGATATTACAGATGGCGCTTCCCCTGAAGCTCCCAAACAGGTCCCCCTGGGCCGAGAGTTCCTCAGGGGTGGGGCCTATATGCACCCATGCCTCGCACTGGCTGTGCAATATAGCAGGTGTTCAGTACCCTGTAGTGCAGGAACAAATGCCAAAATACTGGACTCAAACATGTAAGTTAACCAGCTACTACTTTTATTTGGAAGCTTAAAAAAAAACTAAAAGAAAATAATGGATTCATGCTACATTGCTATGTGCAAACTATGTCCAATTGTGGTCAGGCAAATTGGCTAGAGCTTAAGTGAACTGTGAAAAGTAAACACCATGTCAACTTCTCATTTGAACCAGTGGGAAAAAAGAGGCAGAATAGGTGTCATGCTCCTAGGACCTGCTCTGGTGCTTCCAGGATGGGCTGTGCTAAGTGGTCAGTCACCATGCACTGTACCTGAGCCAGCACATCTTGGAACTGCTCTCTGGTGAGTGGCAACAGGAAAGTTGTGATGGCTCCTCTCAGTTCACTCTTTGTCACCGTCAGATTCTGATCCACATCAAGCAGCTCGAAGACTTTTTTCAATTCATCTCTTTTATCAGTAATTTTTTGAAATAAAATCCGTTCAACATCTAAGAAGGATAGTGTTGGATTTGCAAAAGCTGTGGCTATAAAAGAGATACAACTATTTATTAAACATATTTAAGAAAAGATACTGAATAAAAAACATTGCAGTGTTTAACAGAACCAAGCAGTACTTCTTCTATATTTAGGTTATGCATCTAATCATTTGATAACTTAGAAAGGAAAATCTCCAGTCATTTTTCACCTCTGAAATTTGGTCAGTACAGAATAACAATAATGACATTAGTAAGGAAAAAAGGGGGAAACAATCTTCCCTTAAAAGGACATGGGATATTGGAAGAAAAACATGAATATTGGGAAAATCAGTTGGGAAGTAATATTCAAACCAATCTTCATGGTATCACATGACCTTTATGGCCCTGACAATTTTTAAGGAGAGTTTTCTTTATTTTTGGTGGTACTGGGGTTTGAACTCAAGGCCTTATGCTTGCTAGGCCCTGACAATTTTTGAGAGAGAAACATGTGATTCTTAAGTCCAGGTTTTTTCTCTTTCTAAGATGGCAAGCCATGGAAAGGTGCTTCAAATACTCAAGTAAGTATTCAGGGGCTTGAATTTGCTGAGGGGAAAGGAAGAGTGTCCTAATGATGTTTTAGGTACCAGGGGTCTATGTGGCAACAGTGGGAGGTGACAAGCTACAATCCTCCCTCTCCTCCATCCTGATTCAAAAAAAACATCCATGGGACTTCAGGCAGGACCAAGTACATGTGGTAACTCCAAACCAATTTATAGTACCAATGGTACCACGAGACTGAAGATGTGACTGTTCAGTTTGATATTCTACAACCGATTGTGCAGGAAGAGGCTGACAATGATGGTGGCCTGGTACATTCCTCCTGTGAGTTACAAAAGCTTGGTAACCCCAGCCTATCAGCAGCCCTTTCCTCACAAGACTTGGGATGTGATGCGTGCTAGATGCTCTACCACTGCCTCATCTTTTCTATTACTCATAAGCAAGAGCCAGGGAGGGGTGACGAGTCATCTCTCTTGGAAGGAGAATTTCTCATCAAGCTGGAACCAGAATGGTAAAACTGAGTCAACTAGCCAGAAAGCTGATGCGACAACATGCTAAACAGGAAGGTCATAGCAACCAGGAAAGATCGCCTACGCAGGAATGAGCACAGTCTGTCCAGGAAAGTGAAGACGCCAGAGTGGGGGTGGGGCATGCAACAAGGCAAGAGGCAGAGCAGTAAGCACTGGATCAGGGAAGGCCGGGGCCAGTGCACATAGGCTGGGTGAGAGGGTGTCCCTCAGGAAAGCAACATTAACACATGTGTTTAAAAAAATCATTCTGGCTGCTATGTAGAGAACACACCAAAGGGACAAGATTCAAGGGAAAAACCAAAGATGAGGCTATGCCAAGAGGCCAGGAGGAGGCAACTGTGACTTGAACAGGTTGTACCTCTGAATGTGGAAAAGAAACAGGCAGGCTGCAGGCGTGACCTATCAGTTCTGAAGTTGATGAGGTCTTGAAATAGCTTGGCTGGGGATGTTAAAGAAGCAGAGGGATCAAGGAGACTCAGTGCTAGACATAAGGAAGTAGACCAAGGATGCTGCCATTGGCTGAAGAGGAGAACAAGGGGTCATTGGGAGGTCATTTGGTCAGCTCATGTGTGAGTGGTCTATAGCTGAGGTATAAGCATTAAGTCAGATGGGCAGAAAGATATGTGATCCAGGCCTCCTGGGGAAGTCAGCATGGGACGCTTGTTTTGGTTACAGACTATATCTCTGGGCATGAAGCTAGGAGAAGGCAAACAGGGACGAAGCTCAGAGACCTGAGGGAAGAGGAGAAGCTGAAATCTCCCAGGAGACTTCTGAGCATGCTCAAGAAGGTGAGGCATCCACACTTCCTTCTTGTCCAACTGTCACAAGACTCTCAAAAGCATTTGGTTTACAGTTAGTAGTGGCAGCTGCAGGATCAGCTGCAGGAGTAGTGACTCAGGATCAGCTGGTACACACCATCCTCCCTCCACCCACGAGTGCTGCAGGGGATCCCTCTTGCCAACACACACCTCCATCTTAAAATCTTTCCTTGGACTTTCCATGGATTGTTTTAGTTCCTTGCCAAGAAGCCCCAACTTTGCACTAAATAACTGCAATTTAAAGGTAGCAGAAAATATTGACTAGAAACTATGTGAAATTTCTTGAAGGAAAACTTTCCATTTCATATGCCTAATGCAACTTCTAAGACTGAAATGAAAGCAGTACCAAAGCTTGCATCCTGCTACAGGGAATACAAATTAATGACATCTTTGACAAATTTTCCTGCATCCACTTAGTATCCAGAAAGTCACAACAGACTGTCACTCTCATCCTAACAATGAGAACAAGTGGGATAAGCTAAAAATATATATAGGGTAAAAATCTATCAGAGATCTGAGGACTCACAGAAGCTAAATTCTAGGAAGGACAAGCCATTCCTCAGTTGTCCAGAAGGATAACTCTCTTCCTGCAGACCTGTGGGGGAAAACAGAATGTACTGCAAACAGGGTAAGAAGAAACAACCCACTATTTATTAGCCACATGAGGACTGGTGGGCAGACTACAATCTTAGGAGCAAGTGCACATAAGGAGCACACCAGAGACCAGGCATGTGACAGGAGAGCTGTGTGATACACCCTAAGGCACATTAGGTTTTACACAAGCCCAGGCAGATGTTCACCAAAGACTGTGTCCAGAGAAGAGCCAAGGCAAATCTCTCTGAAGCACATGTGGCCTTTGCGGAATGACTATCAGAAGGTCGCTGGAGGCTCAAGGCAGTGAAGCCAGACAGACAGAGATCTCCTGACATGCAAAATGCCAAGGGGGGAGCTGGAGAACAAAAAGAATGCCTCCCCCCATGGCAGATTGCCTGTGAAGCAGAAAGAGATGCCCCCCAATATATCAAGCTGACAGTTGGGCTGTAAAACAGAAATCCCTGGGGTCTCGCCAGTGTTCACATTTCAGGCCCAATGTAGGAAAGAATGTGAAACTAGCATACCTAAATACAATGAAACTGCAACAAAGTCCAGAAACAGCTCACCTTAGAGGTGACACTTAGTCCATCCACCTCATTGAAAGCCAGAAGGCCTAAGAGAAGAAGAGTCATTCCTTTCTAGCCATAAATATTATTTATTTCTGTCTTTACTGTCTCTTACACAAATATCTGTCATTATTTTTTTAATGGCAAGGCAAATGAGAAGAAAAGATGACCTAATCAAGAGCAAAAATAGTCACCAGAAGAAGACCCATGGGGGTGAAAGCAAAAAAGAAATGCTCAGATATTAAAACTAAGATTGGGAAATATGCTAAACAGATTAAAGGAAAAAGTTGAAGACATGCTTAACATATGGGGGATCTCCACAGGGAAATGGAAACATTTTAAAGAGCACACAAAAAAAGCTACAAATTAAAACATAGCATCAGAAGTGCAGAACTCATTGTTTGACTTAGTAGCAGGCTATAAATGGTAGAAGAAAGAACTAGTAATATGAAGTCAGGCCAATAAAAACAATTCCAGCTGAAATACAAAGACAAAAACATCTTAAAAAGAAACTAATATTAACTGTACTTATTTAATAAAGTCTATGTTATATAAGTTACATGGTCATATATCTATGAATCCACATACATGTATGAAAAACAAAACACCAAAACCATAGTTGTTTTAAAAAGATATTGAAAGCTACAAAAGAGAAGTGACAGATCACATATAAAGGCAAACCCATTGAATTACCTCAGCTTTCTCAATATCTTAAACACAAGGAGGGCATGGAAAAATATATTTCAGGCCCTAAAAGAAAACAACTATCAACCTAGACTAGTCTATCTAGCAAAATTCTCCTTCCTAATTGAAGGAGAAATTAAAACCTTCCACAAAAACTAAAGGAATTCATGACCACCAAACCAGCACTGCCAAAAAATATTTAAAGAAATCCTGCCCTCAGATGAAGAAGCTAGAAATTAGGCAGGAAAAATGCAAGAAAGAATAAACCCCACTAACCAAGTAGATTAGCAAACAAGGAATAGGGGAAAATGACTAGAAATACTATATACCTTTCAATATTAACACTGAATGTTAACAGCCTCAATTCCCTAATCAAAAGACATAACATAGCCAGTTGGATTAAAAATCAAGCCCAACCATTTGTTGCTTACAAGTAACACATCTCACTACAAATACAAACATTGGCTTCAAGTGAAAGGGTGGAAAAAGATCTTCTAAGCAAAGCCCACCCTCCCACCCCCCGCAAACAGATAAGAGTAGTTATACTTAGATATGATAAAGCAGACCTCAGACAAAAATTAGTCAGAAGAGACAATGGTCACTTCATATTAATAAAGGGAACAATCCACCAAGAGAAGACAACAACCCTTAACATATATACCAAATGTTGATACACCCAACTACATCAAAAAAGAAATAAAATGGATGGACAGATAGATAATGCAAAACTTTTTTACTTTTGAAAGTTAAATATATACATATATAGATACATAGAACACATATAACATATATATCTCTCTCTATGTGTATTTACATATAACTTCATGCTATCAATAGAAATAAAATAAAAACAAGTAAAGAAGAAATATGTGTTGGGCACAAAAGGCACATAAAGTCACAGAACACCAAGAGAGCTCATATTAATCACTAATAAAAACCTACCCACAGTAGGTAAATGGGCAAAGAATATGTACAGGTAACTCAAAAAAGAGTTCTTCACTATGGAAGAAATGTAAATTAATTTTGGGATTTACTTTTGCATATCAAATGGGCAAGATATTAAGGATTATATTCTGTGTTAGGAAACTTAGAAATGAATATTTGTTGGCATTGTTTGTGGGAGAGTCATTTGGTAGTATTCATCAAAACCCCAAAAGTATGAATGCCTTTAATCCAGTAGTTCCACTGCACTCTAGTCTTCTTTGTAATATTAGAAGATTAGTTAAATAAACTAAGACATATTCAAAATACATTGTAAAGATGGAGTTATTGAGCTGGAATGAATCTATTTTTTATTGTACGTTTTTGTGTCAGAAACTGCAAAGTTAATCCTTACTATATCTAGTAACTTTTTCCTTAGACACAGACCCTTGGAGTAGACCCATGGCCATCAGAAATAAAGTATACACTTCCCAGACACCTTTGTAAATGCAGAAGACCATGAGATTAAAAGTCTGGCCAACTGTAAATCAACCCAAGTGCCAGTGCTCCTTCTAACTAGACTGTCTCACAAGGCAAAGAGCAATCTCTCCTTTCACAATGATCCCGAGCCCTTCTGCTTCCTCAGGCTGTGCCCACAGTGTTGGGTCTATGCCACAGCCTTGGTCTCATCTACCTTCCTCTCTAGACTACAGGCTCCTGCAGGGCAGGCCCTTCATCAGATCTATCTCTTTGTTCTCAGCACCTATTACAGTACTCACCACAAACTACAGCTCAAAAAGTATTTGTGAAGAAATGAATGCGTTAAGGAAGAAATGAATGAAATTAAAAGATACATAATTTGGGGAAATAATGTCAAATTTGATTGCTTTTAAAACTGAGCAAAGAACCCAAATGAATTGAAAACTTATATCCACACAAAAACCAGTACAAGGATATTCACAACAGCTTTATTTATTTTTGCCAAAATGTAGAAGCAACCAAAATGTCCTTCAGTGGGTAAACAGATACACAAACTGTGATAAGGCATATGATAAATTGTTTTCTACCATTCACAACAGAAATAAATAAAGAGAGGATAATAGAATGTAAATATGATCAAAGTATATTATATACATATACATATGAAAATATTCAAAGAAACAAATAAATGAGTGTAATACAATGAGGAAAACGTAATCTTTTCAACAAATGGTGCTGGAACAGTTGGACATACACATGTAAGAAAATGTTTCTAAACATAGACCTTACACCCTTCACTAAATTAACTCAAAATGGGTCACAGACCTAAATGTAAAACTCAAAAGTATAAAACTAGAAGATAACACAGAAGAAAGTCTACATGACTACGGATAAGAGGTACTGTGGAAATTTTCTATACTTTATGTTCAATTTTTCTGCAAACCTATAATTACTTTTTAAAAAAAGTATGCTAATTTAAAAAAAAAGTGTCAGAATACCATATAACAGTATGTAAAATACATGTATTCCAGAATCACATTGCCTGGGTTCGAATCCTGACCCATCCACTTAAAAGTACATAAACGTTAGGCAAGTGATTTACTCAGACCATGTCTCAGCTTCCCCATGGAGGACACGGAAAGGCTGTAGAACCAATTCTTGGAGCTATTGTGACTCAGTGACGTAAGAAGGTCAGACTGGGCCTGGTACATGTTGAGCACAGATAAGTGATACCTACTGTTAGTGGGTGTTCATTTGCTCTGATACTCACTTGAAGAAGAAGAAGATCTAAAGGTACTCTGGGAACCATTCCTTGAATCTACCCTACACGGTGAAGAATAGGGTCTTGAATGTGTGAATTTTCGTATGTGAGGATACAAAGTATGCCAGTCTGGTATAATCGCCATTTTGCGCATTAATTCCCTGGATATAAAAGAAAACAGATTATATTAGCTTAGAGCAGACATTACAAATGTGGCCTACTTCCTATCCTTTTTCTGAAAGGACAGCTGGAGAGTATAAAAATGCTGCTAGTCGTGAGCTGCTTGCTGATGTTTCAAAGACTATTCTAAGGTAAACACAAAATCATTTTTGGACTCTTTTTTTTTTTTTAGCAGATCCAATAAACTTCAAAAGTGGGAAAATAAATCAGATTTTTGATAAGACAACTACAGACCAATTTCTTTGGTAAGAGTAAGGGGTATAAAGTTTAGATTCTTGCCTGGCATGGTGTGCACACCTGTAATTCTAGCACGTAGGAGGTAGAGACAGGAGGATCATGAGTTCCAGGCCAGATTGGGCTAAACAGTGAGACCCTGTTTCAAGACAAATGAAAAGGACTGGGGGTGTGGCTCAAATGGTAGAGCACTTGCCTAGAAAGCTCAAGGACCTGAGTTCAATCTCTAGTACTGTGAAAAGAAAAAAGAAAAGAAAAAAAAAGAAAGTAAGAAGGAAAATCTCAAATTAATAAAATCAGCTCCTTTCTTAAGAAACTAGAAAAATACAAGCAAACTAAACCCAAAGCAAAAAGAATAAAGGGAATAATAAAGACTAGAGCTGAAAAACAATAGAGAAAACCAACAAAACAAAATTGGTTATTTGAAAATATTGACAAAATTTTAGCTAGCCAGTCCAAAGTCAAAAGGAAGAAAACACACAAATAATTAAAATCAGGAATGAGACAGGACATTACTGGTGTGTTTCCAAAGGTAGGAAGAATTACAAAGGGATATGGTAGACAACCGTATGCCAACAAATCAGGTGACCTAGATGAAACGAGGAGATCCTTAGAAAGACACAGATTATTGAAACTGACTAAAGAATAAACAGAAAAGCTGGATAGAACTATGACAAAGAGATTAAATTAAGAACTGGAAAAACCTTCCCAAAAAGAAAAGTCCAGAATCGCATGGTTTCACTAGTGAATTCTACCAAACACTTAAGGAATAATTAAGGAGCTACAGCTCATTGTAGAGCACTTGCCTACCATATGCGAAGCTCCCCTGAGTTTGATCCCCAGAAAAAAGAAAGAGTATTATAGAAGGAAAAAATGAAGGTAAAGAACAATTAAAAGCAATCCATCATGAACTCTTCCAGAAAAGATAGAAGAGAAGGGAACACTTCTTAACACATTCTATAAAGACAGGATTATCCTCATATCAAAACTAGACAGTGCCATTAAGAAGAAATGAAAGCCAGATACCAATATTCTGTATGAAAGTAGGAAAAATTCTCAACAAAATATTAGCAAAATGAATGCAGCAACATATAAAATAACTAGCTGGCACAACCAAGTTGGATTTAGCCTAGGAATCAAAGATGGTTTAACATGTAAAAATCAATCAGTACAATATACCATATTAACAGACTCAAGGAGAAACACGAATATGTCAATAAATGCAGAACAAGCATTTCAGAAAGTCCTACACCTACAGAAAGAAAGAAAGAAAAAAGAAAGAAAGGACACTTGACAAACTAGGAATATACGAGAACTTCCTTGACTTAAAGGGCACCCAAGAAAACTTCACAGATAATGTCATACTTACTGACAAAGACAAAAACTTTACCTCTAATACCAAGAACAAGACACTTCTATTCAACATCATGCTGAAGGTTCCAGCCAGTGCAATTAGGCAAGAAAAAGAAATATAAAGCATCCATACTTCAGTCTAAGGGGTAAAACCATCCCTTATTTGCAAATGACATTACTGCATATATAGGAAATCCTAAGGAATACAGACAGACACACTATTAGAACCAGTAAATGAGCTCAGCAACATTGCAGGGTACAAGATCAATACGCAAAATCATTTGCATTTCTATACACCTACAATGAACGCACAGTCTGAAAATAAAATCAGGAACCTAACTCCACTGTCATATCATCAAAAAGAGGGCTAGGAGCATAGCACAAGTGGTAGGGCATTGCCTAGCAAGCATAAGGCTCAGAGTTCAATCCCTTTCCCACTGGGAAAAAAAAGTTGTCAGAAAGAACGAAACACTTAGGAAAAAACTTAACCAAAAGATGTCTAAGATTTACACACTGAAAATGACAAAATATTCTACAAAACAGAAAAAGTAAGACCTAAATAAATGGAAAAACATCTTACATTCATGGGTAAGGTAGCAGTACTCCTTAAGTGAGTCAATTCAGTCAGTGCTTATCAGCAGTCTTTTTGTAGAAATTGACAAGGTGATCCTACAATTTGTATGGAAATGCAAGGGATTCAGAGGACCCAAAAACAATCCTGAAGAATAAGAATACAGTTGGAAGACTTACTCTTTCTGATTTAAAACATTCTACAAAGCAGCTGCAACCCAAACAGTGCAGGGCAGGCATGAGGAAAGACACGACAAATGGGACAGAATTGAGAGCCCAGATATAAATTAATTTATCATTAATTAATTTTCAACAAGAATGTTAAGACCACTCAATAGAAAAAGAATAATCTTTTCAACAAATGGTGTAGGGACAACTGGATTTACACATGCAAAAGAATGATGTTGGACCCCTATCTCACACATATACAAAAATTAATTCAAAGTAGATTAAAAGCTGGCAGAGTGGATCAAGTGGTAGAGTGTCTGCCTAGCAAGTGTGAGGCCCTGAGTTCAAACGCCAGTACCACCAAAAAAAAAAAAAAAAAAATTAAAGACCTAAATTTAAGAATTAAAACTATAAAATTCTTAGAAGACGAAGGTATAAATCTTTGTGACTTTGGATTATACAATATGTCAGATATGACACCAGACACAGCATTACAGAAGAAATAGATTAACTGGACTTCACAAAATTAAAAAAAATCTTTTCAAGAGAGATTATCTAGAAAGTAAAAAGACAATTCACAAAATGGGAAAAAGTATTTTCTAACATATATGTGATAAGGATCTAGTATCTAAAACTACGTTAAGAGCCAACCGCAGTGGTGTGCACTGTAATCCCAGACTGAGCTGCACAGTGAGAGACCCTGTCTCAAACAAATATATATATATACACACATATATATATATACACTTTATATATGATAAGCATATATAAAGTGTAATACATACACATAAATTTGTATATATACATACAAATAAAATGTATGTGTGTATACACAAAACAACTCATTAAGAAAAAAATAACCTAATTCTAAAATGGGAAAAGGATTTGAACAGAAATTTCTCCAAAGAAGACAAATAACTGGTCAGTAGTTACATAAAGAGATGCTCTACGTGGCTAGTCATTAGGGAAGTGCACACTGAAGCCACAAAGAGATGCCACTCTACACATACCGCGATGGCTACAATCCAAGAAGCAAGGGGCTAAGATGTGACTCAGGGGTAGAGCACTTGCCGAGCATGTGTGAGACCCTTGGTTTGAACTCCAGCACTATATAAAAGGAAAAAAAAAAGTGTTGGCAAAGGTAAAGAGGCACTGGAGTCCTGACGCGCTGCTGGTGTCAAGTGATACAGCTACTTTGGAACACCATTTGGTAGTTTCTCAAAATGTAAACACTGAGTTCCATGTGACCACACAAATTCAGTCTAAGCTACATACACAGTGAGTTGAAAACATGTCCACAAAAAAAGTTTACATGACTATTCATAGCATCATTATTCACGATAGCCAAGAAGTAAAAGCAACCCCAAATCCCATCAACTGATAAAAAGTGGTAAGTATGGATTCATGCTAGAACATGGATAAGCCTTGAAAGCATTATGCTAAGGCAAGCCCAAAAGACCACATGCTGCATCATTCCATTCATATAAAATGTCACCAAGTCTACAGAGACAGAAAGTACAGCAGGGGTTGCCAAGAGCTGGGGGAAAGGGCAATGGGACTGCTAATAGGTATGGAGTTTCTTCTGGGGGTAACAAAAATGTTCTGGAATTGGACAGTGGTAATGGTTGCATAGCTTTATGAATATATGAACAACCAGTGGTATACCTGGGGCATAGCTCAGGGGTAGAGCATTTGACTGCAAAACCACTGAAGTACACACTTTAAAAGGATGCATTTTACCAGGCATGGTGGTGTACAGCTGTAATCCCAGTTTCTTGGGAGGTGGAGGCAGGAGGGTCATGAGTTTGAGCCCAGCATGACAAAGTTATGGAGCCCTTATCTCAAAAAGAAAATACAAAACAAAAAGTCTAGGGACATGGCTCCAGTGGTAGAGAGGGCTTGCCTGGCATGCATGACACCCTAGGTTTAACCCCCATACTGACCAAAATAAAGATGCATTCTATGGTATGTGAATTATATCACAATTATGTAAAAGGAGAAACGGGAAGGGAGAGGGGAGGGAAGGGCAACCAGCAACAGCAGCACTGGGTGTTCCCCAGAATACCCTTGGCAAAAGTGATGACTTTTCAGTAGTTCTTGAGGTAAGATAAACATACCATAATAACTTGACAGTTATTTGGATTACGGTTACAAGACCTTAAAGGACGCAAGATATCCCAGTGGGGGTTACAGGTGTCCTGTCTGCTGTGGGCCTCCTGGGTCCCATCTGGGCTCACAGCCCTGCTGTTACAGCAGACCTGGCTGTGCCCCTACCACCAACAACAGGCTCAGTGCTCAAAGGCCACCACACTCGTGGGCATTCATGATTTTTAACTCATAGAATGCCAGTCTGTGGCAAACAGGGGTTTGCTTATCAGTGTTTCAGAACATCAGGAGAGATTCAGTCTGACTCATTCTTTGGCCACTCACAACAGAAGATCAAGAAGTAGACCCTCAGTTAACTCAAGTGACTCAACGCCAAGCCCCAGCTCCATAAAGGAAGTTTTGCAGCATAACCGCTGGGGGATCCTAACATGGCCAACCTACTCAGCAAAAAGAAAAACCTCCACTGAGTTTCATGTACTAAATGCAAGTATGTAACTGTTTAGTATTAAAAAACATGCACGGCACTATATAAGTGCACAGAATCACATTAAACAATACCTTAAAAGCCCCCAGTTTGAAGAATCTCAAAGATTACAGGGTTGAAGACATAAGTAAGAGTTTTTGTGAGAAGTCCTCATTGGGTAGTCTTTGCTTTGCCTCTCTTCGTGTAGGCACTGACGGCCTTGTGTTAGGTCAGGAGACCTATTGTATTTCCACAGTCAGTTGGCAGGTCCCTGTAGGTAAGGACCACACCACCATGCATTGCTTTATTTTCAGTTGCTATGACAAAATTCATGAGGATAGAAAAAGGGGTTATTTAGCTCACAGGTTTGGAGGTTAAAAGACCAAGATCAGGAGACCCCATCTGCTCAGTCTGTGGTAAGGGCCCCCCTGGCTGCATCACAGCAGAGCAGAAGGCATCACAGCAAGAACATGGGGAGAGGGTGTGATCACAGAGCAAGACAGGAAGGCAGAGTGGGATTGAGGGGCCATCCTCACTGTTTTATAACAACTGGCTGTCTTGGGAACTAACCAGGGCCCTTCCAAGAGCAGGGCCACCACTTTCCTAATTACCTTGCACTAAGTCCTATCTCTGACAGGTTCTATACCTCTCAATACTGGCACATTGGGGACCAACTTTCCAACACATGACCCTTACCCTCAAACCATATCCAAACTGTAGACATGGCTTATACCATTTAAGCCTTTGAGCCTCAGCAGACATACCCACACCCACACAGCCACACTCACACCCTCTCTCTCTCTCTCTTCTAGAACTGGATTAATTTAACTGAATTGAAACTGAAATCATAGCATAGGTAAAGCTTCAGAAATCTACTGAAGGACATGCCTTGATATGTATTCACACAGTCAACATATATTTATTAAACTCCCTTCTAAGAGTCTGGGGATCAATAAATAACACAGGTAAAAATCCTGGGCCTCATGGATCTAACTTTGTAATAGTGGAAGTCAAACAATAAAGAGAACAAGTAAATTACACAAGTGAGCAAGCACTGTGGAGATCAAGGAAGCAGAAAAGGATGGGTGGTGTTGAGTAACAGTGTAATACCAGGAAGGAAGAAGACAGAACAAAGAAGCAGAGGGAGGCCAAATGAAGGGAAACCGTGTAGGGCTCTGTGAGATCCTTACTGTGGTGGACAATGGCATGTCGCACCACTGGAAGGTACATGCAGAGGAGGACATGATCTGGCCTGTGTGTTAAAGGAATCCCCCAGCTGTGTGTCAAGAACAGGTTGAGAGGAGTGAGGGAGGAAACGGGAAGACAATGACAAGTCTAGAACAATATCCAGGCAAGACAAGATAGTAGCTTGACGGGGGTTTTGTCAAAGTGTTGAGAAGTAATCAGATTCCAGATATATTCTGAAGGAAGAGGCACTATTCCCTCATAGATTTGATGTGGCATGCAGGACAGTGGCTGGAGGAGGTGGCCATTACTGAGATGGGAAAGCCTGCAAGAGCAGATTTGGATCAAGAATTTCAGCCTGGGCAGCTGAAGTCTGGGGTGCCTGTTAGGTAGCCAGGTAGAGATGCTGAGTAGACACCTGGGTATCTGAGCCTACCAAACGATCAGGGAAGGACTGGGGCTGAAGACGTAAGTTTAGAAATTGTCAGGATATAACGTATACAAAGATATAAAAAATAAAAGGTTCCAGGGCTGAGCCATGAGGAGTTCCAACACTAAGTTCAGGAAGATGAGGAGACCAGATGAGACAGACAGAGCAGCCAGTGAGACAGAAGACCCAGGAGCCTGCAGAGCTCTGGGAATCATGTTAAGAAAACATTCCAAGGAAGAGGGGTAACAGATATACCCAGGGCTACAGTTGTAACCCTGGGATCTGCCCTCTGGATCAAGTGACTCCATGGGATCCTCTATGGACTCTGACTACAAGTGCAAGTGAAAGGAGGGAGGGCTCCAGGGCCCTACAGAGAATTAGATAAAGATTACTGTTGCAGACCTCTGCCATGATGGGGAGACAGAAAAGCAGAGCAACGGTGTGACAACCAGCAGATGGACAAGATGGTGTGTTTGCACCCCAGGACATAGCAAGAGGGAAAGGATAGTATGACTGCTTCTCAGAATAGCCAGTGGGTTGGGGTCTCACAGACAAGTGGCAGGGTGAGCCTTTTCTAGGAGCATGGACTGGCCGTTTGCTGACAAAAGAGCAGCCAAAGGATGTAGACCTGGAACCAGGGATGCTTGGGGCAGAATGCTTGGGGCAGCTACCTTCTAATTCTAGTTTCTCAAGGAAACAGGAAGTCAGTTATGGGCTCAGAGGGAGGCTGGGGAGAAGTCTCTCAAGATCAAGGACAGATGAGGAACAAGGCGTTATCTAGAAGAGGCAGTGAGAGTGTGGAAGGGAAGTGACTGCACAGACATGACACTGTACTTGTGATGCCCCCAGCCACACATGGAAGCACAGGCAGTTAGGGGGTTGGATTCATTTGGGACATGGTCTTAACAGGCAAATGTGACCCGGCGAGTCAAGGGAGTATGCCAGGGAAGTGACGACAGGTGTACATCTTTATAAGGGACACCAGGAGGGGTGGAAACTCTCCATCTAAATGAAATAGGGGACAAAGCAGAAGAAATTAAGGAAGCAGAAACTCAACCTAATGGAAGATTTTTAAGAAGGAAAACAAAATGTCAAGTTCAACTAGCATTTCCTGAGGACTTACTCTAAGCCAGGAAATACACTTAAGATTTTGAAAACCTGTCATTCAACCCTCCCGTGCCCAATCACTTATCACTCTTCCCATTTCATAGGTGAGCAAAGTGGTGCTCTGGGCAGGTAAGCAATGTGCCCTGGGCTGCACAGCAGCTGAGCCCAGAGCTGGTCCAGGAGAAGGGCTCTTCCCAGACATCAAGTTCCAATGGTTGCCAATGACCAGGGGTGTCCTGATATTTTACAAAATTATTAACAAGTTCCTGGAAGGCAACAAGAAGTCACCAGCTACCCAGGGCTGAGTGACTAGCAACGAGTGCTGGCTTTTCCATTCCCCCCTGCTCCTCAAGCATGCATAGGGTATCTGCATAACCACAGCCTTCTCTTGCTCTGCACAGAGCTGTGTGCTTTATTTTCCCATAAATTCCCTTCCTAATAACAAGGAGACATGCCACGGCTTTGGCCTTGTGCCTTATTGCACCACCTGAGGAGTGAGATAATCACCCAGAAATGCACTGCCTGTTGTGTGCTTTATTACTTGAATACAAAGTGATGCAATGCAAGAACACTTAGCTGAAGACAGCATGGAAAAAATAATAATCGTATGAAAAGTAATTCCTCCTAGTGGCACTGAGTACACGGCAGGGAATAATCCTCTTCTGGTGGGAGAATGGTCAGGATGACCCGCGGGTCTCTCCCAGCTCTCATTTCTCCCAACTGCAGGGTGGAAACCACCAGGGGCACTTTGCTTACAATAGAATACTCCAAAGAGCCAATCTGGACAGTTCTGGAAACAGACCCTATTTGGTATTGAGCTAAAGCTTCTCGGTGTCAGTATTTCCTGAGCATTCACTCAATACAGCACTTTGCAGCAAACACTACAGGCCATGTGTTGGCTGGGGTCCAGGAACAGAGAGAAATATTACCTACACTGCCCTCTTGCAGTTTACCACCTAAGTCAGGGCTTAGAAGAGTATGTGATGTGTCTAAAAGGACAGGAACAAGGAACTCTAACTCTCTAACTACACTAATGCAGAGTGCTGCACAGCAGCCAATGAGTTGCCGTGGTGGAAGAGTGGAAGAGTGGTTGGTGGAGGCTGGGAAGGGGAAGGGGCATCCAGAGAGGATGGCCAATGGGTACAGGGGTAAAGCTGGATAGGAAGAGAACTTCTAATGTTCCATGGCTTAGTAGGGTAACTGGTTGACAACACTTACTGTAGTTTTGAACTGTAGTTCAAAATAGCTAGCAGACAGGATCTTGAATGTTCCAGAAAGAAATGAATGTTTGACCTGATCTGATACTTACACATTGTATACATGTTATTAAAATGTTATACAGAGGCTGGGGATGAATCTCGGTGGTACAGTATTTGCCTAGTATGCACCAGACCCTGGATTCCATAACCAGCAAAAAAAAAAAGACATACTGTACTCCATAAAACTGCATAATTACTATGTGTCTATTAAGAATAAAAATTAAGGCTAATAATGGTGACATATACTTATAATCCCAGCCCTCAGGAGGCTGAGATGGGAGGATTGCATATTTGAGGCCAGCCTGCAAAGTAAGACCTTGTCTCAAAAATTAAACACCAAAAGGGTTGGTGGAGTGGCTAAAGTGGGAGAACACCTGCCTAGCAAGCATGAGACCCTGAGTTCAAACACAAGTGCTGCCAAAAAAAAAAAAGAAGAAGAAGAAGAAGAAAAACAACCTGGCATAAAAATTAAATACCAAAAGAACATATAATAAATGGGCAAATGAACTGAACAGCTAGTACTCAAAATACAAATTCCCAAATTTGTTCAGAGATGCTCACCATCCTTAGCCATAAAGGAAATGCAAATCAAAATGACGTTGAAATTCCATCTCACCCCAGTCAGAATGGCTATCATCAGGAAAACAAACAACGAATGCTGGTGAGGACGTCAGGGAAAAAAGCTCTTACATACTGTTGGTGGGGTTGTAAATTAGTGCAGCCACTATGGAAATCAGTGTGGAGGGTCCTCAAGAAACTTCAAATAGAACTGCCATGCAATCCTGCTATACACTCCTGCGCATATATCCAAAGGAATGAGAATCAGCATACAATATAGACACCTGCACACCCATGTTTATTGCAGCACTATTCACAGTCGCCAACCTGTGCAATCAGCCTAGGTGCCCATCAACCAATGAATGGATAAAGGAGATGTGGTATAGACACACAATGGAGTATTAGTCTTCCATAAAGAAGAACAAAATTATGTCATTTGCAGGAAAATGAATAGAACTGAAGATCATCATGCTAAGCAAAATAACCCAGACTCAAACAAATAATCGTGTTTTCTCTTCTCTGTAGAATCTAGACCTAAAAAAACAACATGATGTAAAAGGAGGACCTGGGGGGAGGGACCACCAGAAGGTGAGAGGGATGGTGATGGGGTAACCAAAGCACATCATATGCATGAAAGAAAATGAATCCCATTTAAACCCTGTTAAAGGGAGAATAAGAAAGAGTAATGGAGGGGAAAGACTATATGCAAGTATGGAAATGTCACAACGGAACCCCTTTATGCAATTAATTTATGAAAAAAGAATAAGAACTATATTTTTTAGTTAAACAAAGGGAATTTGACATTGTTCCACAGAATACCTTGTCTTCCCTAAATCACTCTATCCTTTCCCGAGAGACACCATTCATCAATACATTTGAGAAGAGGAAGAGCTATTCCTCAAGTAGAAATATTTTTATGGCCATTTGCATCACTACTTTAAATATACTTTCCATTTAAGGCAATTATTCTAAAAATGCCATTAAAGCAGTTATATAGCTTTAAAGCAGCAGTTCTCAAAGTGTGTTCCTAAACCAGCAATGTGAACCTCCCTGGGCCTTTTCTGGAAATGGGCTTGCTCAGGTCCCATCCAACTTGATGACAGCAACTGGCTGAGAGTCTCCAGGTGGGGCAAAGGCTGCCGGGTGTTAGCGCCGGTGATGGCGCTGCTTCGTAGCACCGGAAGCTGGTTGATAAAAATAAGTCTAAAGAGGCTTGTGTGGGAAGCTCTCTGCTTTACATGGAAACGGGCTGAAAATTTAGCAAGTGTTAACTTGTAGGAAGTTCCACTAGATTCAACTGCAATCACTGAGTGCCCATCTGGCTGGCCACTCGTTTAGTCATCAACTTTGTGACAACCTTGTGAGTTACATACCATTATCCACATTTTTAGAGGAGGGAGGAATTAAATACCAGAGAAAAAAAGCAAAATTTACTCAGTGCCAGTGAGGCCAAGACCCAAACTCTCCTGAATTTAATTCTAGGCTTTTGCACAGTTGTGTCGGACTGTGGTTCCATGCATGTACGTGAGAATGATATGGACAGATAAGAACGAGGTTTGCACAGGTTCAATAGGGAACTAAGGAAATCTGGGTATCAACCTACGAGACTGTTTGCAAAACAGTCTCAGAACTGCAGTGTACTGTAGGAGACTTAAAGTGAGTCATCATTGTCTTAGGGCCAGAGGTGTGGCTCAAGTGGTAGAGCACCTGCCTAGCAAGCACAAGGCCCTGAGTTCAAATTCCAGTACTGCTAAAAAACAAGGGGGGTGGGGAATCGTCTACAGATTCCTAGTTCCATACCAGAAATCCAGGTCCCTGGCACCAATCATGGAGTCCAGCCCAGCCTCCCACATCCGTCTCACACTGCCTACCTCTGAGACAGACTGCACCAGCAGCCAGCCTGTGGTTCTAAGGAATTATAAGAATGCAAGTTGATTTGCAAGTAGACTCCAAATGATAGGGTATCATAAAAAAACAATTTAGCCAGTCATCTGAATTCAATTTAGCAGAAACAAGCATGGTTATAAACTGGCCTGCCTCTGCAGGCAGTCCCCAGTGTCTGACCACAGCCTCCTCCACCCGGCTCTCCCCACATCTCTACACCACCTCCCACCTTCCTCCTAAACCTCATCCCAGCAGCCACGTCCTCTCCCAGCATGGCTTTGAAGGCTCCCCATACACACCACAAGATGTACCCCACAAACCCAGAGATCAAGGTCCAAATCTAACCCAACTTCCAAAGGTAGTATGTGTTAATGCATTTAAATGGCAATTCTGACAGTATGTAGAAAGACGATGTGTTTAGAACAATGCAAAGAAAAAGAACAGTGGGTATGCGCTTCAATCCAATGATATAAATGTGCTTTCACATATGGAGAAGATATGACAAAAATAGCTGCGCTGGGATGGTAGCAACTTGGAGACTTGGTCTTTTTTGTTTCAAATGTCTCTCTCTCTCTCTCTCTCTCTCTCTCTATATATATATATATATATCTTCTAATATGCTCGTCAGGGCAGGTTATGTGAGCAGCTTCTGCACTTCCGCTCACAGCCAGGAGGCCTCAGGCCTGTGAGGGCACTCCCTAGAGAGCCTCCGACTTCTCAGGTCCCTCCTGTACCCCACTCCTCCACACTGCACTCACCAGCTACACTTATGCTTGGGAAATTCTAAACCTGATTCCAAGTGTGTGAAAAGAACAGCCACTCTATGCTGCCCCTGAGTGCCCAACCCAGCTGCAACCCTCAAAGTACTGATGAGGGAATAAATCAGCTCTCCTCACAGCACACACACATTACACACACAGCCATACACAGCACACATACTACACACCATACATAGCACACACACCACATACCACACACAACACACAATGCCACACATAGGCTACACACACTCACCTCACCCAGCTGCCACACATTCACCACACATCACACTCATAGCATACACTACACATACAACCCACACAACCCACTACGCACACAACACACATACACCACACATATTACACCGGAGATACCAACACACACCACACCCCAAATTTACCACACACTCAACCCAGACATCACAACACACACACCACACATACTACATACTTACCACACATACATCACACACCACACCCTCAGACACATATATGCTTGCACACATACTGTACACACAACCTTCCCTGACATACCCTCCCACCATCCATCCTTCTGTGTCTGAATCTTACTTTAGATCATCCCTCTCTTTCCCACCATCCAAAGTAGAAACTTCCCCATTATGTGCATATCCTCCCCCTTCTCCATCTTCTGAGAGGAGATGTTACTAGCATCAGTAACATTTTCTTAATTAGTATCTGTGACTCCCATGATTACTCAGTGTGCATTTTCCCTGGTAGCCCCAAACATCGCAAGAGTGGCGACCATGGCTGATTATGTGCCCAGAATACAATCACTCCTCCAAAAAATAACAAATGATGTAGTGAGTTGATGTAACTGTGTTTTGTGACAATTATTATCAACATGATGTCTTGCTGCCCCAGGCACAGATCCCATAGGAAAGGCATATAAGGTTTTGTTTGTGATATGCTTTCTCCACTGTAGCCAGAAAACTCTTATCTCAAGAGCTGCCTCAGAAAGTCACTATGGCCTAGTGGAGTTTTTCGTCTTACTACACAGCATGACTGAGAGACACAGCTAGGTGCCAGGCAGCATCAGAAACACCGACCCCAAGTCTGTCATCAAACAGTGGTTCCACCTCAGCCATGTTGCACTGAAGCCTTTGAAATGTATGAGCTGGAAGCGATGAGGTCCTCTCCCACCCGTCAGCCCACAAGGCACTTTACACATCCTATTTATAGTTCAGCTGAGCTCAAGTAAGTCTTCAGCTCTATGGAGGAAAGTTTCAAGGGTTTCCCACTTTAGAGCTGAAAAACTGAAAGTTTTGCTGCTGCTGCCACCTACAGCAGGAAGTGTGAACCCCACTACAAGAACCCTGCATGGGATGTCCCTGGCCTGCAGTGCAGCAGCTGAACCACTTTGCCAATTCACTGTGAGAGTTAACACTGGCTGTGGGATGGACAGCAGAAGGTTGCTCGGTGTTAAGATGTACAAGCCGGTTGCTGAGGTGATAAATAGAAGCGCCCCTGGATAGCTGGGGTAGAAAGTCAACATTTGAATGCTTGTTGTATGCACCTGGAGAGCCAGCACAGCAGGGTGGCCTCCCTGCACTCTGGGCAAACCCCCAAGGATGACACCACACAGGGGAACAGAAGCAGCTCACCTGGCTTGGGTGCTGCCCGATTTGGTGCTGTTGAGTATAGCATTTTTGGGGGTGCTATTTCGTCTCATTTTCTTCAAGACAAAATATTTCTGAGTCTGACAATTCTGAAAAATAAGAGAAATGCAGTTAGCGGGAATGGGCAGACCAAAGTTCCTTGGTTGTATGGCTAAGCAGCAAGAATGGGGCCTTGGGGTTGGCAAAACCATCAGTGGGTCCACAGGCTGCTAAAGAACTGCATGGACCTTAGGCAAACCCTACATGTGACCCTCAGGGTTCTCAGGTGGAGGTGTTTCAAGTGAGCAGGGTATGAGTGCCAATTCTCCTCCCATGTCCCAGCCCAGCACATGCATGCACACAAACACCCCTGCTTTTGTCCCCTCTGTCTTCCTCACAGCAGCCAGAATAACCATTTTAAAGCTCGATGACCTCCTGATATTTCCATGCTGAAAGCACTCCAATTGCTTCCTATTGCTCTTGCGGTCAGCCCACAGCCCCAGTGCTGCTGTGGGCACAGCACCAGTCCATCAGTATCTCCAGCCACCTCTGTTCTAGGGTTCTTAAGCTCCCACCGCACTGGCCTTTGGGAGTCATAGGACATGCTCCTTCCCATATGGGTGCCTTGTCTTCATACACTGTAAGCCCACTCATCCCTTTCTCTCTGCCTTCTGAACTCTTCCTTGTCCTAAAGTTCAGTAGCTCTCAGACTTAAGTGTCCCTCAGAGTCACCTGGAGGCCTCCAAAAAAACAGGTTGTTGAGCCCGATTCTAGATTCTGATTCTGATTCAGGTTGGAGGTGAGGCCTAAGAATCTGCATGGTCAAATTCCCAGGAGACACTGCTGCTGCTTCTGCTGCTGCAGGCCTGGACATTACTCTGAGAACGGTGGCCCTGCCTGTCAGTGTCAACGTCCCTTTCTCAGGAAGGCATCCTGGACACCTGCACACTGTCTGTTGTTACACACTATCTCCCTTACTCTACCTCTGCTGTCCCTCCTAGTCCTCGGCCCAGGTTGTAGTAATGTCTCTTCACAGGAGTCTTTGACTAACTTGTCTTCCACTAGGCTTCAAAGACTACAGCTGAGTACATTTATGTCCTCACTAAATCCCTGATCCAAGGCCAGTGATGAATACAGGATTTAAAATGACAGATGGAAGTCCGTGACTCTCCTGAAGCTTGGCAAGTCAAGGTGACAATTCCTGCTGCATCCTCCCGCCTCTACCCTTTCTGCTCAGTCAGCAGGGGCTACAATAGTACTGTATTGTCCATTTGGCTTGTAGAACGCCCTTGTTTTCTGCATCCCAGGGGCCACTGTTCCAATCACCTTCGCTTGTCAGGATTACAGAAAGAGCCTTTGAATTACTTGCAGGTCTCCCTCTTCTCTGTCCACTTCGGATGCCAGAACTTCTCTCTAAAGCACAGATAAAGTTCTGTTACCTCCTTGTCTAAAGATGCACAATGCCAAATTATGCACATGTAGAAAACTTCATAGAGCCACAAGCCAGGGAAAAGGATGAGTACATGAAAACCTGGTGAAATGCAAATATTTAGCTTAATTAACATTGGCTCAATTAACACTGGCTGTGGTTAAATTAACCTTGTAACTGCATCCATTTCCCAGTTCTGATCTTTGTGCTATGGCTATTCTGCAAGATGGTATCACTGGAGGGTGCTGTGTGTACATTAATTTCACAGCTTATGTGAATCTAAAATTATTTCCAAAAAATTTAAAAATGAATTACTTCTCCAGGATATGCAGACTAAAATTTAAACTCTTCATTGTGGAATAAAAGATCACTCACATCGTTAATAATTTAGCTCAGGGTGATTCTTGCACAGGCTATGTTTTTCCATAGTGCTCTGGACATTCCACAGAGCTCCAACTCGTGTTTCAGCTACAATTTTCTTCATCCTGTCCACTTGGCACATTTTGATTCACCCTCAAGATCAAAGGCATAGACCCTTCCTTCATGAGGTCTTCCTATTCTCCTTACACAAATTAATCATGCCTTTAGGGAGAACTTGGTCCTCTAGGTTTGTTTGCTAATCATTTTGCTTTGTAAAGAAAGGGACAGAAAGATAAAAGACACCTTTGCTGTGGCACGTGGGGGAGGCATGGATATGAAGTCCCTCTAGTCCTATCTCAATTTTCACTTTGATTCTCTGCTTCCAGACATTTCTGTTGGCCCAAATGGCTTGCTAGTTCTCCAGATGAGACTCCACCAACATTTTAGAGCCAGCATAGCCTTGTACGCAGTGAGCACTCCATTAATAGTTCCTCCATTTTCTAAGTGGTCCTGGGGATTGAATTCAGGGCCTTCGCTTGAGCCCCACCACTTGAGCCACATCTGCAGTCCTTTTGATTTTAGCTTGTTTTTAAGGTCTTACACTTTTTTCTTTTGTGGGACTGGGGTTTGAACTCAGGGCTTAATGCTTACAAAGCAGGCACTCTACCATTTGAGCCACACCTCCAGTCCATTTTGCTCTGGTTATTTTGGAGATGGGAGATGGGACGTGAGATCTTGGGAACTATTTACCTGGGCTGGCTTTGAACTGTGATCCACCAGATCTCAGCTTCCCAAGTAGCTAGGATTATAGACATGAGCCACCAGCACCCATTTAGGTTTTGCATTTTTGCCCAAACCAGCCTCAGACCTCAATTCTCCTATCTCTGCCTCCCAAGCAGATGGGATTATAGGAGTGTACTACCATGCCCAGCCTTACTCCATTAATCTTGATGAACCACGACTATCAACACCTATTATTTCAAGGGCAAAAAGATTGGGCTTATTTTACCCTTCATTCTAAAAGCTAAACAATGTTCTGATTATGACCAAGACACCGTGACAAGTTTTACGTGTAGCTCATCCCTGACTACACATCATCCTCTACTTAGGTTTTCCAAGTAAAGAGAATTCTGAGACATTAACGGATGAGAGTACTTCAGAACTTGGTAAGGTAGAAATTAGCAATGATTAAAAACCTAATACCCCCAATAAACACAAAGTCGCAGACTTTCAGATATACTTCTTAACCACAGGCAAAAACACAATTAGGCAGCTAGTTCCCTGACACATTTGTTCATTTGCCAGAGAAGTACTGATGTCCAGTTTTTAACAGATGCTATTTATATCAGAATCATAACAAAAGTGCCATCCATCTGCCTTGGCATCCAGAGAAAACATAATCTAACACAAGAGTAAAAATGTGCTCAGCCAAACAGAAATGGCACCAAAAGCAAAAATTGTTGGAGCTGGCATGATGGAGTGTTGGGGGGGATTATCACTTGCTAAATTGGAAAGAAAATCATAAGCTACACAAAAGATTTGGCAGTTAAATCCAAATACTTCAGAAAAATCTTCTCCTTGTCTGTGCACTATCAAATGGATATTCTGTTCTATTTTGGGACACACACCAGCAAGTTCCCACTAGAGCTTTCCATATGCCTCTTACATACCTGAGTCACTCACCGAGCATCTTCACTTTTGGACAATGGAAAAAGCAAAGGACCCATGAGGGGTCACACTGGTTCTGCTATCTACTGTGGAAATTTACAAGTCGATTACCCTCCTCCTGACCCAGTTTCCTCATTTGCAAAATGGAAATAACATTACTTTAAAGCACGTATTTTCAACCTGGACTCTGGGGACAAGGTCCACATGTATGCTTTTGTAGATCTATAAAGTCTCTGAGATTGAATGCAAAATCGTGTGAGACGATTTGACTAGGGAGCTTCTCATAGGCAGGTGACTGAAAGTGGTGAAAGCCACTGCTTTCACTGCTGGGGAAGGCCCACAGCTCATTCACATAAAGTACCTGGCAAGCGCTCAGCTTTCACTGCTTGGTAGCTGTTAGTATCGTCAGGTCCTGGGAAAATACAGAAGGATACAACCAACAGAGAAGAGAGCAAAAAGGAGGTCAACACAGCTTAAAGTAGTAAGTGTCATCTCTGGGTATTAAAGGATAATCAAGGAGAACAAACCCAAAATCAGTGCAGGGAAACCCCTGTAGGAGGGCACTAGGAGTGTCAGGACTAGGAGGTAACTAACTGTTGCTGTGCCATCCTCAAGTGCTATACACAGACTGCCTAGGGCATGTGTGTAATGAATCATTACAAAGTAAATGAATAAGCAAGTAACTCAAACCAATTCAGGGCACAGGACAACACCACTGCCAAAGTACCAGGGAGCTTTCAGAAGGTGTTTTTGGAAACCATTTATTCAGAAATCTTTAATTTCAGGTATTTGATACAAATGCAACAGTCCATATTCTCTAAGTAATGAGGACGTTGAACCTACACTTTCATCATTTAATTGTAATCTCAGCCCTTCCCAGACTCAGGGATGAGCCCCAGGAGAAATCCTCTTATATCTAGGTATTAGAAAAGATTTTTTCCCAGAGGAACTAAAAGGCCTTATTTGCCTGGACAAAATGAATCCAATTCCTTCATTTCTCCTGGAGCTGACAAGGGGCTTGGAGCCCAGCTTTACTAATTTGAGTATTGTCTTTCTTCTGATGCTATTTTCCTATTCCATGTGTACTTTTCATAATCTGAACTGACATGTTTCTATTTTGCCATTCTGTAGGTCCTCTTACCAGTCATCTCAACATCCTGACAATTCTGGCAGTCACTAAGTACTGGAAGGTAGCAGAGTACTAACCAAGAACACAGGTTCTGCTCAGGCAGTGCTGGAGTAAAAGCCACATTCTACCACTGATCACTTTTGTAAAGTCCCTGAACCTATGGCAATAAAAAATGGGAGTAGCAGCTGTACTTTTTTATAGGTAAGTTGTGAGAACTCAATTTTTTAAAGGTCCAAGTTGTACCTACGACAAAGTAAAATGCTCAACAGATGTTAGCCAGTCGTCACAGCAGTAAAACTGCAGACCAACAGATGGAGAGAAAAATAACAAATAGCACTCGAAAAACAATATTTAAAAAAACAGCAGTGAGAGATCAAAACCAAGAGAAAGAAAAAGTGAAAAATTAAGCTCTGTAGTACTGGAAGTATATCATATTTACATGGTCTCTATTCACAGGGTTTTCCCAAACACACCCCTTCCCTTTACACACCCTCTTCCAAACGCAAAGGGTGTCCTGGGGAATACTGTAAAGAATGTGCATTAAGGTTTAAATACAAGATTATAAGAATTTTAAAAAAAGATTATAAGAATTCAATCAATATTGTTATACAGCTTGCATATGGGGTATTATTAGATGACTATGCTTGACAAAGGTCACTTGTGGTAGTTAACAGATAAACACGATCATTGAGTTCTTTCCTCAGTTTCTCGTCTACATCATGCAGCTTATTTTCAATCCTGGCAGGGGAAGGAGACATCTAGGAAACCCTTTTGTGACTCTCACATCTACTAACTTCAAACAGTTGCTCTCAATACACACCTGTAAAGAAGTTTTTCTAAGGCAACTGCCTTGTTAACACCAGATTCCTGGGCTGGGCAGGCACCAAACTACTGAACATCCTTATGGAGCTGATCCTGCCTCCGAGTGCTGGTCAGCTGTTGTGATCACAGCATGGATGCTGCAGTGGATCTCTGTATGTGGGAAGAAGTAGATGGTTGGAAATGGGCAAGAAAAGGCATTACAAAATTGGAGAACAAAATTTAAAGTCTCAAGTAAGCATTTCTTGACAAATATCTATACCATGGACCAAGATGGATGTAGGGGAAACGAAAATCGCAGATAACTAAAACAGAAAGAATCCTTATCTTCAAAGAAGCTCCCAGGAAGGTTGGATGGGAGGCAAGTATGTTCACAGATAACACAATCAGTCATGTCTGATTTGCTTTCTGGTCCCCAGAACTCAAGAGAATGAATGTGTGCTTAATTGAAGGCAATGGATAAAAGAGATAAAGGAACTGCAGTGCGTAAAAGTAGAATTTATTTACAGCATTTCTGCAACTCCACCCCTTAAAAGGCACAGCACAATTTAAGAAACACCATTACTGCTCTTGAAAGTGACCTTAAGAACCCCCTTCATGGGGACAAGACATCCTGGAAAGCAAAGATTTTCAGGAGAAAAGGAAACGGAGTGGAAGGGTGATTTGGAGCCCAAAAGCACAAGTACGTTTTGCAAAGTGCTTCCAAACAAACTTTCTGAGCGGGGCAGGAAAACAATGTGCAGTCCAAGGGAAGAGGGGGTTTTAAAAGGAGAGATTTTGCCACAGGACAGAAATGAGTTTGAATTCTGACTTTGCGACTTCCTAGCTGCCTGTGTTTGAACAAGCCCCTTCACCCCGTAGGCGTCAAGTCCTCATCTATAAGACTGCTATGGGACACCAAGAAACACGGGCTTGAAACATTCTGTAAGTCGGAGAGATTTACTTAAAACACAGCCGCCTACGTCTCCCTTCCGCTCCTGAGAGACGCTGGGAGGAAAATATCAAAACCTTCCACGTTGCTTATTGTTTGTCTCCCAAATATCACTCCAGGGGCGCGGGGATGGCACTATTCATAGTAACCCCAAAGTCCATGTGTCAGGCAGACGCTCTGTGGACGCGCTGGGTAAACGAATCGCCAACCTGCGGCCCTTGGGTGGGGCGGCGTGCCAGGCTGCCTCAGGGCCGTGGGACCCACGGAGGTGCCCACCCGCCCGGCCCCTCCGCGGCCCTCGGGCTCGCGCGCCGCCGCCACAAACGCGCTAGGGGACCGTGCACCGAGGCCCGTGCCGCCTTACCCGGGCCCGGGCTTGAGTCTCCGCCTCGCTGGGCCCACACCTGCGCGTAGACCCCTGGCCGCTGGGCCACAGAGGCCCGGCCAATTTGGCATCTCCAGGACGCTGTTGCCCGAGCGACGAGAGCGCTTGACGATTGGAGGATGGGTCTCCTTGCCTGGCAAGAAGCGGAGCTGCGATTGGTCAAGCGAACGGAATTGGGCGGAGCCAAATCCAGTAACTCCGCTCCCGGAAGAACTTCCGCCGGAAGTTCCGTCCAGGGGAGAGCGGGAGCGGAGCGTGGTTCCTGTTTTGTGGGCTTTTGCGCAGACTGAGGCCTGCTCCCAACTTGAACTGCTAAAGGCCCTGGGCTTGGGGAAAGCCAGACCTCGTCTCTGAGAAGCACTCTTCTTGTGTACAAAACTGACGTGCCCACTTCGGGGCTCCTAAGGATGGAATGTAAGAATGTCTAGCACCCCGACACCTTTCAGGCCCTTCGTGACTGCTAGCACGAAGGTGGTTTATGTTCGTTTCTGGTTGACCGGTCTAATTGTGCCCTGTTTGTCTGCAATAAGTGATGGCCCCAAGAACACAGGGACTGCTTGCCTTGCCCACCCATCCTCAGCCCGCACCCGGCGCACAACGCATGGTGGAGATTACATCGATATTGGCTGAATGAGTGAATTGCTGCTAAGAGTCCCAGGGTCTAGTGGGAGCACATATTGCGGGAATAATGTCCGACCAGCGAGAACAAGACTCACACCCAGGTGGTTGGAGGAAAGGAAGATTTATTACGCTAGCGGGCCAGCACCCTGGATCTCTCCAAAAATGGCACCACCTGGCAGCTCAAGGCTGCGAGGTTTTTATACCTCAGAATGCGGAAGCAAGCAAGCGGGAAGAACAAAAGCAAACGTGGCAGTTAGCTTCTCGCTAGCAGTTAGCTTCACACTAGCACAAGGTTACAGCATACCACACTAACATCTGTGAAACCGGGCGGCTGGGGGAGGGAGCTTGCCTTCACATCTTTCCCTGGGTTTCTTTATCACTGTTAGTGATCATAAAAAAACAGTACCGGTCATTATTTTTGGCTTTCTGGAGCACTTCCCTTTGTCAGGCACCCATCTAAACATTTTGCCTGTGACTTCAGCTTCACAGCAGCCTGTAAGAGAGGTTCTATGGGAAACTGAGGCAGAGAGGCCTTATGCCCGAAGACACATAGCTGGTCAGGGAAGACCCAGCGTGAGAATGAGACCTCTGGCTGCACAGTCCCTGCTCGCAGCTACCCTGCCACTCTACTCCCTTGGAGAGGACAGGTGCATGGCTGGGGTTCCTTGTGCATGGCAGCCACCAGGTGCCCTGCTTTGTTCAGCAGAGAGAGATGCTGCAAAATCCCTGCCTGGCAACCTGACTGTATTTCACTGATAAGCCAGCTTTCCTACTCATCCTGAGAGCTATTTTCTGTCACCTCCCTGCTCAGACTGCCCATACACACCCTTCATCACACTGATTGACCAGGCCTCCCCTTTCATTGAGAAAATGGAATCTGTAAGAATGGAACACACTTGACATTTACAAACACTTTTGTACTTGTCTCTTCTGCTCTTGTCCCCAAAGGGCTGCTTTTTATTGTGCAATCCACCCACTTGCATCCTAGATGCCATCATGTTAGTCTTTTGTTTACATTGCAGCAGTTCTCTAAGTGTGCTCTGGGAACCCATAGGTGGCCTGGCACCCTTTTGGAGTCCATGTGGTCAGAACTATTTTCGTCACGATTCTAAGACATTACTTGTCTTTTTACTTCTTCTCACGAGTATGTGGTGGTGTTTTCCAGAAGCCGAGTGAGTGAGATATAGCAAGACTGAGTGCAGAAGATCCAGCTATCTTCTTTTACTCCAGATATTCAGAGATTTGCAAAAATGTTTTCACTAACTTTGGGAGGGTTAGAAAGTATATTTTTTCATAAGAAATATGTTAATGTAATGGATTTATTATATTAAAATGAATTAATTTTATTCTATATTCTGATATGGTAAATGATAGACATAACCCACATGAATGAAACTTCTTGGGGAATCCTCAGTACTTTTTAAGGATATTAAAAAATCCTGAGGCCAAAAAGTTTGAGCTCAAAAGAGATTAGATTATTCCCTGTGTTTTATATAGCCAACAATCCCTTTCTTTCTCACTTCTTCTTGAAACATACTCTAATATCTCACATCTTTTAAAAAGAAAGGGTTCTTTTTTTGTTTCTACCCTATTCCCTTACGCTTCTTCTCCCTGTGCTTTCTGTCAGTTACATTCAGTCTTGATCAGGCTTGCCAGAGGTGTGATTCTATTATTACCTGATACCTGGTCATTTTCATTAGTATTTCATCTATACTTAACCTTACTTCTCAATAGCATTCAACCTAGTTAATCACTCCTTCCTAAGATAAGAAACATACTCTTACCTGCTTCTCTTAACACCACCAGAGCTGGAGATATAGCTCAGTTTTAGAGTGCTTGCCTGACATTTACAAAGCCCTGGTTCAATACTCAGCATCACAAACAAAAACTGCTCAATTCTTAGGCCCTACTCTTAATTGTCTCCTTCCATATGACCTTTGAAGGTTAGGGTCCCTCTGACTGTGTCCTGGGTCATGCTGTTGCTCTTTTCACCAGTCTTTGACCCCTCCACTGGTCTATAGTGGAGACAACAAAGACAAGCTGTCCACATAGCCCTTAGCCCACCCACATTCCTCATTCTGGCCCATTTCAATAAATGGCACCAGGTAAACTAGGACACCTTGTCATCCATTAGTGATCACAGCCTCACCCCCACCCCCACCATGGTTGTGTGCCATCACTACTACTGGTGCCTTGGCCCGGCCTCTTATTCCTAATGCCACAACGTGTACACTGTAGTAATCTCATTTATCCTCTCTCCAGCCTCACCAGCACCTGCACTGAAGGCTGTTTCTTAAAATAGCAAACATCTTTTGAATGGCACATAAGGCCACTAGGACCGCTCTTAACAGCCCCACTTTCCTTCTGCGATCATGAAGTGCAGGAGCCAGCTTGAAGGGGTTCCCATTACCAAGTGTGATTCGCTTCTTCTGAGGCCCCTCCCCTTGGCTTATCAATGATGGCTTCTGTGTGTGTCTGTGTCCTAGTCCACTCATGGTGCCAGGCTGAACCTGAATTAGGGCTGAACCTAATGACCTCTTTTTAGCTTAATTAGTCCTAGTCCACTCTTCTTGGTGCCAGTCACACTGAATTAGGGCTGAACCTAATGACCTCTTTTTAGCTTAATTACCTCAGGTCATATGTGGGCTGGAACTATAGCTTAGTGGTAAAGTGCTTGCCTCACATGTGTGAGGCCCAAGGTGAAATCCTGAGCACCAAAAAAAAAAAAAAAAAATCCTGTCTGTATTAAACATTGTCACATTCTGAGTTACTTGGGGTTAGGCTTCAACACATGAATTGGGATTAGGGGGTGGAACAACAGAGTTCATCTCATAATGGGCATATAGGTATTTTTTTAAATAAGCACACAGACCATCTGATATATATATATATATATATATATATATATATATATTTTTTTTTTTTTTTTGGTAGTACTGGTGTTTGAACTCAGGGGCTCACACTTGCTAGGCAATCACTCTTACCACTTGAGCTACTCCACCAGACCATATAAGTATTCTTTACACTATTCTTATTCTTGAACTTTTTTGAACATGGGAAATTATTTCCAAATAAAAAGTGGGGAAACTCTGGGTTTTCTTCATAGCATTTATTTGCAGTTATTTGTTTACAAATCTACTGTCCTTGTGCCAATGTCACACTGTTGCATGAGTTTGCTAGCCGAGATACGGGACTCTTGGGGCAATTAGCAGGAAGCAACGTTTTATTGTGCCAGCACAGACCCAGTGGACTCATGTCTAAAGGCTGAGCCCCAAGAACAAAGGGGTCTCACCTTATATACCCTTGCAAGCAGGTTACAGAAGCAAAAAGCAAGGTTTAAGCCATATATGGTTATATTTAATTTTATTGGCTACTTTACCCTAGTGCTATGTGACTTTCACCTCCCTGGTGCTACGTGATCTTCCTCATGTTCAGATTTCTCAGGTTTTATCTCTCTGCTATGCCGTCCCTACCTCCCTGCTACTTTCTCAGGACTCACGCCTAGACTGTTTTCTTCTGATCCTCCTCCCTGCTACACTACCCTAATCACTTGTATTCTAGTAGGAGCTTGATGTCTTTTTCACTGACTTGAAGAGCAAAGTATAGATGGTATATAATGAGGTCAGTGTAGCTAAGAATCTGGGAACTCAAAATTCTTGCTATTTCCTTGAACTGAATGATGACTTTCTTGCGTGTACAGCAGTCCTTCCTTACAGTTCTGCTTTCTCCAGTTTGTTATCCTTGCTCAACCACCGTCCAAAAATACTAAATGAAAAATCCTGGGAAAAAATTCCTAAGTTTTAGAGTGCACACTCTTCTTAGTAGTGTGATGAAATCTCTCATTATCCTACCGCACCCTGCCCAGGATGCAAATCATCCTAGGAGTACTCACACTGTATATGTTACCCGCCCATTAGTCACTCCATACCTGTCTGGTATCAGACCAGCTGTCATGTTCTGTCAGTGTTTGTGTCCAAGTAACATAGTAGTTGGTACTACGTTTACATAGTAGCCTACTGCTCCATCACAATGCCTGGGTCATTCACCTCCATCACATAGGCATTAAGAATAAAGTTGAGTACATATAGTACAATAAGATACTTTAAGAGTCCTAAGGAGGCCACATTCATGTAGCTTTATTATACTATTAGTTCAATTTTATTATTAGTTATTGATTACCAAGGGCATAAGCAATCTCTTGGATATCCTAAGTGTAAAAGTATCTTCTCTGACTCCTCGTGGTTTGCTTTCCATGATTACTGATCTCATCATTAATTTCTTTACTTGGCTATTTTTTTTGTAGTGCTGGGGATTGAACCTAGAACTTCATGCATGCCAGGCAAGTGCTCTCCCACTGAGCTAATTTTAAAATTAAACTTTATCTATGGGGATGTATTGTAGGAGCAAAATGGTGTATATAGGGTGTGGCCCTCATTTCCATTTCCAGCATCCTTTGGGGGTCTTAGAACTTAACCCCCGAGAATAAGGGACCATATTTAAATGACCAATCTGATCAGTCTGTCATTAGATTGGTCATGTAATTGTTTCAAAGAGCATCTTCACTCCAAAGTGTTTTCCCTGCTCTGGAAATTTCCCGCTTCCATGTAAAGAGTTAATTTATTTCTTTTCACAAGAACCTAAATTTGGCTCACTTGTTTATTATCCCAGTGAAACTATAACATCTATTAGATTAGATTTGATATTTATTCAAATAGACCAGAGTTCTGTAATGTGACAGTGGCCCCACAGAACAGTGTACAGGAGCCTACTATCCACTCCAGAACAACTTCCTCAGCACAGCGACAGTTCCTCAGTGTCCTGCAGTGGCTCTGCTCTCTACAGGGTTGAGCCTGGGTTTTGAGTGTGCATCCTGCCAGGGTGCCCCACAGCATCACGTAACCCAGGAAAGTAACTCACTGATGCTACTTCCACCCACTGCCTGAAGGTCTTTTCAAGACCTTTGATGATGATCGTGAATAGTAAAGCATGAGGAGGTGGAGAAAAGACTTGTACACCAAAGACACCCAGCAGGTTGCTCATTCCTTCAGCACTCACACAGAAACTGGGATGGTGAGAGCTGAGCGCCAGTAATCCTTGGCCCACCCTGCTGGCAATTTCAGGTAGTCAGTGGTTTCCCCAACTGTTCCAAACACCTAAGAGAAGGGGCTATAGGATTGAGCCTGTAATTATTTCAGTCATTGTGCCTTCATGTGATGATAGCAGCAGGAACTGATTAACCCCTGAGAAGTTAGGCAGTGTTTTCCAGCACATCCATTTCTTGTGGGGGAGGTGCTGGGTTTGTCCAGAACCTCTATTAAAGCATGGAAAAGCAAGCACGTGACCCAGATGCGCAATGCTGAGAATATCTCTGGGAAATCTGGCTGCTGTCTGCTTGGTAGCCTCATAAAATGGAAATAAGACTCTCCTCAGTTGTCCTCCAGAGAAAAAAAAAGAAATGAGATCTAAGTAGCTCTCTTGGAAAAGCTACTGTCGTTACTTTTTCTAACTAAAATAGGTGTTTTGTCTCTCTTAGATACTTACCTTGACAAATGACATGGTTGCTCGTTTTCATTCAGTCAGAAACGAAATTACACACTTTAAACATTGTCACTAGAAATAACTGATTATCTCTGGTAAGCGGGGCCATTCAGTCTACCTTTGGAGGCTCCATTGAGAGAGACTGCAACACGACATCTCAGATGCCCCTGTCTCTACCCCACCCCGCCCCTCAATGCTCGGAGGTACTGTGACGGTCTCCACTTCTTTTAATGGTTGCTGGTTGTCTCCTCAGTGGAAACTGGAATCATAGTCCACTTGTCTTGCTCCTGAACAAGATTCCACATTTAGAATTGTAATGAATCCTGCCCTCCACAGTCTTAGAAGAATAATCCTCCTCCTGCAATAAAGAAACGGAGAGGAATGGTCTCATGTTTCACACACCTGGGCAGCAAGCAAACTCCTGGCAATCACAAGCAATTCTCTTTGCTGAGAGCCAGGATCTTGCAACAGCTTGTAATTAGTGCTGTTTAGCATTTAATTTGCCTTTAGTTAGGTAACAAGCATTTATTGATTACCTGATAGGAACAGAATGCTGTACTAAGCACAGTGTGGGGACAGAATGATGAATGAGGCACAGTCTCTGCTCGCAGTCTTACTTTGGAAAGGAAATGTGGTAACATTAAGAAATGCAAACCTGTGATAATCCCATCCCAGGAATTCTTCAGGGCTCTCAGTCCTGGCACACTCACTCTACAAAGGTAGGTGCATTGTCTCATGATGGCAGTGGGGCACCCAGTCAACTGTGCTCTGGGCTGAAGAAGGCTCCAGCCTTCTCTTCCTCTGAAGAGTCCTAAGTGTGGTGGGAATTCAGGACAGCGGTAGCTACCAGCCTTTCTATATGTTGCAGACCTCCTCCCCACATCTTGGATAGTGGGCTCAGGCACAGAAGCCTCCCTGTGAGAGGGTGGTAGGCCAGGGAGCCAAGGCCCACCCACAGTGGCCTCCTATGGTGAGGTGGACGTGGACCAGCAGCGCTCAGAAATGGAGGGCTGAGCACATGCTTAGCATTGCAAACCCCTGGATTCAAACGTCAGCATCAAAAAGAAATCACAGGGAAAAATTTCCAAGAGGGCACAGGTCCACCAAAGTCAGGGAGCCCAATGATTGACATGCCGGTGAGGGTCATGGGTGGGGGGCAGGGGCAGCTGGGCCACAGAGGGCCCTCGTGTCAAGCAACACCTGAGTCTCAGGGTCAGGGACACAGGCAGCAGAATGATGTTGATGTGACAATGCTGGGCAGGGTCTGGCAGGCAATGAGACTTCCGGTGGCCACAGCTGCACTGAGCAAGACTTCTGAGCTAACTTCTTGACACCAAAGGAAGTGAAAGAGCTATAACTCTGGCCTCCAGAGCTTTGTGAACAGAGGGTAGCCATGTCTCAGGTATGTGACAGGAGGTGCAGTCTCCATAGATGGAGCTCATGGCCCATCCCTGAACAGAGCTCAATGCCTGAGTCTGTGCACACTGGGTTAAGCCAAGAGATGACACTCCAGGCAGAGGGGATGGTGTAGATGGGACAAAGAGAGCAAGGCAGCCAGCTGGTCCCCAGAAGAGGGGGACAGACCCCAAGCTGTCAGCTGTATTTGACTTTTCTCCCCTCTGGAGACCACCTGTAGTACTGACTATAATGAGAGAGCTGGGAGACAGGAACTCTAGCAATGGTGAGCTTGGTTGCCCATGGGGGTCTTCTGAGGATGCAGACTGGAGCCCAGAGTCCCTCCTGGCTCTGATGGTCTTTGCTTCTGCAGAGACAGCCTTGCTCATGGTAATTTCAGACTTCTGTCTCCAGCTGGTGCTAGCACCACAGATGGATGTAAAGGCGACAGCTTCAAGAGAAAAAATGCGCTTTCTGGTTGATTTTCATTTTTCAGACACACATAACTTCTCTGGTTCTTAGAAAATGCTTTTAATAGAGCACTGGCTCCCTCCTCAGTGGCAGGAGACAGATTTAAGGACTGAAGCTCAGAGCTGAGAGCAAACCAGCACACAGTGATCCAGGTGTGATGATTAGATTGACATTGCTGTGCTGATTTAGTGAAAGTTCAATGCACCTTGGAAACCGTGACCGGGCTGTGTGGTGTGGCAGGTGTTCTGCTGGTCTGACCCTCCTCAGAGTCACATCTCAGGTTCACCTGCTAATCGGCTCCCTTCTGGGGTGGAGTCAGCAGGCACTGAGCATTGGGTCACAGAAGCTTTGAGCAGGGCAAAATTTTAGATACCTGCTCTGAGACCTTTTCACCCTGAGGTGAAAGGATCTGTCTTGTGGCCCCAGAAACACCTGAGCTGGAACAAGAACAGAAACTGGCACAACTCTGATGAGAAAGCAGTTTGTCCTGTGTGGGTGGGTTCCCTTGGCCTCCTGCCCTATTTCTCATCCCAAGTAGTCTCCCTGCCATCCTTGAGGACACCTGCTCTGAACCTCCTGGGGCTCCCTCTCCTTGCTGCTCCTTTCCTCTGTCTGGGGCAGCAGTGCCTGTGTCAGTGGTGCAGAGCAGTGCCACTGGCACTCAAGACAAGGGAGGCTCCCTTGGCCACAAACTGGTCTGCCTAAAGACCACCCACCACAAAGCCTTTACTTCACGAGGATGAGGCTGGAGGGCAGGTGACTGGCCGGGTCACACAGCCAGCCTCAAAGCACCAGGACTTGAGAGCCCAGGGCCTCTGCTTCCTACCAGGCCTCTCTCTACACAGAGGTGGGTGATGACCAAGAACAGAGCCCAAGAGAATGGAACAGGGGTGGGGGAAGATTAAACAATACCATGTCCCCACACTCTGCACTGGGCTTTCCAGAGATCAGGAGGAGGGGAGGTAGAGATGTAGTGCCTGAGGAGGGATCTCGCAGCTCCATGGCCCTGTGTTTCTGAGCTTAGGGACACAGGTAGGGGGCAGGCAGGAGGAGGACACGAGGAACACCCTCCCATGGCCATGCCTAAATCTAGAAGACCGGTGACCTCCACACAGCACCTAGAGGGACGAGCGGGACCCAAGCCACTGGGAAATGGGCAAAGGCAGGGGCCAGGGAAGGAGACAGGAGCCCCGGCTGGCACCTCCCACTGCCAGTCCATCAAAAGCAGGGTAGAGAGGATTCAAGATGGCTGGTTTCAGAAAGATGAAACCAGCTCTGACAAGCAGATACACATTCACTCATCAGGTGCTGGTTATGCCCCCAGCTCTTACTGACAGCACTGTCCCTGCAGCACAGTGACATGGGCACCAGGAGAGGAAAGCAGGGGTTGTGAGGAATAACCAGTTGAGGCAGGCTAGGTGAGTGTCCAAGGCTGAGTCAGGCTGGGTCCTGGCCAAGGTACCATCTCTGTGCTAACGTGCACAGTACAAAGAAGACATCAGGTGTGGGGAAACTGCAGACACACCTGAGGACTCCCTGCCCCAGCCACAAACAGCACTGTCCCCAGTCTAGGAAGGAGGTTAAGAGCTGCCACCCCTGCAGTGCTGTGAACCACCTCCCAGCCATCAAAACTAAGGCCAGAAGCTGGCAAGCAAAAGGGACCTCTAGAGAGCCCTGGCTGGCCAGCAGGGCTTCGAGAATTTCATTTAAGCTTCCAAAGCAGCCTCACTCTTGGTGGCAGTGTTGTGACCATTCTGCAATGTGAGCAGGACAAAAATTCTCACCCTTATGGATATTATGATGCTGGGTCAGAGGAATCAAGTGCCATACCAGCTTCCAGCTCCACCTCTAACCTCACAGCACCCCCTGGATGTTTTCTGGAATCCAACTGGTGTGTGAAATAAGGCCAAGCAATCACTACCCTATGCTTCAGGGCCC